>NC_042620.1:72072850-72430822 GCF_901001135.1 Rhinatrema bivittatum | reverse complement strand
CCCTGAGCTTCGTGATGTTGATAGAGACAGGTGTTGTCATCACCACTCAGCAACAGGGGGCATATTGGGCAACAGCCACAGCAGGAGAACACTCGATATTTGCTGGTATGGAGTGAGTGTAACCACAATTCAGCAGGAAGAGAAAAAATAGTGACATAGCAGGGAGGGGAGAAGAAAACAAATAATGTAGCAGCATGGTGGGGAAGGGAAAGAGGGCAGCAGACAGGGTTGGATGAGAGGCTAGAAGTGATTAGCACCAGTGGAGCATTTTTGATTTCCCATGCCCCCACCAGGAATGGAACATTTTGCAGCAAAAGGACAGATTATGTTGTAGGACTGAGGGAAAGCAGGAGCCCCAAGCATGCCTTGGATTTCTCTGTTAATCATGCCTTTAAGGAAATAAACTATTAGCATCATGTCCTTACCACTCAGGCATTCAGGGCACAATAAGGGGGTCATTTTCAAAGGAGTTACGCATGTAAATGTGACATACTATCGTAGCAATTTTCAAAAGCTATTTACTCGAGTAAAGTGCACTTACTTGAGTAAATCCTATGGACAATTCAATGGCATATATTGTAGCAATTTTGAAAAGCCCACTTACTTGAGTAAAGTGTATTTACTCGAGCAAAAACCAGTTTTGCTCGAGTAAATGCTTTTTAAAATCCGCCCCTTAATGTACAAGACATTACCATACAATGGTTGGTGAGGTTCCCTGTTTAAGTTATGTGGATCTGCAGTTGAAATGAAGTAGTTGAAATTGATGCCCCGTGAGACTGCTCAGGAGGAGGCTGCTGAGGTTTTGAGAGGGAAGCAAGTGAATAGAAAGGAGGAGAATCAACCTGAAATAAAGTGGAAGTGAAGAGCTTGTTCCCTGGAGGAATCAAGATCACTAAAGCTTAAAAAGTGTGAGTTATTATCCTTTCCAAGGAGGAGAGAATGTCACATGGTGCTGGGGCTGCAAGTCAAGTAACATGTGGATGGAGTTAAATAGTCATCAGTGATCCAAGTCTCAGATCAATAAGCAAGCTAAAAGTGAAGAATCTATTCCTGGAGAGCACAATCTAGTACTGTTGTGGACTGATAAAGAAGACCCCGGAGTTTACCAAGTGGCAAGAAGAAACCCGGGGCTAGTGAATGGTGGAGAGAATTTTGGATGGGGAGCAACATTTTGGTTTAGAGATACTTTGAGAGATCAACAGAAGACATACATCAGGTAAGCAAACCATACCCTTAAGGCAATGGAGGTCTACCCAACAACACGATCAAACCATTACAGATGGTACAGAATTCTGCGGCCAGAATTCTAACAAGCACTAACAAAAAAGATCACATCACCCCAATCCTTAGTAACCTACATTGGCTTCCCATTAAACAAAGGATACTCTATAAGGTACTCACAATCATCCACAAAGCGACAAACAAAATAGCTCCCATCACGTTAAGCTTTCAACTCCAACCGCACACATCTTCTAGACCAATCAGAAGCGCTTACAAAGGAACACTGCATGCCCAACAAGTAAAATCATCACTGAGCAAAAGAGCGCTATCCTTAGCAGGCCCCCACCAGTGGAACATGCTCCCCCCAAATCTAAGACTTGAACCCAATCATCAAGAGTTCAAAAAAAGACTAAAGACTCTTCTTTTCCAACAAGCCTTCCCAGACTCACAATCCTACCAAGACGGAAAGACTTCCCAAATAAGAAGTATCCCCTAATTATGGTCACCATACCAAGTCCTACCTTCAGGTCTCTGCAACTGGGCAACAATCTTTGAGTTCTAAAAATTAATCTTATTATTTATATGTTCCTCTGCAACTGGACTACAATTTCTAAGTTCAAAAATTCATTTTATCTCATTATTTATATTTGGCATGGTTAATATGTCACTATATCCAAGTTAAATAGTTAAATTATACAGATTATATTACATAATTTTATTAATTACAATGTTAAACTATACTATATTATTTATTATCATTATGTTAAATTGTCATCCAGTTATATTGTTCCATATGTGCCACTGTTCTATGTAAAGCCCCTTATCTCTGTTGGGCAGTTTATCGTTATATGTAAACCGGAGTGATTTGTAGTCTCTATAAGAACCTCGGTATATAAAAATTAAAAATAAAATAAATAAATAAATGGAGAGGGATAAGAGATTGGAAGGAGATCAAAATACTTAGCAGCAAATGGAAATGTGATTTTCTAGTAGTGAAACAAGTTCTAAGAGTATTTTACTTCTCTTGCTTATGGCAGAGAGTCTCACGTTTGTATTATACTGCATGGGAATGAGCCTGCATTGTGTTCTATAAAATCAGTGGGAACACACGTCTTTGACTGATTCTGCAAATATTGACTCCTATCAGAAGTGTAGTGAGATATATTCTCTTCAATGGAGACACTAAAGCCCAAAATCAAAAAAAGAGTTAGATGTTCAAATTTATATATCCTGAAGGTATGTGTACACTGCCTGACAAAACCTATTATTTTGCCAGCTGATACTGTATCCTAATTAAGCAGTCTTTACTACTTCCAATACTGGTAATGATCTAAGGGAGGAAATGAAGAAAAACAGCCAGTGCTGTAGGGGCAGCATGTTTCTGGGTTGCTTTTGTTGTTAAGGCACTGAAATTTGATTTTGTATTTTATACTTTTTAGTTAATAAAAGTACATGTTAGTGTAAAATATTTGTGCTACGCAAAATAAGTGTCTGATAATAGTTCACCTAGGAGAGAGAGAATTATTTAAATGTAGGACAAAAGACCAGTCTCAAGTTATAGAATATAAATAATTAATAAAGATGAAGAGATGAGAGAAAGATGGATGCTAGCTATGCTCTCCCTTAAACAGCATTTTTAATATAGCAAAATTAGCTGAAGCTGTATTTCAGTTCGAAATATCAGTAAGCTATGTTTAAATGCTTTAGGGTAAAGCAAAGATTGGGCTGTCCTTCCCATCATCCCACCCACTGGGATGATGGGAAGGACTTAAAACAGTAAGATTGATCCTTTTCAATGTAAATGTGTTAGAAATTCCCTTTGATATTAAGATCAGTGGTGTAGCCACGGGTGGGCCATGGCCCATCCACTTTGGGCTCAGACCTACCCAACCAGACCTGTCGGAGTAATGCCATCGCAGGATCCCATCCCTGTGATGGTGAAGAGGAGGGCCGGAGCTGCAAGACCATCATAGGATCCCATCCCCACAGCGGCAGCAGTGAAAGGAGGAGTCTGTCTGTGCCTAATGGAAAGGCCCTGCATATATGTGCGTGAGAACGGGAGCTGGAATGTGTGTTTATGGGGGAGGGGGGTGAGGGTGAGAATGGGAGCTTGAATGCGTGTATGTGGGTGAGAGTGGGAGCCTGGGCATGTGGATTAGAATTGGAGCCTGTGGGGGTATGTGTATGGGGGGTGAGAATGGAAGCCTGGGTATGTGTGCATGTCAGTGAGAATGGGAGCCTGAATGTGTGCCTGTTTATAAGAATAGGAGCCTGGGGCGGAGGGGGGGGGAGGTGAGAGAGAGAGAGGGAGTGTGTGTATATCTATAGCTATATATCTATAGAGAGAGAGAGCATATTAGAGTGAGAGCTTCTGTAATTGTGTAGAGAATGTGAGCTTGTGGGGGGGGGGGGGGGGGGGGGGGGAGAGCTTATGATAGTGAGAACTTGTGTGGGTGTGTAAGGAAAGGAAAACTACAGTAGGAGAAGAGACCCTGAAAAGGAATTAGGAAATGACAGACAAGGGAAAATGGGAAAAAGAAGACTGGGACCAACTGATTAGAAAAATACAAAGATCAGACAACAAAGGTAAAAAAAAAATTGAGATTTTAGCAATTTCAATAACCCATCTTTGGGAATGTTCATTTCTTATATTTTTGTATTTTGCTCTTTCTTCAGTATTCCAGTTCAGAGTCTAGTTTCTCAGGTGATTTTGGTTTTGTCTGCATGTTTGTTTCTAATTTGTAGTTGGTCTCTGCTTTTCCTGTGTGCGACTGAACTGCAGTATTTCTGCTAGTATGTAGGTTCTCCTTGGCAGAAATTACTGCTTTTCTGTACACCCTCCGACTTAATATCCTAGCGATATTAAGTCGGAGGAACCAAAACTTAAAAAAAAAAAAATCTGCCTACCGGGCAGCAGTTAGCAAAATGGACGCTCAATTTTACCAGCGTCCATTTTCCTAACCCGTAGCTGTCAGCGGGTTCGGAAACCGACACCCGTAAAATAGAGCATCGGTTGTTGGACCCGCTGACAGCCACCTCTACCGCTAATGAGGAGGAGCTAGGGACGCGCTATTGTCCTTAGTGCCTCCTTATTAGTGATCCACCTCATTTAAATACTGAATTGCGTGCCCAGGAGAGGTGGCTGGGCATGCGTCAGGACAGTGGGTGCTCAACACGGAGCACCCGCTCTCCTGTGTTTCTTTCTGTATCGGCCCGATAGTTAATTGGACAGTGGCTGGACTAATATCCAGGCAGGCCACACCATGGGAGGCCAGTGAATCACTGTTGGGCTTCCAGGTGGTATCCATTGGTGACCTTGGAGGAATGTGGACCACAACAGCCTTGTGGAATCTTTTTGGAAAGGGAGTGAACGGTGCTGATGGGACTATGACTGAAGAATCGTGCAAGTAGAAGTCAGCAGTAAATCTCATGTGAACTGAGGAAGAATAGGAGGTATATGTTTTGAGCTATGCTCTTCAAGTGAAGATTTAGAGGAAGTTTCCTTCTTGCAGTTGCTGCAACCTCAGTGCTGTGAACCCTGATCTAATCCGTGAATGTTAATCTTGTTCATCCCAGACTGCTGGAAATCCCAGAAAACAAGTTTTTGTTTTGTTGAAGATACCTTTGCACGTGAGACTTTTCTTTATCACAAGGCGTGGGTTCGTGAGTCGCATTGGTCAATCAATGGAAGAATTAGAGCTGCAGTCCCAGGAGGTCACAGAATGGAAAGTAGTGTGCTGTGGTGCTTTCCTTATCCAGCTTGAGAAATATAGCCTTTGCTTCTGGGACAGGTCCACTACCTCATCCCACTTGACCTGTTATTTTTTATGAACCCCAGAGAGTCTGGAGCTTAGCTCTCAAACAGGCATTAAATACCGGTCTCATTTTATGAGCTCCGAAAGGGAATTACATATAGTTGATGTCACTTGCACAAAAAAAAAAAGATTATTTAGAGTTGTTTCTACATCTCTCCATACATTTTCTAATAACTGAGCAGCAAAATGCTTTCCTGCCTATTATCTGCCTTTTATTGTTTAATGAATATTTAGCCATCAGTGAATTCAGAAAATAAAGGAGCAATAAACAGAGAAATAAACCTTTAAATGTACTCAGTAAATCAGGTTAAACCTTTACCAATTTAGAGCAGCTAATGGTTCATTTCAAAATGCTCTGATTTCCTGAAGGCTTTAGCAAACATTGTGACACTTGCAGCTTTTCCACGTGGGATATTAAATGGGAATTTGTCTGCTGCTCAGGAAACAGTGCAACTGCAACCAGCCTGTACGTCTTACTGCTAAAAATGCAGCTGTGACATGCAGCCACACCTGAAACGATACGTCATCGGCCAACAGTCAGACGACGCACATTTTACGAACTCACGCAGTGACAATGGGTACCCCAAATGTCACCAGGCTTTATCAGGATGACACAGACACGTAACTTATTGTAAACTAGGAGATGGGCAAACATTTCATGTTGTCTGCTTTCCTTCTAGGCTTAGCTGGTGACCACAGGCAGTTGTACACTTAATGCTCAAGGACCTCCCTGAGATTTCAGCAGAACTGGCCCATTTTTAGGTAAGAAATTAGGTTAAAAGGAAAAAAGATTCCAAGTGTTGAAGATCATGAATAAAGTGTGACTTAGGGGAAGGCAGTCCCAGGATGCTCTAATATCTGTGGCAAAAATTTGAATAAAATTGAGGGAATGGTTCATAAGAAGAAAGAGCTGGGGGAAGGGGGCTGGATGACGCACAAACATCGTAATAAGACTTGTTTCCCTATAGGAAACTAAGCTTAAAAAAAACCCAAAAAAAACAAACAACTTTGCATGCCAGCTTCCAAATGCATAGTGGTTTTGATAGAAGCTTATTGAAACAACAATATATACAATCCAAAGCTTCTCACATTAAGATGAGGCCCGAGGCAGCCTGTCTGAGAAACCTCCTTTGTTTAATAAATACTGTCCTCTAAAAATTACTGCCCCCCTTTCTTGCAAGAAATAACTATAACACTGGAAAAATAAGAGTCCAAGATAAAAGAAAAAAAAAATAACTCTTTCAAAAACAGGTCTACTAATTAAGGCTAATTTAGACTGCAGGAACTCTTACATAAACCGCATGTGACACATTTTGTAATGACTTGTTAATCATGTATAAGTTTATAAATACAGGAAGACCACTGAGCTATAAGAAATGTATACATTGGGGCCTTAATTATACTGCCCGTTGTTAAAAGGCAAATGATCAGAGTCAGATTGTGGAATAGATCCTTAACTATTTCCTGAAATTGCAGATCATCAAATGCAAAGCTGCACACATTTAGTGGAGCTCTCAAAACCACATAACCATAACTGTGAGATATTTTAATTTTCAACTAAACACAATATCTAGTACATATGCTTCCTTCTGTTTACTTAAGAGTTAAAAATTACTAAAAACCCAAATACCTTATTTATATAATCAAGTGAATCGGGTAGTGGGCCTGAAGAATAAACAAACATACATACCATATCTACATCACACACACGCCAACATATAACAAAATAAGATTATAAACATTGTGAGGTCCATATTCAAAAGCCATTTAGATGGATAACGAAATAGTTAGTCTAAATGACTTACTCGGCTACATTCAGCCCTTATCCAGCTAATGTTGCTTAAATGGACCCTTAGGCAGAGGCAGGATTGGTGTAACCTGCGGGGAGGAGCCCTGCAAGTTCCCTCCATCAGCAGGCGGAGCTAGCCAGAGCAGAGGCCCAAGTGGAGCTTCACCAATACTAGCCCCTCAGGTGCCGGGGCCGACTGGACTTAGGCGTGGGCCTCCATGGAGGTGAAGATCTGAAGTTTGGTAGAGAAGGCTGGCCAGCATAGTGGAGAATGCAGATGATCAGGCCACAATCTGGACAGGCGACTGGCAGCGGAGTCTGGACAAGGCAGAGGTCAAAAGCAGGCAGAGTTCAATTGAAGGCAAGGTACAGGCTGTGGTCAGTGGCAGGTGGAGATTAAGCAGCGTTGTGATCCAGTCCAAGGTCAAAACCAGAAGACCAACCTGAGGATGACACCATAGGAACATGAGGAGACACTGAAGACAGACGGGAGAAAGACGACCACAGACGAGGAAATACAGAGACAAACCAGACAGCAGGAATCAAGGGCAGAAGAGTAATGGATATTTGTTTTGATAGTAATGGAGTTCAGGACCTGGTAGTCTATACAAGGTTGGAGAAAGCCGTCTTTTCCCCATAAAAAATAATCCTGCTCCTGCAGGTGAAGAAGAGTGAACGAATCCACATTTCAAATTTTCGTTGATGTATTCCGTCATCGCCTGAGTCTCGGGCACCAATAGCAGGTTGACCCTACTCAGAGGTAGTGACTTCCCGAGTAGAAGGTCGATGGGACAGTCAGAGTCTATGTGAGGGAAGACTTTGCACTTGGTTTCTTGTTAAACCTGTCCTGGAAGGCAGCACAGATCCAAGGGAGGCCTGGAAGGGTTGCCAGATATGAGAAAGCCACCACTATTGACAATTCAAGTGTACTAAGATAGTGCTTAAAACAATATGGTCTCCATGACTGAATGTATCTGATATACCAGTTCACCACAGGTGAGTGTTGCTGGAGCCAGGGTAGATTCTAAACAAGAGGGTGAACAGGCTTCTGGAGAATATGGAAAGTCAATTGCTCAAAATATAAGAATCCCACCCTGAGAGAGATGGGACAGATTATGGCAATGATGGTCCCTGGCAGAGGTTCCCCATGGATAGAAAAGATAAGGAACAGTCAGGGTAGCCATTCCACAGGAATGGCATGATTACAAATCAAGCTCTCCTCAGTTTCCTATTGCACCTGAATTGAGGAAAGCTTCTGTGAGGATTGAACCCAAGTCAGTCTGAAGATGGACAGATAAAAATTTCCCCTCTCCAGAATAGAATTCAGAATAACCTAGAGTTGTCTTCCCGGTCAACCCTAGGTATTGAAGTTTTCCAGCCTGGTGGGGCAGTTCAAACCTGATGTCCCGAAGCACCATACAAACAGTGGTTTTGTTGGCAACGATGGCGTCTCTATTCCTCTGTGAAACGTGAGTGAGCTAACTGCATGGATTCCTCCTGAGAAATCGAGGGTGCAGATTCCTTAGCTGGAGGTAATACAGGATGTTGGAATCGAGGAGCCAGGTGTGGTGCAGTATGAGGGGACCTGCGTTCTCAAGCCCTTTCCTGAAAGTGTATGTCTGGGTACAAAGGGAGTTGAGTGCATCCAGTAATAAAGGAATCTCTCATCCTACTAGCACATCCTTTGTTGGTGCAGCCAAACCTTGCCAGAACACTGCTGTTTGCCACTGGAACCAAGTCAGTCTTTCAGTTGTCAGGGTTCTGAATTGGATCAAGTAATGGCCCACAATTTGTGAGTCTTTACAGAGACGTAGGAAGCCAGCTGCCGCGGAGGAAGAGTGCCCTAATTCCTAAAAAAACGAGATGAAAAATAGTTAAGAAATCAACCAGGTTATTTAACAGAGGGTCGTTGTGCTCCCAAAGTGAAGAAGCCCAAGCCAGCACTTTCCCAGTAAGGAGAGAAAAATATAGGCTATCATAGAAACATAGAAATGACGGCAGAAAAAGACCAATCGGCCCATCTAGTTTGCCCAGCAAGCTTCCACACTTATGTTTCACCAACCACCAAGTTCAGGGCCTTTGTTAGTAACTGTTTGATTCAAATTTCCTGCCATCCCCTGTCATTGATGCAGAGTAATGTTGGAGTTGCATCAATGGTGAACATAAGGCTTAATGATTAAGGGTAGTAACCACTGCATCAAGCAAGTTACCCCGATGCTTGTTTACCCAGACTGCACAGATCAATGCCTTGTTGGATGTTATCTGAATGTAAATCCTGTTTTCCACATTTCCCCCTGCCGTTGAAGCAGAGAGCAACGCCCGGTCAGACATAAAGCTCATGGATTGGAGTTCAAAAATAATTTGGCATCGGTTCAAAAAAACCACAGTAGGCTTTAGGGTTTCTATCATAACGTGGTGGTGGCGAGAGGAGTATCACAGAAGCCACAGGTGGCAGTGGTGATGAGGGTGCTGATGGTACTGTCCTGGCTGGGCAATGGTCCCTCTGGACTGCATGGCATCCATTCGGTTGCAGAGGGCCTGTACTGAGCACATAAGTTGTTAAATCTGTAAGACCAGACCTTGTAGAAGCTGATATGCCTGTGACTCAGTGGAGCTCATGGCTTTCACAAACTATCATACTGAGCAAGTGGTGAGCCTTGAGCCACTGTCAGGTTGGCACAACCTATTTTGTGCAAGCACAGAATAAACCTTCACAGGTGGCAGCAGAGACATCATGGGAAATATTTCCACCTAGCCAACCATCTTCCCCTTGAATTGAGCGCTTGCATTCTGCAGCTGGCAAGACTTATAACATAGGTAGAGTTCCAGTCTGAGACAGAGGCTCACTGAGAGCAAGTGGTGGTCAATTTGTGATCCGATATCATGGCAGGCTGAGAGCAAGGCGAGGTCAAGTCCGATCCAGGGTCAAGGCAACAAGGAGACAAAGCTAGGACAAAGATTGACACTAGAGCAGGAACAAGACAAAACAAAAACTCACAGAAGACAACCAGGAATGTAGAAGGAGCAAGCGGGACAAGAGGAAAAAAGTAGAAACACAGGAATAAACAGGAACATGCAGGAATGCTGAGCAACTAGCTGTCACAAAGACACTGAGTTGTAGTTCTGAGCCTCTCTACAAACTAGAGGAAGTGATGTCAACAGGGTGTGTTCCAAACAGAGACTATAAGAAGGCTCAGGAACTGCAGGAAATTCAGCCATGATGCCGGAGGTGCTTCACATTATAGGTGAGGGATGTAACAAATACAGATTACATAACTGGAACTCTAGCTTCTTCCTGTGGACTACCATTAGCCCTGGAAACACCTTGGACTAGGAACTAAGTTTCCAGCACTAAGAAAAAAAAACAAGGGGGGGGGGGGTAATAACTAATGCCATCACCAGCATAGAATTTCCATGCGAGGGGTCTAACAAACACATATTGTGCGCAAACCTCCTTGATGCATCGTCACTAAACTCTGCACACAATTGCGAGTGAAACTGTGTTCTTCCAAGCATCTTATAATTAGCTCTCCTATGCTGCTCTATGGTCGCTGGACATGGATGCCAGTAGCATCAAAACAAATGGTCCCAGCTGTTATTTCCAAATAGCTTCTCTTCCCTTCCTCCTTTTGTATATCCGCATTTTACCAATTACATAAAGTAAAGTACTATGAAACTCTGAAGCAAATAAACAGAACTACTCAAAATTGTAAGGTATCAGCTTTGTCCTCAAGTGTAACTCACAACAGTAGAGCAACACTTTACCCAAACACTATAACAAAATGATAATGATCTAAAAAACAGACTTATAAATCAATCAAATCGAGACAACCAACTACCCTGTGGAGCTCCAAAAGTGGAGTACAGTATGCCTTTGAGCGGAATAGTTTAAATTAGAGTCGTATATGTATGTAGGGCCGGATATACACTGACAGCATCCATAGACAAAGAGTAGAGAGTGGGAATGGGGAGGGGGGGGGAGAGAGAGAATCCGTTTTGGAGGTCCTTCAAAACATTTGGCACCCTAGGCTTTTGCCTCTATTGCCTAGGCCTAAATCCAGCCCTGTATGTATGACAAGGAAAGAGAGCGAGAATGAAAGAGAGCATGAGCAACTACTGGCCATCAGACAACCCCATAACGAATAATTAGCAAGGATACAGATGACTCTTAGTTGGGATTTGCAAGCCTATGGCTAATTGCTGTCCCTAGAAATGCTCTGGGGATTTCAGCTTCAGATATGGATGTAGTAAGGAGCTCAGCCTTTGGCCTATTAATTATTTTCTCCTGGAGAACATCGATTCCCAATTTGAACTGGTGCTGTTTCAGCAAGTTGGCGGCACTCCTGGGGGGATGAGTACACAGCAGGAGGCTAAAGCTTTCAAAAAGGGATTTCCATATCGCTGCATGTGACATGCATGCTGAAAACCCTCTCATCTTTTGTGCTACATATTTCCAAATCAAAGTGTGTTGCAAAATCTATTCTTCTTTCAGAAATAACTGGGCTCAGTATGCTATATTATGTTAGTACAAGTATTTCAAAAATTGCCTGCCTTCAAATATGCTCAAGCAAATTATTCCAATTGGTTCAGCATGCTGCAGTGCAAACTGTATTTGATTTGAAGTGGAATGATCATGTTTCTTTGAAAGAAAAAAAAAAAGATCTTCACTGGTTGCCTGTGCTTTAAAGAACGCAGTTTAAAATACTGACATTAATACATAAAGCAATGTATACTGAAAAACAAAGCATGTCTAGCTGAGAAGATGAAGTTCTATAGCCCAGTACGTGCCTTACACTCATCCACTTAAAATCTACATGTGGTATCATCTATTCTTGCGTTTTGCTTACAAGAAACCAGAACTAGAGCTTTTTCTATTGCAGGAGCACAGTTTTGAAATGTCTATCCGCTGATATTTGTGAGAAAGGCGATTACTTGAAATTCAGGGGGAAAAAAAAGGGAAAGATTAATTTGTGCAGGCCTTTTCATGATCAGGAAATATTTTGTGGACTGTAGCATCATCAGCAGAATTGTAATGATGATGATGATTATTTTATATTATGTTTGCCTTTATGAATGCAAATTTGTTATCCGCATTGAACAGATAAAACTGCAGACTAGAAGAAAGTAAGAAATAAAAATAGGTACTATAATGTGAACACAAGCTCACTAAATATTAGTGCCAGTCCAGAGAGCAAGCTCAAGTCACCCAACATGAGAATAAAGTTTGGATCAGGACCAGAATACGTTTAACATGCACTACTCGGATTTTTATTTATTTTTTGCCCTAACATAAGCTGCCTAGTCAATAAATATTTTAATTACTTGACTTCTGAAACCTATTAATACTGATCAACATTTTCTGATAATCTTGCAGTTCAAGCCTCCCACTGACCCAAATTTCAATCCCTTTGCATTTTACCTCCATAGTGTGTGTTTTGCCCGAAGACGTTTGACCATAAGCAAAAATGGTTCCATTGTAGCCTTCCAAAACATCTGCAGGAGAAAAAGAAGAAAAAAAATACATGTCATAGGAGGTCAGTTTTCTTCATGAAGAATCTCATTTATCTTAGATATGTAGTTAGTTGGTCGGCCCAGGGGCTCAGTGGTAGCGCTGTGCACTGCCAGGAAGAGAACATTGGGTTTGATCCCCGAGCCAGAAGACTGCTCTTCAGGCCAGCAGGGCTGGGGTTTCAGAGGCAATGTTCACAGACTCTGGGTGGGGATATGAGGCAGGGTCTCAACCATTGCTCAACGGTGATCCCTAGTGGACAGACTCCAGGTCCACAGCTGGGCTCCTGAAGGAGCCACAACGTGAGACCTCTTTGGGGGCTGTAAGCCCAAAAAGGAGCAGGAGGAAATTATCAATTTATAAAATGCATAACCAATTTAAAAAGTGGATTACCACATTACTATTCATGAAAACTGTCAAACATTTTGTTTAAAACTTTCATGAAGATTGTACTCAGTTACCATCAAATATAGCCATAATAACTAGAGCTAGCTCCATTATCCTAATTTTTTGCCTACCCAAAAGATAATAATTGATAGACAAATATATAGAACAACAATGTATTATAGGAATTTGCAACAAATTATACAGAAAAAAAAAGTTTGCTGTTTTTAAGTAGCTAATCCATAACTACGAGAAGACTAGGCTTAAAATACTAAAATGAGAACATCTTAATTTGAGAGCTGCTTTTGCCTACCTCAATAACTCTGTAAACTCTTTATTTAAATGATTTTTAGCCCACCTTTCCAGAAAATACATTCAAAGAGGATAGCATATCAACAATAAGTAGCTAAATTTCAGTTTCCATTAAATGTAGTGTATTTGGAATTTCAGAAGGCATTCCTCATGAGAGGCTTCTAGGAAAAGTAAAGTCATGGGATAGGTGGTGATGTCCTTTCGTGGATTACAAACTGGTTAAAAGACAGGAAATAGAGAGTAGGATTAAATGGACAATTTTCTCACTGGAAGGGAGTGGGCAATGGAGTGCCTCAGGGATCTGTAGTGCCATGGAGTGCCTTTCCAGATCATTTATAAATCTGTATTTATAAATGATCTGGAAAGAAATACGACGAGTGAGATAATCAAATTTGCAGATGATACAAAATTGTTCAGAGAAGTTAAATCACAAACAGATTGTAATAAATTGCAGGAAGACGTTGTGAGACTGGAAAATTGGGCATCCAAATGGCAGATGAGGGTTAATGTGGATAAGTGCAAGATGATGCATATAGGGAAAAATAACCCATGCTATAATTACACAATGTTGAGTTCCATATTAGGTGCTACAACCCAAGAAAGATCTAGGCGTCATAGTGGATAACACATTGAAATCATCAGTTCAGTGTGCTGCGGCAGTCAAAAAAGCAAACAGAATGTTGGGAATTATTAGAAAGGGAATGGTGAATAAAAAGGAAAATGTTATAATGCCTCTGTATCGCTCCATGGTGAGACTGCACCTTGAATACACCTCTGACCCCGCCCCCTCTCCTTTTTGCAAGCCCTGGGGATTTACACACGTCCCAGGGCTTTACGCGCGTCGCCAGGCCTTTTTAAAATAGGCCCGGCGTGCGTAACATTTTGAAAATCAGGCCTTAAATTGCGCAGTGGAAAATTTAACTGTACAGAAAATAATCAAGGCTGTGACTGCAGTGATTGCTAGCAGAATAGATAATATATCAGCTCAAATTGATGATTTAAAAACCGCCGCTTAGACGCAGTTGAAGGGAGAGTGGTGGTGGTCACAGATGACTACTTGGCAGCAGCAAGAAGGCTGGACAAATTAGAAAAAACAAGCTGAGAGCAAGATGAAAAAATGGACCAGTTGGAAAATTGTTTCAGGAGAAATAATTTATGATTTATTTATTTATTTATTTAAGGCTTTTATATACCGACTGATACAAATCAAATCAACTCGGTTTACATCGAACTAAGCAATTAACAAACACCAATAACAAGAGAAAATTTGATGAAGCAAAAAGTTACATTAAACAAGGGCGCATAAACTGGGGAAAAGAAATAAAGAGGGGAGAACCAAGATAATTTACTATATACAAACAAAGATGTGGGAGGGAGGCAGAGGAACCAGCCTCATCATGATGTATTTGTATGATTTAGTGTTTGTTTATTTACAGAGGTGATGAGAACAATTCTGAGTTAAGCTGTAGGGCTAGGAACAGGGAAGGCTCGACTGAAAAGCCATGTTTTGAGTTTCTTTTTAAAAGTTAGTGGCCAGGTTTCCTGCCTGAGGTCCGGGGGCATGGCGTTCCAGATGGAGGGACCTATTGTTGAGAATGCCCGGTCTCTGATGTTTGAGTGGTGCACCACTTTGTTTGGAGGAACATGTAGGGATCCCTTGTAAGCTTCCCTTAAGGGTCTGGTCGCAGAGTGAAGTTTGAGAGGCTGTTGCAGGTCAAGAGGGGTCTGATGGTGAATGCTTTTGTGAATAATTGTGAGTGATTTATGGAGAATCCTAAAGTTTACTGGGAGCCAGTGAAGATCTTTTAATACGGGAGAGATGTGCTCTCACCGATTAGTGTTAGTCAGAATTCTTGCCGCCGCATTTTGGAGCAACTGGAGGGGTTTTATTGTAGAAGCAGGAAGACCTTGCAAGATGGAATTGCAGTAATCAACCTTGGAAAACAGAATGGCTTGGAAAACAGATCTGAAGTCATAATGAAAAAGAAGCGGCTTGAGTTTTTTTTGAGAACATGTAGCTTGTAGAAGCACTCCTTTGTAGTGTGGTTTATGAATTGCTTTAGGCTCAGTTGACTATCTATTATGACTCCAAGGTCTCTAACGTGGGAGATTTGTGTGTTAGCATGCAGCTGATGGTGGAAGGGACTGCCTTCTGGGGAGATGAGCAGGAGTTCTGTCTTGGTAGTATTAAGCACCAGGTTGAGGTTTGAGAGGTGAAGGTTGATTGTTTGTAAGTGAGAGTCCCATAGTTTGAGAGCTGAATCCAGTGAGTTAGATATGGGGATTAAAATTTGGACGTCATCTGCGTATATGTAGAACTTCAGTTTTAGGTTTGAGAGTAAATGACAGAAAGGGAGTAGGTAAATATTGAACAGGGTGGGCGATAAGGAGGAGCCCTGAGGGACTCCGAATGGGGCGTTGGTGCGTGGGGATTCCTTGTTATTGATTTTGACCTTATAGCCTCTATTGCTAAGGAATGAGTCGAACCATCTGAGGGCGGATCCTGCGATTCCTATGTCTGATAGTCGGTTTAGAAGGGTAGTATGGTTTACGGTGTCGAAGGCCGCCGAGATATCGAGAAGTGCTAGGAGGAAGGACTGTCCTTTGTCAATGCCGATGTATACCTGATCTAGGAGTGAGATGAGGAGGGTTTCGGTGCTGTGTTCTTTTCGGAATCAATATTGTGACGGGAGTAGAATATTATGTTCTTCCAGATAATTAGAGAGTTGATTATTTACGATTTCCTCCATGATCTTGGCTACAAACGGCAGATTTGAAATAGGGCGGTAGTTGTTAGGGTCGTCCGGGTCTAGGTTCATTTTTTTTAGTATGGGTTTAAGGGTGGCCAGTTTGAGAGCGTCCAGGAAGATTCCCTGTGAGAGGGAGCAGTTGTTAATGTCAGCTAGATGTTTAGAGAAAAATTCCGGTATGAGAATCAGGAATTTGGAAGGAATTTGGTCTAGAGGGTGAGTGGAGGGTCTCATTCTTTTTATCAGGTTTTCCACCTCTATAGTGTAAGTGGGATCAAAGGATTCCAAACCTACGTATGGGTTCGGGGGGTTCGGGTGGGGGGGGATCTGGAAACAGCATGTTAGGACTGGTTGGTAATCTAGCCAGGGTTTTGGAGATTTTGTTCTGGAAGAATAAGGCCAGATCATTCGCTTTCGATTGGGCTAGGTCGTCAGGGATTGTTGGGGAAGCAGTTTTGGTGAGTTCTGATACATACGAGAAGAGAGCCTTCACATCGAAGATCATATCGTGGATACGGTGGGCATGGATATCTCTTTGTTCGTAGCGTAGCAGTTCTGTATTGGTGGAGTGCAGCTTTGTATGTGGCTAGAGAGTGAGGGTTGGGGTTCTTCCTCCATTCCTTTTCGTTGATTTGTCAGGTTTCCCAAGGAAGTAACAGAGCAGAAACTGCAGAGACTGTTACAAATTGGTTGTTGGAGAATCTGGGGGACACAGGACCACAAGGCCTTGTAATTATAGCACAAGCGCACAGACTCAGTGGGAAAAAAAAAAAAAAGTCGGCTATACTCATCCCCGGGTGGTTATCACTCGAATAATGACCTTTAGGGAAAAACAACAGATTGTGCAAGCATATTGCAAGGTGCTAACCTGCAATATAATGATCAACCCATTCGGATATTTCAGGATTACTCTATTAAGGTGTCCTTCAGGCACAAAGCATTTGTCCCCATCTGCTCAAAATTGGTAGAAAAGCAGATGAGATTCACATTGCAATTCCCGGTTAAGCTACGAATCTAGCAGGGAAACCAAATGCATGTCTTTGAAACAGCAGAAGCAGCAACAACATTTGTAGACGGACTGCCTAAATAAATTGCTCATAGCTGTTTGGTAAGATTGGAGCAGCGAATAATGGCAGCAGGCCGAATCTGTTCTTTATTGCATTCCTGCTTTTTTGGGTGCTCATGTTTTTTGCAGCGCAAGGAGATATTGTGACCTCACTTGGAAGAGACATACTCAGCTGTTATTTGCAGCTATCCTTCACTGGTAGGCTTGGACTGTTTTGATGATTTTATGTTAACCGTTTATTTTATGTATAATTGCCACTGAGCAGCAGGAGATCATGGCACTGCTACTCTTTTGGGAAGCATCAAAAAGCAGATCAGCACGAGAGGATTCATACACATATAATCTTTAGAGAGCTGCATTTTGTTTATTAAACAAGGTCAACAAAGAAACCCTATGAGGGGTTCAGAAGATGATCCATGCATGATAAGAATTGGGAGAATGACTAAAATCTCTTTGGTGGCAGAAAATGTGAAGACCCTGCATAAATAATTATAATAGAAAAAGAAAGTGTTTTTAAAGAGTGTCGTTAAAGCGGCGATATCTTTCATGTTTGTTTAAATGGGGAAATGTTCTTTCCTGCACGGATACACTACAGAATGTCAGGCATGACGGTTTAGCTTAAAAAGGCATTTTTTTCTTCTTTTTCATTTTATTAAATATGGTAAATTTGTAATTGAGAAAACAATGGGAATTGTTTTGAGCGCCATTGATGCAGATACATGTGTGTGTGTGGGGGATGGCACCCGCTCATGTTAAGCATAGCTCCTGGTCTCCCACAATTGGATACTTGGATGTTAAGGGTTAGAGATACTTGGGATTGGGAAGGGGAGATATAGGGTTGAGGAGGGAAATGTGAGGGGGGGGGAAGGGAAGGACAGCTAGGATGAAAGGAAGGTTTTAATAAAGGGGAATTTTCTAAGTAGGTAGTAGTAATACTTTACTTTATGAGACAAATTTGTTTGTGGAACGGATACGAATGTTGGATACCTAATGGTAGTAGGAATGTGAGGCAAGACTGGGTGTCCCGCATTTGCGTATAGAAAAGAAAAAAGATTTGAATCAATACGTTAGAAATGAGGGAGGTCACTAGAATTTTATCCTGGAATTTAAGTAGTCTAGGGTTCCCCCATCAAGCAGAAAAAGGTACTTCAATCGTTAAAGAAGAATGATGCTTCTATAACCTACCTTCAAGAAACTCATCTGTCAGAAGGTTAGAGTAAAAAATTGGCCAGAAAATGAGTGAGCTCTTGCTTCTTTTCTGTGGCTAAAGGTAAGAAAGCAGAAGTAGCCGTTCTGATAAATAAATCTATGAAATTAAGAGAGGATCAAGTGGAGACCAAGATGGCCACTGCACAGATCACACGCTAGTGCCTCGGCTGCTCAGAGGATCTCTGATTTAAGCCTACTTTAACGAACTGCCTTTTTATTTTCGGATTCAACATGCCGCATACGAAAAGAAAGGCAAAAATCAGAGATAATATTACCTCGACTCTGATTCTTGATCCACGACAGCTGAGGATAGAGTCATTACTAGCAGGACCCATACACTCACGGCCAGAGGGAGGAGCCATGAGAGGAACCAGCAAACAGCAGACGCTGAGCCTCCAGGCAGAGGAAACATACCTCAGCCCCGGCGCGCCGACTCCCAAACCCCCGTTTGAGTCTTCGAGAAAAACGGAGGACATGGAGGATGAGCTAAAGGGAAAATCTTCCTCAAAGGACCTCGAAGCCCCGAGAAGAATCGGTGAAAGACAGTTTACTTTGGTGAGCTCAGTATTACAGAGCTCCACGGGCTCGATGGTAGAGTAGCAGCTCGGTAATAACGGAAGGATGGGCCCGGCAGAGCCAGGAAGAAGAGATCCATAAATAAAGGTAATATATGATCAACCTTTGATAAAGCCCTCTAAGATTACATTGGAAGAAATCTGGGGTGTTCTAACATCTATGGACAAATCTATTAAGGCTTTAACTATATTGGTGAAAGAAAGTACGAAAAAGGTACAGAGTCTGGAGAATAAAGTAATATCCGTAGAAACATCAGTAAAAGAAATGGAAGTTAAAATTTAAAACTTGAAGGAGGTGATTAAATCAGAAAACTTATATAACAAGAAACTGGAAAATATAGAAAACGAAATAATGAGATCAAACCTGAGAATACTAATTTTTCCAAAGTCTAAAATGGTGTCTCCCCGGGATTTATTTAAAGGTTACTTAACGAATGTTCTAAAATTTCCTGAATAAGCTATTCCTGCAATATCATGAATATTTTATATACCATCAACTAAAGATATAAGAAATGATTTACAAATTCAATTAAATGAATCTTTGGTGAATCTAACTTCGATTTTAGAGATGTCTCAAGAAATAGCTATAGATTCAAGAGCCATACTTCTGGTTACATTTACTACTGAGAGAGACTCTGTGTAAGATTGGCTTTTCAAAATCAATCACAGGAATTTTATGGACAACAAGTGCGAGTATTTCCAGATATAACGAAAGTCACCCAAGAAAGAAGGAATATGTTCCTGGCATTGAGGAATGAGGCAGTATCAAGAGGGGCTAGATACCATCTACGTTTTCCATCAATGTATAATCGTGTATCAGAATTCTAAACATGTATTTACAGAACCAGATCAATTGCATTTGTATCTGGATTCGCATTCCTAATATGACCCTGTTGGGGGTTTGGCAATTGATTTAATTGTATGGCTATATACTATGTAGAATTTAATGTAAAATGTTCCTATTAGGACTGCTCCTTTGATATCATGGTCTCCCACTATTTTTATAATTTTTCATACTATTTTCAAGGTTGAAAATGTTCATATAATTTTTTGATTTATTATGTATTGAGCCTGAAATATTTCAGAACAGTAGTTCTATTGTAAATTTGGAAAATTCAATAAAAATAAAATTTAAAAAAAAAAAAGAGGATCAAGTGATCCAGGACCCTAAAGGGATATTTATAATTATTGGCAAACTGAGTGGTAAAGAAATTATTTGCAACCTTTATGCACCTAGGGGGTCATTTTCAAAGGAGTTACGCATGTAAATGTGACATACTATCGTAGCAATTTTCAAAAGCTATTTACTCGAGTAAAGTGCACTTACTTGAGTAAATCCTATGGACAATTCAATGGCATATATTGTAGCAATTTTGAAAAGCCCACTTACTTGAGTAAAGTGTATTTACTCGAGCAAAAACCAGTTTTGCTCGAGTAAATGCTTTTTAAAATCTACCCCCTAATGAATACAAAGGTGCTTTTTTTTTTCAGATTCTAAAGCTGTTAATAATCAACACACAGGGTCTCTTATTTGTGACTGGTGACTTAACTATCCTCATGACCAGAGATTTTTATAAATCTCCTAGCTCCCAGTTTGCTGGAAATTGTAAGAAAAAGGGTGTTGCCTTTCTGCGTCAAAAGCTAAACACCTTAGATATTTGGAGAGTTCTCCATTCAGAGGTGAAATATTTCACTCTTATATCGAGAGCTCATACCTCTTTTACCTGGAATATATTATATAACTCGAGAAGTTTTTCATATGATTGCCTCAGCAGAGATTGGCTCACAAACACTCTCAGATCAAGTACAAATTTGGGTAGACATGCGATTATCAGAATGGAAAAGGGGTGAGCATATTTGGAAATTTCCAAGTTATTTTAAAAAATGTCTCTGATTTTCAAGCTTTTCTCCAGAATAAGTGGAAAACGCTGCAACTGTTTTGGGAAATAAGCAAAGTACTTTTAAGGGGAGACAATTTCCTATTAGATTAGTAGGAATTCTCAGATAAATAAAACCATCTTACAATTGGAAGATAAACTAAAATTAGCCAAGGAAAAACTGATTAGGAACTTAACTCCAGCAAACAAGGCAGAGTATAATGGTATTTTAGAAAGCTTGAATGCTGGTCTTCATCTAAGACCAGCATTCATCTAAGAGCACAAAGAACATTACAAGTCACAGAACATAGATTGGGAAATAAGGCTGGGAAATTTTTGGCAAATGCAGTTATAGTACGAGGTGGTAAAACTTTAATTGAAAGACTGAAAACTAAGCAGGGCTCTGTAGTATCTAAGAAGGCAAAGATTTGTGAGGTATTTAAATCTTTATACACAGATAACAAAACACGGGGACTTATGGAGAAAAATATTTTTTTCACCGACTCAACATTACCCAAGATTTTGGAGTCGCACTTAGAACTTTTGAATAGACCTATACAAGCCTATGAGATTTTAAATGTAATCAACACTAGCAAATCTGGAAAGGCACCAGGCCCTGATGGGTTTTATTATGATAGTAGGTCCAATAAGTCAGTTTTATGCTGATGCATTACAACAGGAATCCTTTCTGCAGGACTTTAATAGAGCACATATCACGGTGTTAACCAAACCAGGGAAGGATCCATTACTGCCTTCTTCTTACAGACCTATATCCTTGTTAAATTGTGATTTAAAGATCTTCGCAAAAATATTGGCAGACAGAATGAGCCTTATCCTTCCCACAATTATTTCAAATAGCCAAGTAGGCTTTGTTAAAGGCAGAACCACTGGAACTCAGTTAAATTAAATCACAGCCATGACCTTATGCAAGACTATCTCAGCAATGGCTGAGGGGTTTGACTCTGAAAAAGCCTTTGATCGGATCTCGTGGCCATATATGTTTTCGGTGCTTCAAAGTTTTGGTTTTCAGGGAAATATAGTAAAATACAGGGATGTGCACTGATTTTTTTCTGTCATTTTCATTTTGGGTTATCTGTTTTTCATTTTTAAAATGGTTCATTGGGTGTTTATTTTGGATTTCCCTAATTTCGGAGTTGGTGCGTACTAGCAGAACTTAGTGTGCACTACCTGAAAATGTTAAGGATAAGTTGAAAAGTGTCAATTAGGGAGCAGTTTGTTAAAGGTATGGTTCTACATTCCCATTGGCTGTCTTCTTAGTTATTTGCTCATGCTGCCAAGATTGCAAGTGGGGGGATGGCCAGTGCCTGGTAAGAAGAGTAAACAAGTGATGTAATACCATTAAGTTCTAGTCAGCAAAAGCAAAGGGGCCCTGGCATTTAGGGACATGCATACTTTCAATTCCCCTGCTGTGTATGTGTGTGTTTGGGTAAGGGGAAGTAACTGGCGTGAATGTATGGGGTGACAGGTGGGATAGAGACTGGGTGGGATGGTGAGAGAGAAGCAGCCTGGTGTGTGTGGTGGGTGACCTGTCACCCCATACAGTTACTCCCCCAACACACCAGGCTGCCTCTCTCTCACCAGTCACAACCTCAACCAGTCTCTCTGACACACCTGACTCACCATATAGTCACCCCAGTCACTCCCCCTCACCCAAACACAAATCAAAGGAATTCAAAGTATGCATATCCCAAAATGCCAGAGACCCTTTTACTAAAATATAAAGATACTGGCAAATTCAAAATAAGCATTTGCATTACATGCTTTTGCTAACGAACTTAATGGTATTATTATACCACTTGTTTGTTTACATTTGTTACCAGGCACCAGCCATCCCTGCCCCCCCCCCCCCCCCCCCCTTCGCTTGTATGTCAAGGCATGTTACTGATTGGGTAGGTGATTCTTCTTATTTTTCTCCTCGGGAATGTCTCCAAAGTTGGCTGGGACTGATTTCTCTGAATGCTTTACTTCAAACAAACATAGGATAGATACCCAAAAATGTTAGTTCTCTATTAATAGTGGATTCCTGCAGAATAGCTTGGGCTTTACTTTGTAAATTACTTCATCGTATAGGTGGAGTTTCCTCTCATGCATTTTTACAATAACCCTTTGTTTCCCCCAGGTAGGAACAGTAGAGTTTTTCAGGGAAGGCAGAGGACAAAGTGTAAGAGTATCCAGCAACTTTTCCTGAAGGACTCAACTATCGTTCATAGTTTTCAAGAATTGCAATTGACATTTTCTCTTCCTTCTAGTGAATTTTTTGCATACCTACAACCGAAACATTTTATCATGAGTTTCCCTGAACACCACTGGGATTTAGTTACTAATAGTAAACTGAAGGAGTTTCTCATGGGGGACAAAGTAAAGAAGCCCGCTATAGCAGGTTATAACCGAATCTTAAATACCATATGTACCAAGGAGGATCTCATTGGGCTTCATGCAAAATGATGTAAATGCCCAGACCTTCAACTCACATTAAAAGAATTTAATTATTGTTTTACTTGCATACATGAAAATTCAGAAAATATTGTAATAGAAATAATACAAATTTTTTAAGCCATTTTACTTATCACAAGAAAAAGCATAAGAGGCCACACTTTGTTCTTCCTCTACCTGTCTCAAATGTACGGAGGACAAAGGAACTTACTTCATGCCAGGCCATTCAAAAATTCTGGGAAAAATAAGGAACTTTTGCTCCAATTTAGTCATGATCTCTCTTCCAGTAGATCAAAAAATGTGGTTATTTGGTACTTTCAAAAGCATGAACTTGGATATGGATCCAAACACACTGTTTATAGAAAAGGCAGGTTTATTAGCAAAAAAAAATAATTTTACATACTTGGATTGGTAGGGAGATTCTGCAATTTTCTCAATGGCATGCTAGAATGGAAAGACTGCTCACTTTTGAGTATTTAACAGCTAAGAAAGGTCCTACTAAGAAATATTTAGCCATGATGGAGGTCTGGCAGGCTTTCATTAACCAAATGGGCACCGTGAATTTGTAACAAGGAGAGTAATAGTGCATTGGGTAAGACTGAATGTATAATTTTGAACTTGTAATATTTTGTTAATGCTTCCTAGAAATTTTGACAGTGCCCAGTGCACATAGATACCAAGAAAAAGGCGGAGGGAGAGAGGAAAGAAGCATGGCGTTATTACTGTACATTATTTGTTATTGTTGATTCTTGTACCTCATTGTTTCAAAATTAATAAATAAGTATGAAAAAAAAAGGCAGAAGAAATGTAAATAGTTTTGGTTTTTTTTGTTGTTTATGTAATTTGTAAGTTTGCATTTTTCTGTCCTTTCAAAATCGGTCCTCTTCCTAAATTATGGCAAGGAAGCGTCGCACCTAAAGAAGTCACAGGGGTCACCACGGTAACGTTTCCATTGTTCCATGTATAGAAATTCTGCAAAGGACAATGAAAACAACTGCAGCCAATCCCAATGTTAACAGATGCAGATCATTTACCTACAAATTTCAAAACAAAAGTAACAAATATCTCTAAAGAATTCTCTCAACTACCTTATCCTACCTTTATCAATAAAGACAGTAATGACCAATGGTCTGAATTTACATCCTTAACCGAAGACACCATACTAGCTATAATAAAGAAACAAAAGCCCTCAAACTCTCCTGAAAATCCTTGTTCAGGCACCTTTTTTAAAGCTTTCAGTATTCATGCATGTACTTTTTTGTGTTCTTTAGTCAACCAATCTCTAGAGACAGGACAATTTCCAAATAATTTAAAAAAGACCTCTATTCTACCTATCCTGAAATCCAAAACAAAAGAAGCAACCGATCTCAATAATTATAGACCCATTGCATCACTTACCTCTTTAGCCAAATTAATAGAATCTGCAGTCTTACGTCAGCTATCTGAATTTCTATCAGACAATAACATTCTTCACATTAATCAACATGGATTCAGAAAAGGTCACTCAACTGAAACTCTCCTTCTAGCTTCTTTTGATACCCTATTCCGCGCTTTTGATTCTTACACTGACTACATTGCTGTTTTCTTAGATATCTCAGCGGCCTTTGATACCGTTGATCATCACATACTCATCTCTGGTCTTAAATCTATTGGTATAACAGGTACAGTTCTAAATTGGTTCATATCTTTTCTTACATATCGTCCTCAACAAGTTAACATTAATCATCACTCCTCTAATGCTTACACAATTCCATCTGGTGTTCCCCAAGGTTCATCACTATCACCTATACTGTTCAATATTTATCTTCTACCTCTTTGTCACATTCTTTCTTCACTCGGTCTACAATTTAAAATCTACGCAGATGACATACAATTCCTAGTTCCCTACAAAACATCTTGGTCTAATACTCTAAATATGGTTTCTCTTTACTTATCCACTATTAATTCCTGGTTGTCCCATAATCGCTTAAAACTGAATCCATCTAAGACTGAAATAGTTCATTTAACCTCTATCTCAGAGACTTCTATTGGTCCACCTTCACATTGGTCCATAAATGGAACATCTATTCCTATTACACAACACGCCACAAACCTAGGAGTCATCATAAACTCAGATCTATCCATGAAACAACATATTTCATCGTTAACAAAAAAATCTTTCTACAAATTACAACTCTTAAAACGTCTCCGTCCTCTTCTCTTTTATCAGGATTTTCGAACTATTCTACAATCTCTAATCTTCTCTGGTCTAGACTACTGCAACTCTCTCTATTTAGGACTTTCCGATTCTATAATTCATCCTCTGCAAATTGTTCAAAACAGTGCTGCTCGTATTCTGTCAGGTACTCCCATTCGAAAACATATTACACCCATCCTTCAATCCTTACATTGGTTACCAGTAAAATATAGAATAAAATACAAAGTTCTTACTGTTATTCATAGCTTACTACATAACTCATCTTCCACATGGCTTTGCTCATTACTCCGTATATATAAACCCACCCGTCATTTAAGATCATTAACTCAAAACTTATTAGACATCCCTTCCCCACGACAGGCCAGACTTGATATTACTAGAAGAAGAGCATTTTCTGTAGCAGGACCCACCATTTGGAACTCGATACCCAATTTACTTCGTTCAATATCCAATACCCAACAATTTAAGAAGACACTAAAAACATATTTATTTCAATTAGCATTTAATATTCATCCACAATACACTACGTCAAATAATCAACATTTAGCAACCTAATAATTTCTTCCACATCTTTAACATCATCCTGTTTCCACCTACGCCTTCCCTCCCCCCCATTCATTTTCTCCTACCTTTTTCCCTTCCATAAAACATCTCTTACGGCCCAGCTCCACTTTTACTTTTTATTATTTAATTTAGATTTTTTGTTACCATGAGGTATATACCAATTATTGTATTTTAATTTTATTTAATTTTATCTTTAATTTTTAACTCTATTTATTTTATTTTTCATTTTACAATGTAAACCGTTTTGACAAAAAAACCTTGTTTTGAAAAACGGTATATAAATACTTTTAAATAAATAAATAAATAAATTTGGTGTTATGGAATATCCAATCCTTAGGATTATGAAATTGATATCACTTACGTTAGAACTGATCTCTACCATTCAAAGCAAGGGACAAAAAGTTCAAAATAAGCCGTGAAAAAAAATCTGCATTAGGTTAATAATGAAATGCTACCATTTATTTTCATGTTAGCCAACCTATGTCCACCAAGTAATGTGTTATGCAAAATTAAAAAAGATGGCAGATTGTGTGCCAACCAAATAATTAAGCAGTAATCCTAGACAGACAAAGCATTATTTTTCAATAAATGCCCTGTGCAGAGGGCACCTTGGCAATTTAACAATTTGTTTTAATGACAAAAAAAAAAAAACCCCCAAAAAAAAGATAAACCACTTAAACACGAACATTTTGAATAGTTAAAAATTAGCAAAGGAAATCATTTTTAGGGGAATCTAGTGAGCCAGCCAATCAGTTTGTTTCAAATTTAAAAGATTATTCTATTTAGCTTACTAAATACATTTTAATTTTTTTTAAATGGGCTTCATTCATCCTTGTTTTTGGGAACCTAAGGATGGAAATATTATTGGCCGGATTTTAAAACCCCGGCGCACGTAAATCCCGGGGTTTATGCATGTGGCCGGGCCTTTCGCGCGATGGGCCAATTTTCAAACGGGTCCAGCCACGCGCAAAAACCCTGGGACGCGAGTAAGTGCCAGGGCCTGAAAAGGGGGCGGTCCGGGGGGCGGGGCTGGAGGTGCTAGTACAGCAACCATTTGCTGCTGTGTCAAGGGGAGCGCGCACCGGCAGTCGGCCAACGCGCACAAGTTGCTTCTACTACAAAGGAGCAACAACATACAGAACAAAAAAAAAAAAAAAAGGTACGGGAGATTAGGTTTAGGGGGTAGGGAGGCTAGGGAAGTTCCCTCCCAGTCCGCTCCTTCCATGTGTGCAAGCTGGGTAGCGTGTGCACATGAACACGAACGCTTTTTTTTTTTTTTTTTTTTAAATCTACCCCTTAGGTTTTATCCAAAAGGTAATAAGAGTTTGTTGCACTGAAACTTCAGTCCTGAGAATGAAGTTGAGGGCAAGTTCAAATTATACTGAGCCACAATTTAATGAAAACAGTTCAGTTTTGAAAACGCAGTCATATACATCAGAAGCAAGTTACAGTCCTGTTACAGAAGAAATCAGTCTCCTCACACAGTCCCTGTGTTGTGGGAGACTGCATTGGAAGGGATTTTATTTATTCAGATAATCACCGTTTTTTTGTAATTTATAGTGCAATACAAAAAGTTATTATTAAAAAAATGCAGAATTTTTCCATCATAATGCTTTGCCCCTCCGGATTGCTTTCTTCTCTCCCAGGTTCAACAACTCTCCTCAGCTCTCTCCACCTATGGCTTGAACCTCTTCCACATGATTGATATTTTCTCCCCCTCATGTCAAGCTCCCAATGTGCTCACTACCTCCCCCTTCCGCAGTCATTGACCCCTGTTCTCATTCTCCCCCCCCCCCCTTTCCACCAGCTTCTCTGCCCTACTAACATTAAACACACCCCTGTTCTCTCTCTTGCCCCTGGCTCCTCCACCTCAGAAGATCCCCTCAAAGTTTGAATCCCTCCCCAGCTTTCTCTCTGCTCTCCCTCTTCTTTTTCCTTACCCCAGCAAGACTCTCTCGCTGTATCTGTCCCCCACTCCCCTTTCAGCGACCCCTAGCTTTCTCTCTCTCTCCCCCACTAAAGCTTGACTCCTGGGCAGGGGGCAAACAAAAAGCTCTCCCCACCCACTCTCTCCCTCTTCACCCCAGCAAGAAACCTAATTCTCTGTTTGCTTTGCTCATTCATGCTGCACTGGATCCCTCTTGCTCTCCTTTGTTCAGGCCATGCAAGCCAAGGCCAACATTGCAAGCTCATCTCTTCCGGTCTGCAGGGGCCAACACACTGTCTCCTAACTCTGGTCCACGTAAGCCAGCCTGCCACTACTCCTCTTTCACTTCCAGCTGCCACCAGTGCTAACCCTTCTCTTCCAGCCAATGCTGCTGCTTCCTAGTCCCCATGTCCAGTTCTTTGAGACAAATGCAGAATTCTGTGCAAATTCTGCACAACCCAGAATTCCTCCAGGAGTGTGTGCTGTAGAGTGGAGCCCGGCCTTCAAAAGATACATAAAGAGGGGGACGATCAAAGATGGTGTTTGGATAGCAATGCAATACTTAAGTTTGGTTTAGTCAGCTTTTCTTTTATTTATTTCTTACGTATGGTTTCACGGAAAGGGTAGACCAGGGTCTAAATCAACTCATTTGTCATCTCTGCGGGATTCACTCAAGGAACCCATTGACTGCAAGTTTCTTGGAGAATATTGCTGGGGAAGGTTTGCCAGCAGTCCCCTCCACATGACGTACCTAGTAACAAATTAAGCCAGAAATTTGAAGCCAGGGCCTCAGACTTCAGAAACAAACTGGTGACTTCGGGGGGGTGGGCAGTGCCAATGGTTGACATCAGTGACCTGGAACTGGAACTAGCAGGAACAAGGGACTCTGGTACAGCTGCTGTAGCCTGTGCTAAGCAGGCAAAAGCAACAGAGGATGGATTGATGGGGTGCGAGTTTGTGGTTCGGCAGAGTCCATCTTGCAGAAAGAAACATCGGTGCAGTGAAAATGGATGACTCAGCTCTTTTTCAACATGTTATCAACGTTTAGTTTGGAAGACTTTTGGGAAGCCATTATGAGGCTGGAAAAATCTCTTTCCGATCAGGAAACTCAGTTACAGGATTCCCTGGGAAGAACTAAGTCGCTTGAGACTGAGCTGAAAGGCTATAAAAACTTTTGGATACTTTGGAAATTAAAATTGAACACAATTTGGAGAAGGCATCTCATCTTGTGAACAATAATATAAAATTGTATGAAATTGAGAGTGGAGATGAATGTAGTGAGGTGAACATTATGATTTATTAATTTTTCCTAAAATTATTACGGTTAATACCTATGGATATTCTTAAAGGGTATTTTTTTGAAATTTTAAAAATCGTGAATTCCTGCAAATCCCCCCTCCCCACCCCCGATTTCCAGAGCCTATTACCTTCCACTCTTTACGATAAAATACGCAGGTGACCCTTCTCAGGTGCCCAATTTTCTTTTGATTCCCTGGATTTGACTGGCATGCTAGATAGGACTCAGGAGGAAGAATCTTGTCCTGCAATATTGTTTGTGGATTTTGTGCTTGAAATGGATAGGGATTGGGTTCTTAGATTATTCTTTCATAAGTGAACAAAGATGTTTCTTACTCTTAAAGAAAGGATTTTGCTTGATGCTTTCAAAGTAATATAAGAAAAGGCAGCAGTTTCTCATTATGAGGCCTAGGTTTTTTTTTTGTTTTTTTACAACTGGGTATCCAGTTTTGATTTACCTTCCCAAAGGGTTATTAAAATACCAGAATGTTAGATATATGTGTTTTGAAACTTCTGCAAATATTCCTCTTGCATCCTGTCCTCTGTTATTTCCATCCCTCAGGTTGAGTTGCATCTATTCATGTATTATTTTCACCTATTTTCCTCTCAATTGAGAATTTATAATTCCTGGAACATTGAATTGATTGCCCCTTTAATAGAGGAATGCATATGCACTGACATTATTTCCTCTTTTTTCCTGTATTTTTATCTTATTTCTTTGTTGATTTCTTAATATATTTCTTGGATATTGTTAAAATTTCATAAATACATTAAAAAAAAAAAAGACATAAAATTGAATTTTTTCAAAGGGGTTTTGTATGTAAAAATAGTATAGGCACCCATATATGCTATTTCATAAACCTCAAGTGTACACGCATACATTTTACCAAAGGACAAAAGGGGTGGTCTGGGGCATTCTGGGGAGCAGTTCAGATAAAAAAAATAGCAACTTGTGCCCGTATAAGAGGTTAAGAGGTCTGTGTGAATTGGTGGGGATTTAGGGTGAACTGGAGAAAGACTGGTTGAACATTGCCAAATTCAAGTATATACCCAAGTAAGTATTTTCAGAAAGCTGTAAGTGCAGCCTTTATAAACTACCGGCATCTGCATTTAAATCAGGGTTATTAGGCAGACCTGTTATATATTTTTACATGCCTAAAAAATTCACGTGTTTATAAAATAGGCATAGAAAAGTAAGCATTGTCTAGTAGGGATGTGAATCGTTTTTTGACGATTTAAAATATCGTCCGATATATTTTAAATCGTCAAAAATCGTTAGAGCCGCGATACAATAACAATTCCCCCGATTTATTGTTAAAAAATCGTAAATCGGGGGAAGGGGGAGGGGAAGGGGGAGGGCGGGAAAACCGGCACACTAAAACAACCCTAAAACCCACCCCGACCCTTTAAAATAAATCCCCCACCCTCCCGAACCCCCCCAAAATGCCTTAAATTACCTGGGGTCCAGAGGAAGGGTCCCGGTGTGATCTTTTACTCTCGGACCTCCGGTGCTTGTAAAAATGGCGCCGACGCTACCTTTGCCTTGTCATATGACAGGTCAAAGGTAGCGCCGGCGCCATTTTGTTTTTGTCCCCCGAGGTCAGGAGCGTAGGAGATCGCTCCCGGACCCCTGCTGGACCCCCAGGGACTTTTGGCCAGCTTGGGGGGGCCTCATGACCGCCACAAGACTTGCCAAAAGTCCAGCGGGGGTCCAGGAACGACTTCCTGCATGCGAATCGTTTTTCCGTATGGAAAAACGATTCGCGGCAGGAGATCGCTCCCGGACCTCCGCTGGACCCCCAGGGACTTTTGGCCAGCTTGGGGGGGCCTCCTGACCACCACAAGACTTGCCAAAAGTCCAGCGGGGGTCCGGAACGACCTCCTGCAGTCGAATCGTGTTGTCTATGGCCGGCGCCATTTTGCGCTAAATGGCGGCGCAAAATGGCGCCGGCCGTAGACAACACGATTCGACTGCAGGAGGTCGTTCCGGACCCCCGCTGGACTTTTGGCAAGTCTTGTGGGGGTCAGGAGGCCCCCCCAAGCTGGCCAAAAGTCCCTGGGGGTCCAGCGGGGGTCCGGGAGCGATCTCCTATGCTCCTGACCTCGGGGGACAAAAACAAAATGGTGCCGGCGCTACCTTTGACCTGTCATATGACAAGGCAAAGGTAGCGTCGGCGCCATTTTTACAAGCACCGGAGGTCCGAGAGTAAAAGATCACACCGGGACCCTTCCTCTGGACCCCAGGTAATTTAAGGCATTTTGGGGGGGTTCGGGAGGGTGGGGGATTTATTTTAAAGGGTCGGGGTGGGTTTTAGGGTTGTTTTAGTGTGCCGGTTTTCCCGCCCTCCCCCCACTGGACCCCAGGTAATTTAAGGCATTTTGGGGGGGGGTTCGGGAGGGTGGGGGATTTATTTTAAAGGGTCGGGGTGGGTTTTAGGGATGTTTTAGTGTGCCGGTTTTCGATTTACACGATTTTCACGATATTTAAAAAACCCAAACGGCGACGATCCGATTCCCTCCCCCTCCCAGCCGAAATCGATCGTTAAGACGATCGATCACACGATTCACATCTCTATTGTCTAGCATTGGAAATATACGCATTTACCACCACATACAATACTTTGGGGGAAGAACTATACAGTTTGTAGATTATTCCTCTTCATATCTCACAATTCCACATACAATACATGAAAGTGGGTTACAGAAAATAAACAAAATACAAATCAGAAAACTGACAAAATACCTCTCTCCAATCAGCCCAAACCTAAAACAAAGCAGTAAAACCAACAAATTCCACTGCTGACTCAACCATGTATTATTATTACCTTACACGCACCATATGGTTTATAAAATACTTGCATAAATCTCCGCATGTATACTTCCACAGGCAAATTGTGTACCGCGGACAGTTTTAAAAGTTGGGCTCATAAAAGGAGATTGATTTGGCTTCTCAGAGATGTGCAGCGCTTCTTGGCAAAATGAAAACATGGGCTACTGTGAAGGGTAGCGGGTGTGTGAGCCCTTAGTGCTGCGGCATAGTGGACAGCCTCGAGGGCAAACCCCCCGAGGCCTATGCCAGCAGCTGGCACACACACCCGGTAGCGGGACAGTCTAGAGCTTCACCTGTACCTGCCACCTCCTCAACAGGAGGAGACAGGCCAAGGTCTGGGCAGGCAGCTAGCAAGAGTGATCAGGTCCAGGCAAGGGTTAAGATCCAGGCGGCAGGCAATCATGGTCAGGTTCAGGCAAGGGGGTCAGATCTGAAGAGGCAAGCCAAGGAAGGACAAAGTCACACTGAAGACACCCCCACAAGAAGAGTAAGGAAGATGAGGCAGGAGGACAAGGCTGGACAAGGTAAGGCTGGCAGGCAAGGAAACGCAGGAGACCCTTTGCTGCTTCAAGCCCTTGGCTTAAATCGTCCAAGAGACTGACGTCATCTGGCAGAGGCGCTCAGGGGTTTTTGCCACGGTGCAGATATATGTGCACGCGCCTATGGGAAGGCCGGGTCATGGGGACACGGGATGCTGGGTCTGGCGGTGTTCCTGCTGTGCTGAGGCTAAACCACATCGAGACCGATAGGAGAGACAAGGTGGCATGGGAGGTTGACTCCAGCGGCTTCCAGCTGCACTGACTGGTGTCGAGGGTGAATGCCGCGGCTTGTGGGGCCTACCTGCAGGCTGCGAATCTTAACAGCTATGCAATCCTTTTTACCCAATATAACACAGATGTTGGCAGATAAGGATCATTTGGTCCACCCTATCTGCTTGGGTGCCCTGCCAACACTACCCTAGGTAAGGATCTCTCTCAGCTGTCAGTCATTTTTAGCTTTACCACCTGCAAGATTATATTTCTCTTCCTTGGGTTCTTGTCTGCAGAAGTGTAGCAAGTCCGCCTACTCTGCCTGATCATGTATGAGAATATTCCCAAGCCTTGCTGCTGTTTTGTATTGGTATCCTCTGCCTCTTTCTTCAGACCGCGAAGCAGCCATGCTATGGGCTGTGTGCAGGTCTGTTTTGGCCCTTTACTGTTTCAAATGATTTCACTTAACTAGCCAACAGGGAGGGCTCCATTCCCTCGCCGCGCCCTCTGTACGTCTCACAAGCATGCCACACTTGAAGTCTGACATGATTTTGCTTACCACTACCTCTGCTGGAAAGCTTTTCTAAGCATTCACAACCCTCTCAGTAAAAAAACATTTCCTCAAAATTTCCTCTAAACCCTTCCCTTGAATAATTTTTTTTTGAATGGGACATACATACTTTATGTACTTTGTTAAAGCTTGTTAAGTATTTAAATGCTATTTCTTCTTTCCCTTCTTTTTTCCAGTGAGCAAATTTTGAGCTCCTTAAACCTGTGTAGGGTTTGTGTTGCAGGCCCTGTATGAACTTAGTAACCCTCCTGTGAACTCCTCTTATCTTCTGAATGCCCTTACAAAAGGTCTGGCCTCCAGTACTCGAGCTGGGTGTCCACCTATAACATATAAAAGGGGAACAGTGCCTCCTTTTTCCTTCAGATCATTCACCTTCCTGTTTGGCAGTTGCTCTGAACTGATAAATGGATAATAGATTTTTTTTTGTGTCCCAATACATAATGCATTTTATTTGCTGGGAATTTTCTGAAATCCTACATCAGAGTAGCAGGGAATAGAGGGGGGAGAACTGAGCTCATTGTTCTCATTTTCATACATTTTGAAAGACAAAATTCTCACAGAAATGGTCCTATAAAAATGTTAAACCCACTAGAACTTAAATTGTTCAACAGCTATTTAAGAAAAGAAAATCAATTCCTAAAATTTTTCTTGGATCAATACAGTACATTAATATCTAACAGGAGAATCTAATTTCATAGTGTAAAGCTAGTACTTTGAAAATCTCATTACTGCAGCTCGGATTCTGCTCGCTAACAGAATATGCTCATAAGAACAGCTCTTCACCATGCCAATGTGTTTTTCTTCTCTTAAATAAGGACCTAAGAATATGTTCATTCTATCCTCTCTTTTCATCTATCCACAAGGGTTTTACTATAAATGGAAACTGCTGTAATAAGCCGTTTTTCTCTGAATACTTTATGTCAAACCTAAACTATTATCACAGGCCATAAAACATCTCTTGCAGGAATCCTTTAGCCAGCTGTTTAACAAGTAAAGCTGAAAAAACCCTACTTTTTCTTTCTCTAAAATGAAACATCTATCAGTGTTCCCAAAATGTACAACAAGAATAAAAATAGTCACCAAACAGCTCGCTAGATTAAAACCTTGCTCAGTATTCTGCTTGCACATTTATCGACCACGTCCTTCAGGAGTGGACACCATGGTTACAAGATGTCAGCTCCCCCACGCTAGCAGAGCCCTGCCCACAGCACAGTGCAGCAAAGCTGTATCAAACATCTGTCAATCACTTTTGCAGACAAGGGAAAAAAGCTGAGCCCTCCTTCTGAAAAAGACCAAGACTAGAGAGGAGTAAGTAGGGAACAAAGACATGGGCAATGCTCTTTACAGCCACAGTACTCCATTACTTCTCTTCCAAGGAACAGCAGAGTCCAGCAAGCAAGCTTGATCTGGCTATGAGTTCTTGGCATAATGAGCTGTCTTTAGAATGACTCCATCAATATCTATCTATATAATAGTGGTGCAGGTGCAGAATGTTGTGTGTATGTTCAGGACCAGTGGGGAGCACATGCATGCTTCACTTTCCACTCATCCCACCAGCCTCCCACTGCCTGGAGGGAAGGAAGCCCAGGCCACTGACAGAGTCCCTTCCAGCCAGTGGCTGAAGAGGGCTTCCCCAAGGCCAACACTCATGTGTCTCCAAGGTTGCCCCAAACAAAGTTGCCGGCTGGCTTCCCTCCTCCAAGAAAGGTCACCCAAGATCAGAACATTCCCACACTTCCCTCCTCTAAAATGACAGAAGAAAGAACTCACCAGAGACACCCAATACATCTCCCCCCAATATCACTGTCCAGATCTTTTAGGGGAAGAAGTGATCCACAGTCACTCCTGTCCGGCTGAACAGACATTCCAAAATGGCCACTGGTCAACCCAAAGCTGGCCCCATTATGTTGTCAAGCAGTAGTCTGCAGCACAATAAAATGTGCAAAGTAGAAGTAGCCGAACAGGAGTGATTGGGGATCACTCCTGCCCCTGGAAGAGCCAAACCATGAAACAGTAAGGGCTGGGGGGAGGGGGGAGGTAGTGAACCTAGAGGGCCGGAAAATTCCTTTTTTCAAATCAGGTTTGGGAGGGGGGCAGTCCTGGCGGTTGAGGGTCTTTTTTTTTTAAACTAAGTTTATGGGTAGGGTAAGGGGGAACTTGTTTAATTTGGACATTTCAAAAAGGGGGGGTTGTTTTGTTTTTCTTATTGTGTGTGTCTTTCACTTTTCCTAATGGGAGTTAGGCTGGGGAGAGGGACAGAGATGAGGGACAGTGTGCTAGGGTTGGATTGGTGGGGGGCAGAGTATGCGGAGGTCAAAAGGATGCGAGAAGACAGAATGTGCTGGGGTTAACATGGGGAGTGTGGATCCAAGTGTTCAGTGATCTGGCTGAGGGGAGGGAAGGGGAGTCCTAGCATGGTGGGGGGGGGGGGGGTCGGGCTGGAAAGGGGTACTCAGACTGTGCTGGCTTCAGGTTAAGGAAGAGGTTCAGATTACGCTAGGGCCGGGCCGCTGAGAGGCGAAGGGATTGCTGGGGTTGGGCAGGTAAGAGTGGAAGAGCATGGTGGGGTTTGATTGGGGTCAGACAGGTCAAAGGGTGCTTAGGCCAAGATGGGCAAGGGAAGGCTGAATGTGCTAGGCATTAGCTGAGGGAGTGCACAGAGCATGCTGGAGATACGTACAGCGTGTGCTGGGGGATAAGCTAAGAGGGAGTGCAAAGTGTGCAGAGGTTGAGCAGGAGAGGTCAGAATGTGCTGATGTCAAGCTGGAGGAAGGGGGGGGGGGGGCAGAATGAATGGAGGTTGAGCTGAGGAGGGCAGTCTCCCCCTCCATGTGCGCTAGAGTCATGCTGGAGAACGGAGATGGTGCATGTGCCAAGGCTGGGCCGGGGGGAGGGAGTGCTGGGGCTAGGCCTGTGAGGAGCCTCATAGTGCTGGGGGAGATTAAAGGAAGTAGTGAAGGTGTGGCTAGGAAGGGGGATCAGAGTGCTGAGAAGAAGGAAGTAGGAAGGAGGACATTGAATAGGGGTCTCCGGGGAAATTCAACTGATTTCCACTAGTACCCAATATTAATGTAACCTATCTAGGGCATTTGCTATTCTTATTTAGGCATGTATTTCTACAGATAATGGGAAAAAAATAGCATAAAGGGAGAGCTTCAGAGATGAGCAAAAAGAGGTAAGCCCCAGTATCATTCAGTCACATAATATGAGGGAGGTGTCCATAACAGCTTCTCCCCAAAGTACTGCAGGGGCCACTTTACAGCACATCAGTCCTAGAACCATGGCTGGTATGCAAGGCTTAAAGAAATGTTATAGAGAGAGAGAGAGAGAACACTCAACCCTCCCCTGGGGACAATGTGTGACAAGTCAGACCTGAAGAGGTAAACAACTGGTGCTTAGGAACAAAAATAAGGAGGCGAAGTGATGGTGGGGGAGAACGAGAGCCCACCAGACTGACTTGCTTCCAGTTCAGAGTGCTTTCAGCAAAAATAGCTTGAATGCTTCCTCGCTCTGAAATAAAGCTCAAATTCAGAGCAAATGTTAATATAATACGAAGCACTGCTACGTTAAGCAACAGATTCTTTTTTTTCAGGAGCATTGTTTAATCGTGCAATTAGCAACCAGTATGGGAGCACTGAAAAACCGTTCCATTGCTACTGAGACAGAGATGTGTGTATGCGCAGCAAGTTAGCAAAGCATTACAGTTTCACAAAATAAACATACAGCAATAGCACTGGAATCACGTAATAAACATAAGAAATGCTTTGCCTAATTGTTTAAACTGTTTTGAAGCACTCAGCTTTATATATATGTAGACAGGTACAATACACACAGACACACATGCGGATAAGAGAGGCAACTGGAGGTACCGTAATAAATACTGTCCTGTTGTATCTTTAAAGCCTTTGTCCCCATGAGGACAGTACTGTAGCCATCGCTCCATTCCCTTGATGACCAATTCAGTTGCCGTATCGGGAGGGTCAGCCATAGTTAATATCTTTATAAACAGTAAGTCATTCTTTTTTCTATTGCGCTCTGCCTTTCAGAATCTAAGCGAGCTTCAGAAACTAACGAGCATTCAGGATATGACAGCTGCTATTATGGAGATAACTTAAAGCCCATTCTTACCTTTAACGATTTGCTTGGCGCAGGCATTGTACACTTGTTCCTGGCTCGTGTTGGGAGGTAATACTTTATCAAAGGCATAAGGCTTGCTTTGCTGAAAGGCAAAAAATAAAATAAAATAGTACTTTAGAAAACATTTCCTACTGGTAACGATACAAAACAGTATAAACAGGGTCACCCTCAATGAACCCAGAGCGGATGCTGAATCTGAAAAGGAAGTAAATTACAACAGGATAGAACTGTAAGACTTCCTATTGTCACAAGTTTGAAGAAATCTACTTTTCAGTCCTAGCTAGAAATAGCATTTTGGCAAATCTCTAGAAAACTGCTAAGTGGCCATGAGCTGCGCCATTTCTTACAAAAAAAAAGAAACAAACACAAAAACTAAGTTTGCACACTGATTTCAAGGTGTTGTAAGTTTTGTTGAATTACATCATGAACCTATTTCTAGAAAGCTTGCATATATTTCTCCTTCTAACTCTCCAAAAATGCACTTTAAATATATTCTCAAGCCCCCTGTAAACAGATCAAGTCACAGATTCCAACCAGCTTCCGATATACATTTGTTTCAAAGGTTAAAAAACCAAAGATACTTGGTGATGGGCAGCTTAATGACTGGGTGGTGAGGGCTCTGTGTTTCCAAGCAAGATCCAAGGGTTTAAGTCCCAAAGATCTTGATCTTTGGACTGAAAATGCTGCTTAAGTAGCACTCTCAATCTCTGCGAACAGGTTAAGGATATAAAACATGTAATGCTGGATTAGACTTAAGGTCTGCCAAGCCCGGCACCCTGTCTCTGACAGCGGCCGCTCGGAGTCATGAGTACATCTCTGTTTCCCCCTATTCACTCCTAGAGATAGCAATGGCTTTCTCTAGTCTACCAGGCTAACCAGGTGTTACAGACTTTCTTCCCAGAAACCTGGTCAGACCTCTTTGAAATCCTGCTCTGCTAATTGCTTTGCTCATGACCTCCAGCATCAGACTCCACAGCTTGTTTGTGCACCAAGTATCATCTACAATTTGTTTTACATCTGCTGGTTGTGAGTTTCATGGAGGGTCCCCTATCTCAAAGGGTAAATAATCATCCTTTATTTACCCATTCCATCCCACTCACGATTGTATAAAACTTATGTCCCCCCTCTCAGCCCTCTCTCTCTCTCTTCCAAGCTGAAGTGTCCTAACCTGCATAGCCTCTCATCATAGGGGAGCAAGTCCATCTGTTTTATCTCCCTCCACTGCACCTTTTCTAGTTCCAAAGAGGTCAATTATTCAAAAGCAATCTAGACAGATAACTTGCAAGTTATCCGTCGCAATGGCAAATGTGGCATATTCAGCTATTTATCAGTCTAAATTATAACCAGATAAGTAATCAGCCGGCTATAATTTACGTGGATAAAAAAAGGGGGCGCTTCGAAGGCATTCCAGGGAGGAACCGAGATATCCGGCAAACCTCGCCAAATATCTGGTGTATCCTGCGAGGTTAGCCGGATAACTTTACACCAGCTCCTGAGCAGGTCTAAAGCTATCCAGCCTTGTGTGGCCAGATAGCTAGCTACTTAACTGGATATCTGCAAAGATGTCCGGTTAAGCAGAAATCTGTAAAAAACAAACAAACAAAAAAAAACCCATATGTACAGGAGCCTATTATCTGTTATTTTGATCCCTTGTCCAAATTATAAATGAGGCCCTGTCGGCCTTGCATCTGCCACTCCTGAAACCCAATAAAGTATGTTTAAATGTCCCGGGCCTGCCAACCCTGTTAGCAATTTAAACAAATAGTTAAATCTCTCCCCCGCAACCTCCCCACCTATGGCTTACGATGAGTCCAATCCACTCCCCGCCCCCCCCCCCCAGACTCCTCCCCCTCCCCCTGAGACCTCACAGTCCGTGCCGAGAGCTGGGCGTTACCTTACCTGCTCCTGGCGCTGCAGGGCTGTCAGATTCAGCGCTGGAAGTGTTAAGTAGTGCGTAACTTACGCTTCCAGCGCTGAACGTGACGACAAACTCACTGCTGGAGCGCCGGGAGCAGGTAAGGTAACGCCCAGCTCCCGGCACGGACTGTGAGGACTCTGGGAGGATGGAGGGGGGGGGGAATAAATGAATAAATCAATCTGTGGTGGGGGTCTGGACTGGCCACATCTTAAACTATGGGTGGGAGGGAGGGAAGATTTACCATCTGTTAAAATCACATAACAGAGTTGGTGGGCCTATGGCATTTAAACATACTTTATTGGGTTTGGTGCCAGAGAGGGGAGGGTAGATGGAAGGCAGATAGGGCCTCATTTATAATTTGGACAAGTGATCAAGACAAATGAGCCACAGGTCCTTTTACATGTATTTTTTTTCCTTTTACAGATCTCTACTTCACTGGATAATCTTTGAAGCTATCTGGATAAGCAGCAAATAATCCGGCCACACAAGGCTAGGTAACTTAGAAATCTAACTAGCTATACTGAAACATTCAAACTGAATATACGGGGCAAGGAATATATTCCATTTTTTCTCCATTCCTTTTCGGATTATTCCTAGCATTCTTTTTTTACACCCCCGCCACGCACCGACCTGAGGATTTCAACACATTGTCTACAGTTGGGATTACTTTCCCTCTATGGGCATCATTTTGTACTTTTCCAAGTGAAATTTCATCTGCCATTCGTAATAGAGCTTGATTTGCGGATAAAAAGGAAGTGGAACTGAGGAGCAGTGACGGGGTCGGGGGGGGGGGGGGGGATGGAGCAGGGCCAGGGCTAGGTGTGAGCTGCCCAAGGGAGTGGGGGCCAAGACCACGTGCGAACTCTCCCTCTCTTTCCCAAACTTCCTCCTCCTTCCCTGCCCCTACCAGCCATCCTTCTCCCACCAGAACTGATTTACAGTTCTTCAGGTCCCGGATAAAGGGTGGTAGAACAGAGTTCTAGGTCGTTCCACCACAAATAAGAACCTTGGATAACAGACACAAAAAGGGATTGAATTAGCACAAGTTTGTGGCTTTGAGCAGTAGCCAGGGTTTGAGCCTTGGCAATTGGTAGTGCTGCTCACGAGTTCCCTAATTATGCTAATTCGGTCTGTTCTTTCTGCGGCAGTGAGTGTCAGAATTACCCCCTTGCCCTCCAGTTCCCTACAGAACAGGAGGGAGAGAGGCAAACAGTTAGGGGAACGAGCTGAATTAGGGAGCAGGGCGACCGGCTCTCTGCTCCAGGCTCACGCCCCTCTTCCCTGCCTTCGCCTGGAGCAGAGCTCTGTTCGGGCAACTCCTTCACAAACAGAACTAGGATTCCGATGCCCCGGCTCCTACTCTGCCAAGGCCCTTCTGCAGCTCCTTAACAACATTAACAACACTGTCTCATCTGCAAATCCAATCGACTCACCCGCTATTCATAACTGATCTGAAAAAGAGAACATATTAAAAACAGCACAAGTCCCAGGACCGTACTCCATTAATAATCTTTCTCCATTTGGAGAACTGGCCATTTCGTCCTACCCTCTCATTCCTGTCTTTTAACCAGTTACCAAACCTCCTATCCTGAGGCTTTTTAAGCTCCCGAGGAGTGTCATAGGGGACTTTACCAAATGTCTTCTGAAAATCAAACCGGTTCACCTTTATCTACACCTTCAAAAATAATCTAAAAGATTGGAAGGGCAAGATTTCTCTTTGCTGAAACAATTTTGACTCTTCCCCATTAAGCCATGGCTAGCCACACCGTTGGTTTTTTTGAATTGCTTTTGCCATTTTGCTCAGCACAGACATCAGGTTCATTTCCCAGACCACCCCTGGAGCCAGTTAAAAAAAAAAAAAAAAAGGCTGCATTACATTGGCCACCCTCTAATCTTCAGGTATTGTAGCTGCTTTAAATGAGAGCTTACAAATTACTAGTAACAGATTTGCAGTTTCATGTTGGAGTCTTTGCGGGAGTCTGGCATGGATGCCGTACAATCCTGGTGATTTGTTACTTCTTCAGCTTGTCCGTCTGATTTATTACAGCGTCCATTATCACGGAGATTTGTTTTAGTTGCTCAGAATCATCCCCATTAAAGAATGTTTCAGGTGTGGGTGTATTCCAAACATCCTCTTCATCGAAGACTGAGACTAAGAATTAATTCTGTTTTCTGCTATTTCCTTGTTCTACCAAAGCACCCCTTTTACCCTTCAGTCATCTAGAGGCCCAGCTGACTCCCTTACACGTTTTTTGCTTCTAATGTACTTGAAAAGGTTTTTAATGTTAATCTGAGAAGAAGCTTGCCAGTGAGGCAGAAATTCTCTCTTAGCCCATCTAACTACTGTTTAACTTCTAACTTGTCAAGGCTTCTGCTTTGACATATTTTCTTCATTTGGGACAGTTTTCCATTTTTTGAATGATGCCCTTGTCTAAGTGCCTCTTTGACCTCAACATTAAACCATGCTGGCAGTAGTTTGGTCTTCCTTCAACCTTGTTTAATACATGGAATACATTTAATCTTTGCTTCCAAGACGGTATTAAAAAAAAAAAAAAAAAGAAAAATAGTCCAGGCCTCATGCAAACTTAACATTTGCAACTGCTCCTTTTAGCTTTTTCCTCATTTTATTATAGTCACCCTTTTTAAAAGTTATATGCTACTGCAATAGTTTTATTTAAACGTCCTCCCTCCAGTGAGTATGTCAAATTTGATTACATTATGATCGCTATGGGTTAACATCCCCACCACAGTGAGCCATTGCACAGGTCGTAGATTCCTCTGAGGATTAGATCTAAAGTAGTTGCCCCTCTCATTGCTCCTCCATGAAGCAGTACTTTGCATCTAAAAAAAACCTTAACCTTCCTAGCATGTCCCAATGAGTTTGGTCCAATCAATACACCTACTGCTATACTCTTACCCATAAGGATTCCACAATTCCTGCAGGATTTTTAGCATGTCATCCTTTATACCACCCCTCTGCCAATTCAATCTGCCCTGGTATCACAGTGTCCCTCCTTACAACACATCTCTGAAAGCCTATAATGTCTATGTCCTCATAATACCATACATTCTAATTCTCCAATCTTACTATTCAGACTTTTTGATTACTGGCTGCCGACGGCCCTTTGCCCTTACTATGTTACAGGGGCTACCGCCGCCATTGGTCGACCCCAGTGACATAGTGAGGGCAAAGGGCCGTTGGTGCCATTTTGACTACTGGCAGCAGACAGCCCAAGTCCAGGAGATCGTTCCCGGACCGCTCCTGGACCCCCACTGGACCTCCAGGGACTTTTGGCAGGTCTTTGGGGGGGGGGTGTCAGGAGGGTGGGGGGTTTTGTTAAGATTTTTACTTTTTTATTAAAGATTTGTCTGCGAGCCAGATGCAGCCATCAAAAGAGCCACATCTGGCTCACGAGCCATAGGTTCCCTACCCCTGTTCAAGAGATAAATGAATGACTGTTTAGATGGTATTGACATGAACATTTTGGCTTCCTGTATCATGGAATGTTATTTCAAGGATTGCTGAGCAGAGATGGAGTCCATCTATTCAAAGAAGGGCACAGCATCTTTCAACATAGACTGCTAAAATTACTGAAGAAGGCTTTAAACAAGAAGCTTCGGGGATGGGTGAACACAACCCCAAGGTTAGTAAAACATTAAATATTCATATTTAATGGGAGAAATGGGAAATAAGAGCAATATTTGGAAAGCTCATAGTATGGGAAATAAAGTACCGGATCTAGAGGCAGTCATGGAAGAAGTGATTTAAGAACATAAGAAGTTGCCATACTGGGTCAGACCAAGAGTCCATCAAGACCAGCATTCTGTTTCCAACAGTGGCCAATCCAGGATACAAGTACCTAGCAAGTACCCAAACAGTAAATGAATCCCATGCTAATGCCAGTAATAAGCAGCGGCTATTTCCACAACTAATTTTAAAACAAGCATGTGTGCACCCATATACGCGTGTATAGGCGGATGAGCAGAGATCTACTGGAATTGTAAATCATGCGCACACTTGTGCGCCTAAGATTTAAACACACACCTACTGCGCATAAGCATGTTCCTAATTTTAAGCCGTTACACGAGCAAATGTACTTCATGTATCTTTCTTAGGAAGTTGTCAGTTGTAACATGTGTAGGTAAGCAGATTTTAAAACTTTTGCACGAAGGACATTTCCAGTTTTTCCTATTAGTCCACCAGTTTGCCCAAGTAATCTTGAGGTCATCCAGAACCCACTGGTTCTTCATCATGCACTCCCCTCAAGTGACCTGGACCCCCTCACCCTGACTTGTTAGAACTGAAATGCAATTTCTGAAGACTTGCTCCTCATCAGGAGCAGCAATAAATATATGTGACCTAACAAGCCACCACACGATGTGGGCCCAAATTTTAAAATATGCAGTTATTGTTATGTTCGTGGACCCTTGGGCCGGTTGGGGCAGAGGATGGAGTACTGTGGGGTCCGCAGCAAGTGTCCCAACCAGGAGGCGGTTCGGAGACCCAGAGCAAGCTGAGATACTGGACCACGGTGGAGTCCTATGCGACCAAGGACTCTGTACCCACTGGGAGAATGGCCGACGTTGGACCCTGGTAATAGAAGAATCTTCACCCTGGAGACCGGCACTCCCCCGGGAGGAGCCCTTAGGAGTCCGGCCGCTGGGACTTTAGGAGATTCACCCTGGAAGCCGAAGTCCCCCCAGGAGGAGCCCGTAGGGACAAGGCCGCTGGGACTTAGGCAACTCCTTGAAGGTGGAAGATGGTCCGGATGCAGGCGCCTCCAGCAGGTCGTAGGAAATCCAAAGTCGGTCCAGGAGTCTGAGTCCAAGAGCGGTCCGCAGCCAGTCCAGAGGTCGGTGTCCAGAGAGCGGTCCAAAGCCAGTCCAGGGGTCGGTATCCAGAGAGCGGTCCAAAGCCAGTCCAGGGGTCGGTGTCCAGAAGAATCAATCCAGCGAGGAGGGCAGAGCAGAAGCGGGACAAAGTGCAAACCAGAACACAGCAACAGCAGGCCGAAGACCAGGAACCTTGTTGCAAGGCACAGGAGAGAGCTAGCTGCAGGGTACTTATACCCTGAGGGCGTCTGACATCATCTTCAGCCCGGGAGAGGTTTTTCCCACGCTGGCCCCTTTAAATGGGGCTCCTCTGCGCGCGTGTCAGGGGGAGGGGCCAGCCGTGCCAGAGAGACGTGCTGGAGGGCTTGCAGGCCCAGGGCCTGCTGGAAACGACCTGGGGAAGGCTAGAAATGGCCCGGACCGCCCCCGAGGTAGGTGGAGGGACCGGGGCACGGCCTGGGACCACAACAGTTATGTGCCTAACTGTTGTCCCTGCCCCATAACATCCGTATCCCGCCTATTTTCCACCTCCTTAGTTTTTGCTTGCGCATATATGCACATAATTCATGGCTTTTAAAATCCACGTTGCTCAAGTGCAGCCAACATAAGTGTGCATATGGGCATTTTAGCCTGAACAATGCTTTTAAAATAGAGCCCTAAATCAACTTATAGCAGTTTATGGACTTCTCCTCCAGGTGATTTTCTCACTCATCGTTCTCCTTTCCAGATTATTTATAAGTATATTTAAAAGAGTTTACTTTTCTCCACTGAGAAAACTGACCAATTAATCCTACTCTGTTTCCAATCTTTTAACCAGTTTGTCATCCACAAAAGCTCTTATCTCATACTTTTTAATTTTCTTAGGAGTGTTTCATGAGGGACTTTATCAGATGCCTTCTGATAATCCAAATACAGTGCATCTACTGGCTCACCTTTATCCATATGTTTATTAAACCCTTCCAAAAAATGAAGCAGATTTGCAAGGCAAGTTTTCCCTTGGGTAAATCCATGTTGGCTGTGTCTGTCCCATTAAACCATATCTTTCTATATGTTCTGTGATTTTGGTTTTAGAATAGTTTTTTCTGATTTTTTTCAGCACTGACATCATGCTCATTAGTCTATAGCTTCTTGGATCACCCCTGGAACCCTTTTCAAATATCCTGGTTACAATAGTCACCCTCCAGTCTTCAGGTACAATAGATGATTTTAATGATAGGTTACAAATTATAACAATAGATCTGAAATTTAATTTTTGAGACCTTTTAGTACCCTGGGTGTGTATACCATCTGGTCCAGGTGATTTGCTACTCTTTAGTTTGTCATTCTGGCCTACTACATCTTCCAGGTTCTCCATTATTTGGTTCAGCTCATCTGAATCATCTCCCTTGAAAACTGCTTCTGGAACATTAGTAAATACCAAAATAATTCATTTAGTCTTTCTGTGATATCTTTATCTTCCTTAAGTTCCCCTTTAACCCCTTGATCATCTAATGGTCCAACCATCTCCCTCACAGGCTTCCTGCTTTGGATATATTTTTTAAAGTTTTTATGAGTTTTTGCCTCTATGGCCTTCTTTTCAAATTCTCTCATAGCCTCTCATCAATGTTTTACATTTAACTTGCCAATGCTTATGCTTTTCCTATTTTCCTCAGATGTATCCTTCTTCCAATTTTTGAAGGAAATTCTTTTGGCTAAAATACCTTCTTTCAAGTTGCCTTTTAACCATGCCGGCAGTTGTCTGGCCTTCCCTTCCACCTTTTTTAATGTGTGGAAGGAAGGCCAGACAACTGTCCACATCTGCTGTACACTCAACCTTTGTAGCTGTACCTTTCAGTTTTTTTCTATTTTCTTCACTTTATCAAAGTCTCCCTTTTGAAAGTTTTGTGTTAAAGCCATAGATTTACTTATTTATTATCCCCCTTCCAGTCACTAAGTCAAATTTGATCGTTATGATAAATATTGCGAAGTGTCCCCACCACTATTCCCTCTCACATCAACTCCTGCATTCCATTAAGAATTAGATCTAAAATGGCTCCTCATAGTTTCCTGAACCAATTGCTCAATGAAGCAGTCATTGAGCAATAAGGCTAAAGCGGATTCGGAGCACCCAAAGCATACTTTTCCAGATACTACTGGAAATTAGTTCACTCACTTTTAACTGTAGTCAAACCATCAGGATGAAGTACCATAAAACACTTAACCTCCCAAGGGAATTTCTCTAAAGGTAATTTCCTAGCACAACCCATATTATTCTTAATTACTGTTTGTTACCGAATCACAATGGTACCATCCATGTAAATTAGGATTGTCACTTTCTTTGATATAGGTGCCTTATTGTAAACCATTATGACGGTAAATAACTTAATGACGGTATATAAAAACTCTTAAATAAATAAATAAATAAATTATTGCATCCAGGAACCTTACATCTCTAGCTTGTCCTGATGCTACATTTACCTAAATATAGTGGCTGTCACGGAGACCTGGTACATGGAAAACCATGACTGGGATTAGTTATACCGGGCTACAATCTATTCAGGAAGGACCGGGTAAGAAAGGAAAGAAGGATGCATGGAATTATATAAAAAAACAAAACCAACAGCATTGCTGGGCTTATGAGGTAAAGGAGGCGGCACTGTGGGTTAATCTGGAAAGAGGGAATGGAACATTATTTATATTGGTAAAAAATACAGATCTCCATTGCAGACAGAAGAAATGGATAAAGATTTAATGGAGGATATTCACAGGATTGCTGTGAAAGCGGAGGTGCTATTGCCAAGGGATTTCAATCTGCCGAATGTTGAATGGGACATCCCGACTGCAGTGTCTTCTAGAAACAGGGAGATCATGGATTCTCTACAAGAAGAACTGTTCTGTAAAGTGGTAGAACCCATACGGGAGGGGGTGATACTAGACCTGATGCTTACCAATGGGGACAATATTGCTGATGTTACAGAAGATCATCATCTAGGATCCAGTGATGATATGATATTAGGGCACAAGAAATGAAAGCTCATTTCAAAGATGAGGGTCCTAGACTTCAGGAAAACTAACTTTTTGAAATGGGGGGAGTACATTAAGGAGTTGTTAGCTGGATGGGAAAATCTAAGCAAAGTATTAGAGCAGTGGGTAAATCTAAAAGGAAATAAGGGCAACTAATCTTTTTGTTAGGAAAGCAAATAAAGTAAAATGAAAAAAGTCACTATGGTTTTCTAATGTAGCAGCTGGAAAAGCTAAGAGAAAAGCTTAGTGTTCATAAACTACAAGAGATCGCAGAAAGAGGAAGATAGAAAAATTAAGAGAAGCTGGGAAAGTATATTTTCAGGGCTAGACTATTGTAACATACTATACACCGGTTTTCCCTCAAATAATGCTTAGGCCCTTACTAATGATTCACAATCAAGCAGCCCGGGTTGTCACAGGGGCCAAAATACATGAACATATTACTCCTATTCACCACTCTCTATATTGGCTTCCAGTTCAAACGCGCATTGCATATACAATAGCTATCACAATTCACAACTTAGCTCCATAATATTAACTCCCCTTGGATCACAACCACCCTGAAAAGTTCACACCCCCTCACATGCACTCTGGTCTGCTAACCAGAATCTCCTTGACATTTCTTATCCTTGATTGGCAGAAACTCATGAAAAAGCTTTTTTTTTTTTGGCCAGCCTCAGTCTATAGAATTCACAACTATATGAGATTCATAACATTTCAGACTTGAGAGCTTTTAAAAAAGCCCTCAAAACATTTCTCAAGAGAGCATTTGAGTGCGAGCGAAAATCACAATTCCTCGCTTTCTATTCGTCTCCTATGCAGTTAAAGGACTCTTTTTACAGTTTATCCATTGTAAGTATTTCTGTTCTTGTTGGACACGTTTGAACCACATTTTTGTTATACTATCTTTTCTCAGCTACCTTTCGTTACCCCCTCTCCCAGTTTGACTTCCCTGTTAAAATGTAATTTCCAAGCTTAAACTGTTTGATGTAAACCGACATGATGTCCACAACTAATGCCGGTATATAAATGTTTTAAAATAAATAAAATAAATAAACTACTGGAGGGTGCAGACTATATATTTTTAAAAATAATTTCAAAAAATTAAAGAATGCAAAAAAGTGTACATGGAAGAAATAGCAAATACAGTAAAATGGGGGGGGGGGTGGCCCAAGATTTTTTTTTTTTTTAAAAGATATGTTAGTGATAGGAGGAAGTACAAAAGCCAGGTTTCAAATCCCACTGCCATCCCTTGTGACCTTGGGCAAGTCGCTTTACTCTCCATTGTCTCGGGTACAAACTTAGGGCCTGATTCATCAAGGCATTTTCCCCATAGAGACAGAATAAGAGAAATGCCTTAGTGAATCAGGTCCTTAGATTGTAAGCCTCCAGGGACAGGGAAATATCTACAATACCTGAATGCAATCCGTTTTGAAGTGCTTGAAGATGCAGAATATAAATTAAGGAAATAATAAAAACTAATAAAAAGTAGTATTGTGAGATTCAGAGATGAAGATTAGGAATATTTAGAAGGTAATGAAGAAAAAACAAAATTGCTTAAGAAATATTTCTGTTCAGTGTTCACTGTGGATGAGTCACATAAAGAGACTACAAATAAGATTGGAAGTGAGCTAAACCTCAATCAAAGTTTCAGAACAATGCATTTGTGAGGAGTTAACTAAACTTAAAGTAGATAAGGTGATGGAGCCCGGATGGGATACATCTGATGGGTACTAAGAGAATTTAGAGATGTCCTGGCAGCTCCACTGGCTGATAATTTCAATGCTTCTTGGGAATAGTTCTGGAGAATCGGAGACCAGCAGATGTGGATCCTATTCATATAAGTGGAAGTAAGGAGGAAGATGGGAACTGCAGACTAGTTAGTCAGACTTCTGTGGTGAGCAAATTAATAGAATCCCTGCTAAAACAGAGGATAGTGCAGTTTTTGGAATCCAATGGATTGCAAAATCTGAGGCAGCATGGTTTTACTAGAGGTTAATCTTCTCAGAGATTAACCAGTTTTTTTTGATTGGGTGACCAGAGAGTTGAATCAAGGCAGAACAGATGTAGTGCACTTGGATTTCAGTAAGGTCTTTGACACGTTTCCAAATAGTTGACTTAACATGTTGAACACCCTTGGTAATGGACAGAGTGACTGATTAGGTTAGAAACTGGCTGAGTGGAAAGCGATAAAGGATAGTGGTAGTTGGAGTTTTCTCTGAGGAGTTGGTCATTACTAGCAGTATGCCTCATGGATCAGTCTTTGGACCAATTCTTTTCAATATTTTCGTGACAGTAGGATTATTGAGAAAGGTTTATCTTTTTACTGATAATACCAAAATCTGTAAAAGGGTGGACATACAGGAAGGTATGGAAAATATGAGGAGTGGTCCAGGGTTTAGCAACTAAGATTTAATGCTAAAAACAGAGTAATGCATTTAGGATGCAAAAGCTCAAGGCAGAGGTACAGTATTGGAGATGAAATTCTTCTAAGCATCTTAAGATGGCCAACCAGGTAGATAAGGTGATGGCAAAAGCCAGAAAGATGCTTGGCTGCATAGGGAGAGGAATGGTCAGCAGAAAAAAAGGTGATATTTGCCCTTGTATAGGTCTCTGGTGAGATCTCACTTGGAAAACCATGTACAGTTCTGGAGACCGCACCCTCAAAAGGATGTAAACAGGATGACTACTAAAATGGACAGTGGCCTTCATTCTACAGCATATCAAGATAGACAAAGATCTAAACATGTGCACACTAGGGAAAAGGCGAGATATGGAAGATATGATAGAAACATTCAAATATCTCGAAGGTTTCCATGCACATGAGGTGAGCCTTTCAATAGAAAGAAGGATCTAAAATGAGGAGTCATGGGATGAGGATGAAAGGGGGTAGGACTCAGGTGTAATCTTAGGAAATATTTCTTTACAGAGAAGGTGGTGGATGTATGGAAAGGCCTCTCAATGGAGGTGGTTAAGACAAAAACAGTATCTGAATTGAAGAAAGCATGGGATAAATATAGAGAATCTCTAAGGAAGGGGAGGGAATCATGAAGATAAATTAACTGGGCAGACTAGATGGGCCATATGTTTTTTCTGCCATCGTGTTTCTCTGCTTCTACCTTGATATTCACTTGTAAATCTAACTTGTGGTTATACACTTTGATCTCTCTGGTTGGAAAAGTGTGATATGAGGATGATGGCAAACCTTACATATGTCTCTTCACTGGGGAGTCCTTGAGAATATTCTCCCCCTTACTTCTAGGCCAGTGGTTCTCAACCTTTTTTCTGTCGGGACACACCTGACAGATGGTTCTCACATGTGTGACACACTGAACACATGATAGTCACGGGGCTAAATGTAAACATATACTCTGATTCTACAGGATCCACCCTGACCCCCCAACAATGACTACAGAACAGAACTAGAACATTCCCCATTCAATTTACCATACAAAAAAGATATTTCTGATGTCATCTCAGTAACAGCAACAAACACTCTCTCCTACCAGGTGCAATAGCCCTCCTTATGAAAAAACAGTAATTTACCACCAATGCATGTTCTATTGAGAAAACACAACAAATAATATTGATACAAATAGCTACATGCTAGTAAAATACTTCACCTCGGTCACACACATAGAATAGACCAAGTACAGAAAGAGCATAAATTACAAATATGGAAACAGAAACTGGAATGGAAACCCAAAAAAGACATTCTGTGCAAAACAGAAATATAGCACCCAACAGACTTCCAGGATTTGTAATAATGTACACAAACTAATGCTCACAAAGTTACACCTGCATTATGGAACGCAAACAATAATAACCCTACCTATGAAAAGGCAGCACTGCAAAAATTACACCAGGCCCTAAACACCAATACACCTCCTATTAGGAAAACAGAACAAGCCAAGCTGCTATAGATCCCTAGCAAGAAACTACAAGCTTTCAGAACACCCTTAGCTGGGACACACACACAAACCCTCACCAAATACAGAATAGAGTGACCATAAAGCTTATGTTTTTGTTTTTGCGTTGTTGCACTGCATACAGAGTTTGGCTTCTTACTGTTTCTAGTTCAGTTTTTGTCTCCACATTTCTATTTATACATCCCTCGAGAAACATAAAATAATTCTAAAACTAGAATATAATAAATGTTTCAAAACAACTGATAAATGGAATAACATCCAATCATTAAAAATTTTCAAAATTATTAAAAATTCTCCAAACACCAATAAAATATTTCTAACAGCAGACATCACATAATACCCAATAATTACAATGGCAGTAAATCAAGAAAGAACTTAAAAAGCCACCTTTATTTACTCTCTCCAGTAACTCTCCTACTCCTTTCCCTTGTAGGCCAATAGCACTCACCAGAAGCAGCAAGGGTTGCTGAAGCTCTGTCCTCACTTTCTTCATCCTTAGGGCCCATGACTAGTTTATCACACACACACACACACACTTACTTTATCTCTCTCACACACACACACACACACACACACACACACTTACTTTATCTCTCTCACACACACACACACACACTTACTTTATCTCTCTCACACACACCAGTCATCTCCCTGGCCACGACACACCGGTTGAGAACTGCTGCTCTAGGCTATATATTCCTGTGTTACATTTATGTCACAAATACAAGTGTTTAAACTTCAGAATTTTTTTTAAAAAACATTAAATATTGGCATTATGAATGCTGTTTTATTAGGAGATAAAGTGTTTTGACCTAAATTACTTGTTAAAACCCGGCCATGAAAACCAATTATTAAAAAGGGCTTATGTATGCAAACTGCTCACTACTCAATAATAAGTTACCCTTTTCACTTCTGTGTCTTTCCAGTCAGCAGGAAGCTATCTAGCAGCAGCATCACCAACTGCACTGGGGAACAAACAAAATCTGCACTAATTGCTTTCTCTCCCTAAATTTAGAGGAAATTCACATTTATGAATACACACAAATATTTTTACAGAGCCAGTTATTGCAACTGTGCGCAACAGAAAAACAAGTAATTTGTCTCACTGTTCAAAATTCCTTTCACTGTGTTTCAGTTTATTGCTGCTCTTCCACCTGACTTTGCAGGTAATAGAACAGTTCTTCAGCTCCGACAAGCATCAGGGAGACGGGCTTGGGTGGACATATCTACAATCTGCATGTGCTAGAATATTCTGTTGCATGGCTATTTAGCTGCTCAGTTCAGGTAGCTTGGTGGGCGAGAGATCTCTGTGATTTTCAGGTCTTCCTTCCAAATTACGAGGCTTACTTAAGAATAAATATGCAGATTCCTATCATCTCACTAAATTACATATTTCATAACCTTGGAAAAAACTGGCTCTCAGCTAGTGAAAAAAATATGGTTCGTTTTGTAAAACCCAAGTCACCAGGGAGATGCAGAAACATAAAGTCAGTCCCAAACTTCAAGGTTTTTATACGAACAAATGTTTAATTCATTATATCGGCAACTCCCCCGTGGGGGACGCCGTGTTGATAAACATTTGCGTCTTTTAAGCAATGGAGTTGCCGATATAATGAATTAAACATTTGTTCGTATAAAAAACCTTGAAGTTTGGGACTGACTTTATGTTTCTGCATCTCCCTGGTGACTTGGATATTATATTTGGAGTGCAGCATTTGCTCCTCTGTGTTGCTTGTCGTTTTGTAAAACAACATTTGTTTCAGAGATACAGTTTCATGCATCTGACTGCGACAAAATAAAGCATTCCAAACGTAAATTGCTTTTCTCAGTGTGAGCCCGAATCAGCCTGCTAGAAATGTAAGTTAAATTGCTTCGTCATAAATTAGATAATGGTGCTACAGCCCTAGCTGGAGGATAAAGAGGGATTTCCCATGCCTTTTTTAGCAGCTACCCAGAGCATTACCAGTACAACCTAATGCAATATTCTATTCTTTAACACCCTAGGCTATATCCCATCAAAATGCAGCATAAGAATTGTCAGTTACAGACCATAAAAGCATGAGCAAAAAGAAGAAAGTGCCGAAAGACAAAAGGAAGAGGTAACCAGTACTAAATTTAAGATAAATATCAGAGACTTCAGCTTCCCCAAAGTGTAAACCTAGAACATGCATGACAGCAAGGGAGAAGGTATTTTTAAAAACAGGAAATGGTGTGGGGGGGGGGAGGGGAAGAGAATTGGTGAAAATGCAGCTAGGTAGGAAGCAGTGAAAATATCTGAAGGCAGAGTTTACAAAAATCTCTCTGGCAGAGACTAACCATGCTTCAAGGATACTCAGGGAATTTACAGGTGATAGCAAAACCCATTAAATAGATTTTTCAGGGATCCTTGGGGCTTTGCCAATTGGTTAGTTGATGGTTTATATGGTGCATCTGCTTAAAAGAAATGGCAGAAAGTGTTGGTCTCCCTTCTATTTAAATTACGACCAACTCGCGTCCGATCTCTCTCAAAAATACTGGAGGAAAAAATACCCAAAACTTTAAACACACCTTCTTGGATTTATACATCGCCGGGTTCTTGTGATGCTCGCCTCTATGACACTGATACAGCAATTAAAATTCTCACCAACAGCCTGGGTAAAGTCATATGGTTGCCATGCGTTTCATCTTTATTTCTGTGCACTGAAGTGGACCAATAAAAAATAAATATAGAGATATCTTAACTGAACTAATTTAATAAAATCTCTTTACTAGCTTTCAAGAGTTGATATGCCTTTCCTTATGTCCAAAAATAGAATGAGCAAAACGTATCATCCTGTTTCCAGAGCAATCCCACCCTAGGCCTCTTTTGTCAGATGTGGTCTGCTTGTACTTTATTGATGCTCTCAGTTACATTAGAAAACTCTCTTACACTTTTCTCAACTGGTTCAGATCTTAACACAGAAAAAATTTCAGTTCAAGAAACTGCACTCCAAGGAACACAAAGCCTCGAGTACATGGAGCTCAGTTTTAACCTTTTTCTCTCTCTTTCTGTGCAGAGTCTGATAGAATTAGGCCACATATGAAAAAGAGAATTTTGAGATCTCAATGCTTATGTATATCATCTTTTAATTATTTGATTATAAATTGTAATTCTCTCTATTTCTATTTGTTTATTTTTATTTTGTTATTTTTTACTTTAATATTTGTTTTATGTCGTTATTTTGAATTTTAATAATTTTTATTTCTATTTTTATCTTTTTTTTTTAATTATTTTTATTAATTTCCAACAAAAGAAGATATACAGAACTTTTTAGTTCGGAAAAAACACATTCTAGTTTAGGGTTACAAAAAGAAAACATGAAACCTTATAATGATCAGGTAATATGTAAGCCCTTATCTACATGTGAAGATACAGGAAATCAGAGGGGCAAGATGTTACATAAGCAGAGAATACAGGAAATTAACACAAATTTTATATCATATGCCTTTAGAATTAACTGAGATTATCTTTTACTTATGCCACACACACACACACACCCCCGTAGGTTCATTAGAGTGGGAGTCTAGAAATAGCTGTAGCTGATCTGGTTCTCTAAATATATATCTAGCATTTTTATACATAATAATACATAAACATGGAAAACGCAGAGAATACTTACCTCCCTTCGCCCGTGTTTCCTCCCTCATCTCAAAAAAATTTTTTCTCTTGCTTTGTGTAATCTTAGTAATGTCAGGGAAGATTTTTATCGGGTATCCATAAAATTTTGAAGATTGATTTCGGAAGAATGTTCTCAAGATTGAATCTCTTTCTGAAGGAGTAGAAAGCTGTACGAACAGCGTCGCTCTATCTTCAACGACAAGTTCTTGAGATTGTTCCAGGATTGCAGTCAAGTCAAATGTGGCTTCTTGATTTCCTTTTTGTTCTTCTAAGGTTATATCACCAGTAGCCTGAGAAAAGTAATATATCCTTTCAATCTTCGGCAAGTCTTTTTCCGAGAATTTTAATATATTAAGAAGATAACTTCTAAACAATTCTCGATGTGAAAGTAAATGCATTTTAGGAAAATTAATGATCCTTATATTGTTTCTTCTCAGCTGATTCTCTAGGCTTTCCATTTTCACCATTTGATAATTCTCAGATTTTATTAAATTGATTTGAAGTTTTTCCACATTAATTAACTTCTTTTCTATTCCTCCAATTTCAGTTTCAATCTTCTCAACTCTTCCTTCCAAAGCTTGATTTTTTTAGATAGTTTCCCTGACAATTATGGTAAAGGAAAGTATCGCCTTCTCCATTGAAGATATTGCTTTCAGCATTTCTTCCAACGTCGATTTAGGAGTCATAGACTTAGAGACCTCACAGATCACCCGTATATTTCTTTCACCCCGCTCATCCTCCAGGGGGTTAGCTCCCACTGCGGCTCGATGCAACTCCTCATCTGGTAATCCCCTGGAGCCCAATCTATCAGGGCTCACCGAGGGCAACGTGATCTCTACGTTCCCTCTCTGGGGTCCTACCTCCGATGAAGTTCCAGATTTTACTCCGTGCAGAGCTGATAACATTGATTCAGGATCTCTCCTCTCACACGGTGGGGCCGGGGTGGTTGGCGCGCCAGGGCTCAAAGAGATCTCCGTGGCCTGGGAGCTCAGCATCTGCTCGTCACTGATGCCTCCAGCGGCCCCTCCCTCCGGCATCGGAATCGCCAGTCCGGCAAACGCTTCCTCTATTCGGGGCTGCCTTGATACTAGGACCGGAGTTGAGGTAATATTTTTAACCTTGGCTTTACGTTTAGTATGCGGCATAATACCGCGCAAAAAGAACAAAAAGTTGAGGAAATATTTAAGCCAAGAGGAATGCTCACCTCAGGAGCTCAGCGTTTCCGTTCATTCCTCGGCAGCCATCTTGCCCTCTTCATTTTTATTATCTTAAAAGTTGGTTTTCAGTAAATTGTGAACAGCTTTGGTCAATATCCATTGTGAAAGACTGTATAGAAATGTTTTAAATAAATAAATAAATATATTTGTTGGCCCAATAAGCAGTTATCACAATCTGGAAGAATACATGAAGATAACAAGAAACTATTTTATGCTAACATCTTGATAAAGTGTTCACTCAATCCACAAACTAGTCAGACTACAAAATGGCTTTGATCTATTTAGGACACTGGCAGACTACTATGCATTATAACTAATCTTAACTTATGTAACCCCTGGGTGGGACAGAAACCTGATGCTGTCCCACAGGGCCCATAGAACTAGAATAGACCCTCTATCTGCAACCAGTTCTCCATGGATAGCTTTTCACTTCTGAAGTCCAGAGCTGCCTAAGGACAGAGGAAAAGCACAGCTTCAAGGCCCTTTTGTATTAACCCATGTACACAGTCTTTGTCCAGGTCCTGTAATCTCCAGTCTCTAGCAGCAATAATCACACAGACTCCTTTACTCAGTTGATCAATTAACTGAAGATTCTTTATAGCATTTAGATGTCAAAATTGAACAATGAAGAATAAAGATGAATAAATTTCAAGTTTCTGGAGGAAAAGTTCATAAACACTTATTAAGGTGGATCTGGGGAAATCCACTGCTTATCCCTGGAATAAGCAGCTTGAAATCTATAGGGATGTGCATGGTTTTTTTGATGGCTGAAAATATCGTACAATATTTTCTAATCCGTCATGTATCGGGGGTCCCTGAAAATGATAGGAAAACCCCACGAAATTTTCGTGCGGTTTTCTTATTGTTTTTTGGGGGGGGGGAGAAAGGGCACACAGAAAAAACCCCCAAACCCACCCGACCCTTTAGATCTAATTATTTACAATCGGCCACCCTCCTGACCCCCCCAAAACTTTCCTAAAGTACCTGGTGGTCAGCAGGGTCCTGGGAGCGATGTCCCCCTCTCAGGCCGTTGGCTGCCACTAATCAAAATGGCGCTGATGGCCCTTTACCCTTACCATGTGACGGGGCTATCAGTGCCATTGGCCGGCCCCTGTCACATGGTAGGAACAATGGATGGCACGACAAGTACCTTGGGATCTTGCCAGGTACTTGTGACCTGGATTGGCCACTGTTGTAAACAGGATACTGGGCTTGATGGACCTTTGGTTTGACCCAGTATGGCAAGCCTTATGTTCTTATGCTCTAAGTGAAACTGCTTCACTTAACTGCATTTCTTGCATCTTTATGTTCTATTTATGGAAACCAGTTCCTTAATTTCTCTCTTTCACCTTTTAATTACTCAGATTGGAGAAACCATAATCCTTCTTCCAACTCACAACTTTATCTCAGTCTTCTTCCCAATGTAGAATGATTAGAATTTAGTCCCAAATTACTAAGCAAAACACAGCAAGTTCCAATTCTCATACCTCTCCTGCAGTCTTCTTAAATATCTCAAATCTCCTTCCGGACGCACTAAGTGGACTCTGTCCTCAAGTGCAGCACACTTGAGACAGTAGGAAAAACCATCTCTAGAACAATTGCCTTCAACTCCTTCCTTCTGATAATGAACAGAAATCCATTTCTCCTTCATGAAACTCCAAGCTCTGCCTTGGCAAAAAACATCCCTTCTACCAATGGTTTAGAAACTGGGTACCCTGTACCAAGGGCACTCATTTCCAAGAAGAACAAAAAACAGATGGCTGAAAAGGGGGAAGAAACAAAGAAGAGCCAGGAAGGGTAGAAAAATCTGTCTCCCAAATGAGAAGATAGACAGTGAGGAAAAGCAACTCAAACTGAAACTCCTCTGCATCAGGTCACAGATTGATCTATCCGTTGGAGGTGAGATAGAAGGCAGCAGAATCTTCCCTAGCCCTTAGTCTAACTTTACACAAGGACTCCCCAAATCCTCTGCGAAGGGAAACCAAGGCTCTCACAGGGAAGGTTTCTAAAAAGAGGATCAAAAACAGTAAATAAGGCAAAACAGGTCAGACAATGACTGATCCCAAGAGGGCAACTCAAGAGAAACCGGTTTAATATTAATAATAAATAAATAAATAAATAAATAATAAGTTTGCTTTCTGTTAATTATTTTTGCTAAAAGTCATCCTGCCTTCTAAAAGCATAACCCAAACATGCAACTAAGAATCCACACCCTAAGATGGTTGCATTTGTTATATACTTCTAAAGCACACCATCAGCAGCTCCCACTTGGGGGGGGATCAAACCCAGACCTCTTTTCATGAAATCTCTCTGAACCTCCCCAGCTAGTTAGTACATTCCTTTTGGTAAGGAAACCCAAGACCAAAAAGGTTCCTTATAATTATTTCTAAAGCACTGGTGACCCTTGTAATGCCCAGGTCAGAAGCTCTCCACTAGAGGAGCTCATTCAATATGCTGCAGCTAGACCAGTGTTTCTCCACCTTTTGATGTCAGGGACTGGTTGGTGGACCTTCTAAACTGACATGGAACAGCTAGCTGGTAAACACTGGGGAGGCAACTGAAGAGTGGGTAAAGAGGAGTTCCCGCCAATGGAAGAACAGTTATTTATTTAAATTCTTTTAATATACCGATGCTCAAGACCAGGTCTTATCGTACCGGTTTACAGTGTAACAGGGGGAAATCAATTAACAACTATACAGAAGGTAAAGTTACATTAAACTGGGAGCAAGAACATGGGAGTTAGAAGACAGGAAAGATATATAAACGAATACAACATGGGGGTCCTCTCCATGGATCAAGTGCAGGGGGTAAAGTACACACTCTCCCCACTTACAGTAGTCACCCCCAGTCTCAACCCAGCCACCCACTAATGTTTTAATTACAAGAATTATGACAAAGCAGCTGTGCTTCTTGCACTTAGAGCAGGGGAGGGAGAAATTTGGGTCTCCTAATTCAAGAGGATCATGTAGCCAGACTCAGTCAGTGGCAATAGGGGTAGATGCTGCCCGCAATTTTCATGGCTGCATAGTAACCTGTTGGATTTTTAATATATAGGACTGGGAGAAGAGGCAGTCTAGGGACTCCGCTAAGCCTGATGCTCATGTTTTGTCTGCCAGTTTGATCAGCTCTTCAGTTCCAGTGGTAGGGAAGAGCTGGAAAGTGCTGGCAGTCTGTCCCAACACCCAGAAGCAGCAGCAATGTGCAATGCTTTGGAGCCTGAAGTGAAGCTTCTACCACGACATTCTGACCCATGGTTTAGGGTTGGAGTTCCCAACCTTTTTGGGAACGTGGATCCCTTTTCAAGTTTAAATAATTTTTGCGGACCTCCTTCATGCTTTTCTTTTATTTTTACCTGCTGTTATGTGCCATATATAGAAAAGTTATTATTGCAATAACAAAGAAATAATTATATGCACACCAGACTCATTCATAATATATAGATCTTATTAAATAATGCCTAACTGATATAAATGGAAGACATAATTGCAAAGCCCAGCAGCAAATGTGAAAGAATGTACTCATATTCACTAATTTACGCAGGGTAATTACAGATACACAGAGCAGAATCTGGAGACTAGCGGGAATAGACTGGTGGAAGGGGATAGAAAAACTGGCAGGGTGGAAGAGACAGACTGGTGGAGGGAGAGATACTGGTAGAGATGGAGTGGTGGAGGTAGAGAGAGAGACTGGTGGGGCTGGACTGGTGAAGGGGAGAAAGAGTGAATGGCAGGGATGGTTTGGTGGAGCAAAGAGTAAAGGAGGGATGTTTGAGATAGGGCGATGTGGAGAGTGGTTTAGTGCCCATATTTCCCTCCCAGTCCCCACCCCCTAATGTTATTTTTTGAAAATGACTACTACTATTTTTTTATTTTTTTTTTTTTAAGAAATAACCTGTGGCAGGGAAACCACCCTGTTTGATCCTGGCAGGGGTCCAATGGCTCTCTCTACATCTTCCTGTTACCAAATTCCATATATGTAGAGACAGGACAGGACAGGACAGGACAGGACAGGACCCCCCCCCCCCCCCCCCCCCCACTCATAAAGCAAGAGGCACTGCTACAACGTTGGGAATCCCGGCTGCGGACCACTGCAGCCGGGTCCCCTACCTCTTCTGGCAGATGCTGGTGACAGCCTCCCCTCCACGGCACAAGGGAGACGCCGCTGACTTCCTCTTGGGCCCTGCCTCCTTAGGCACACGCAGCCAAGCCGGCCTCTTAAAGGGGCCGTGGCAGGAAACTTCGGCCCGGCCCCCAACTTGGAGGTCATCAGCTGGGGCTATTTAAGTCCACTTCCTGCACCCATTCCTTGCCTTAGCAACAGGGCAGCTCTTTGGAGTAGCTAGTTCAGTGGTTCTCAACCCTGTCCTGGGGACCCCCCTAGCCTGTCGGGTTTTCATGATAACCACAATGAATATGCATGAGAGAAAATTTGCATACACTGCCTCCATAACATGCAAATTTTCTCTCATGCATATTCATTGTGGATATCATGAAAACCCAACTGGCTGGGGGGGTCCCCAGGACAGGGTTGAGAACCACTGAGCTAGTTGCTGCATTCCTGCTTGTTCCAGTTTCCATTCCTATGTTCCTGCTTGCTCCAACTCCTGTTCCTGTGGTTCCCACTCCTCCTCCTGGTTCCAGCCTTCGGATTGTCTCCTCTGTTCTGACTTTGGCCTGGTAACCTGATTCTTCTGTCTTCTGCCCTTCCTGACCTTTGGCGTATTATCTGGCTCCTGCTCGTCTTCTGCCTGCTCCGACCTCTGGCCTGTTTTCTCGTGCTGCACCACTGCTGCCTGCCCTGACTCCTGGACCGTCTTCATTCTTCTGGACTTCTGCCAGCCTTGACCCAGACTGCCTACTCAACTTCCCTCCGCCAGGAGACCCCCGCCCTAATTCCTGCCGGCCCCAGCACCCAAGGGCTCAACCTGAGGGGAACGAGGGCTGGTATAGGTGAAGCTCCTGTTGGGTCTCCTGGTCCTGCACCGCCTCCCGGTACGAGAACCACTTGAGGGCCTCCCCTCAGTGGATTTACGAACTCTCGAGCCAGCTCAAGGGTCCACAGCACTAACAAACAAACAGTTTGCACCATTATTGTAAGGTGCTAGGCATACATCTTGGTGGCATCTCTACACAGAAGAGCCTCCTACGTAACAAAAACAAAAAACAAAAAACCCTGGCCAGTTTCCACCATTAAGTAAAACTACTACTAAAATTATTCAAGAGCATCAAAGAAAAACTCTTCTATATAGCAGTGGGTCAAATCCCAATATAAAATCTGCATCTCACATTCTAAAATACCCTGTGATCACAGAAACTCCCCCAAAGGGTTCAAAGCAGAACAAAGCTATTTCCCCTTACCACTCACCAGAATTCTGTTGTCGCCTCAGTAACATCAACACAAACTCCCGCCACTATCAGGAATAATGTATAATATAAAATCCTGCAAAACATGTACTCAGAATCTATAGGAAACCACCATACACTAACTATCAGACTCAAATATTAATTTTTTCATAGGTAAGGTGGTTAACACTGCAAATATTACAATAGGCCCTAAAACACCAATATACCTCCAATTATGAAAACAGAACAACTCAGGCTTTTAGCTTCTGTATAGATCCCTATATAGAAACTATATGCTAGCACATATGCTCTCATTCTCATGCTCCCTCTTGCACATACACACTCTCCCCTCTCTCTTATACACCCCCTTCTCTCTCACCCGGGCCCTCTCCATTTTTCCCTGCAATCTGCAGGGGGGAAGGAGGGTCTTGTAGCCTCCTTCACATTTCAGCCACTGAGATGGGGTGCGCTGATAGCCCTGTGGTCTCCTTCACACCAGCTGCCGCCAAGATGGGGTGCACTGAAGGCCTCTCAGGCCTCCTTTTTCACGGCTGTCATGGGATGGGATCTGGCAGTGGCCTGTTGGGCCTCTTCTTTGCACAGCCTTTTTTGTCTTCTCCCAAAGCTGGCGGACCTCTATGGATCCATGGACCACAAGCTGGGAACCACTGGTTATTATTATTATTATTATTTATTTCTTTTATATACCGACATTCAATCGAGATATCACATCGGTTTCCAGGTAACTAAGAGAATAGGGCGAGTTCTGCCCTATTTTACATTAAAACATGATAATAATAATTGGTTTAGGGCAATGAAGAATGTCCCACTCATGGCTGCAGGTGACTGGGAGGGAACCAATACCTGTGCACTGCAGAGGGCAGCTGTTGCCCGATCTGCTTCCTCTTACACTGATTAATCACTCCATGGACTGGCAAAAAATGCTGCCAAGGACCACTGCCAGTCCAAGGACCAGTGGTTGAGAAAACAGTGAGGTGGCCTTGTACCCTTGTCTCGCTCAGAAATTAAATTCCTCATATCTTGGCTACAAAAATAGCAAGGCATGGGCTATAACATAAGGAATATAAGTCTGGAAAGTCAGTGAGGCTTTCTTCTTAAACAAACCACTGCATTTTAACCTAATTATACTTCCTTTACCCAACACACACTGTTCCTTGCACACAACTATGTGGTCATTGTGCTTTCTAACCTTGTGGTGTGCTGCCATAAATCTGCTTCAATTTATTAAAAAGTTTGATAGTAAAGGGTTTGTATAGGGCTTTCAAAGTCACTCTCCACAATAAACTAAAGCAAATGCTGAATCACAAGGCAGCTGCATAGTGTAAAATACAAAGCATTAGTTGTGACCATGCTTTATCTTCATTGACTGGATTGTTTTCCACAAGATTTGTAACCGTTGGTTAATGGTACCCAACAGACCCATTTTAGCAAGAAAACAAAGATTTTTTTTTACATTACTTGATTGATTGTGAGTAGTAGATTCAAAACGACAGATTATAATGGCTTCTAACCAAATGTTCTCCTTGGAAAATTATTTTTTAAAGTGTTTTATCATTGCTGTAAGGCATGTAGGCATCACTCACCAAGACTTTGCTCTCATTCTGTGTCCTTGAGGGAAACAATCTTGGCATCTCACACCCTTAATATATAAGGTGTCCTGGCTTCATTCACAAGTTGTTGTTGTTTTTTTTTTATATGCTCAGTCTACCCTGTCCCTCGCTGCTGCATGAGACCCAGATTTGATTCCTAGACCTTGCTCCTATCCCTTGGGTGTCTGAGGCATCAGCATTCACACTGCCTAAGAGGAGTAGAGTCCTAGGAACTGCACTTCAATACCATCTGCTGACCAGTCATAAGGAAGCCATCCATCCATGCCTATGGGCCATATCAAATCACTGCGGTGGCTAAGCTAGGGATAACACTGGAAACTGCGTATGAAGCCGCATGCCACCCAAGTCCAGGGTGGGCGAGGAGTGCCTGAGCTAGAAAGCCCATACTGAACAGCTAAAAGCACAATAATAAAGGAATACATTTTAAAAAGTATTCACATTCAAGTCATATCTGCTTAATTCTGTTGTGGATTTTTTTTGTTGTTTTTGCTATTAGACAACTGTAATACATGATTTTTCTTCTGCAATAGACTTTAATGTCCTTTCAGAACAAAATTAGATCTAGAATGAAATACAGTTTCCCATGTTAGCCCACTTAAATATACAGAAATAAAAAGGTCAGCAAACAAGCTTTAGATATCTTTGTATTGAATTAATTATTAAATGAGTCCAATAAAAATATTTCTCGTCAATTTTTTGCTGACCTTTAATTCAACCATAAAATGAATGTAAGAATCGTATTTGAACACATTGCTAGCACTATCATACATTAAGCAGATGGAATTTCATTGTATAGTTTTCTACATTAAGCAAAAACTGGTGCCCAGAATTCTTATAGGTCCCATTTTGATAAAGGTTTTACCGTACGCACATCATGGGAGAAACCCTTTCTAATCAAAATTATGGACAGATCTGCAACCAGAAGTAGAACTCCTGCTTAAAACAAAGCTCAGCCAAACCACTTGAGCATACGCACTGTATAACCTCCATTATATCCTCCTCATTGTTTAGTATGATTTCTTGCTCCAGAGCAAATGCTAATAATGCTGTGCTAGTGCAAACTGCACATGCAGATGTTTCAAATATTTGCTGTGTGAAACAACTTGTATTCTTCACTATTTTGCACCAGAAAACACACATTTTCCTTTGGCTGAAATGTAAAATGGTACCTGCAATGTGTTATCCTGCTCCATCTGAGTAAATGCTTACTCAATCAACTATAAAGCAGCCAAAATATAGTAACGTTGTATATAATGGGAGATAAAAGTCACAATGGTCCATCTAGACTGCCCAGCAAGTTGTTTAGGGAAATAACTGCCACTCTGTGCACGTTACCCTATGCAGGAATGTTAATAAAGCTTACCCTTTTTTCCTTCCTTTCCATCCTCTAGTCATTAGGGATGCTTTGAGTTTATCCTATTCCCTTTTGAATTCTATTACTGTCCTTGTCTTCTCCACCTCTTCTGGGAGGGCATTTCATCCATCAACCACCATTTCCATGAAGAAATATTTCCAGACATTGTTCCGGAGTCTATTCCCTTGGAGTTTCAGACCATGACTCCCGGTTCTACAGCTTCCTTTCCATTGGAAATGGTTTCATTCTTGTGCATCATTTCTACCTTCAAGATATTTGGATATACATATTTAAGTCCTCCATCTCATAAGTCTTTCGGTGCAAACCCCACACCATATTGGTTGGTTTTCTCTGGACCTCTCTTCCATTCTGTTCTCATCCTTTTTGAGTTAAGGTCTCCAGAACTGAACACAGTGCTCTGGGTGAGGACTCACCAATGACCTGTACAGGGGCATCATCACCTCTTTATTCCTGCTGATTATGTCTCTTTCTATGCAGCCCACCATCTCTCTGGCCTTGGCACATTGCTTTGCCACCTTCAAATCATCAGACACTAGTATATCTACCTAAAAATCTCACATACAGTATATTACAGTGACAACCAGTCTTTATTTAGAAATTCTGAATTTTAATTAGCCTTGTCTTAGCATGCATCTCTATTATCTATTACATTTATACCCTGCCTTTCCATGTCCAGAAAACTACCATTAAAGCTGCTCCATATGGTCCTCCAATATTCCAGTCATTATCTACTATTTAGTACTGAATTATGGTTTTAAGATAACAGAGAATGGAACAAATATAGCTAAATCAGAGGGTCCCAAACGTGTCCTGGGGGACTCCCAGCTAGTCAGATTATCCACAGTGAATATGCATGAAATTAAGTATGCATACTAGAGAGACAGTGCTTGCAAATTTATCTCATGCATATTCACTGCAGATCTTCTGAAAACCTGACTGGTTGTGGGCCCTCCAGGACAGGTTTGGGAATCACTGAACTAGATAAAGAATTTTTGCCTCGTAGTGCATAGATAACTTTATACAAAAATTAATCATTTTTTAAATCCAAGTAGCTCAGTGGTGACAAAAAGATGAGTGCATGCCAGGTTACAGATCAAACAGTCTGGTCTGAGAAGGGTTCCACCACATTCTGAATCTTTGACAAAACATACAGAGGCCAGGGCAATCCTTCCCAAGCATCAAGGTCCATCAGGAGGGCATGTGAGGGGCAGAAAAGGTTTTAAAAAAACTCGATAGCTCTACTCCCTTTGCAAAGAGAACAAAAGCATAGCAAATACAAAAACAAGTGAAATTTGAGTGAAAGTAATGTTCCACATTACAATATCTTCCCCAGTACAAAACTCGTGCTCAGTTTGATTACCTGAAATGTAAAAAGCATTTAGGGGGTTGCGTGTAAAGAGCAGGATTAAAAGTCCAAGAGAGATTTTCCTTTCTGGCTCAAACAGATTCACTAGAATATCAACTCTTAAAAATTAGGGTGACCTATCTGCAAAACCATGACGCTACAATATTACAGCGTCACAATATTCTTAGAGCACAAAGCACTAAGCAATAGCAAGTGGGCAGGATAGAGAAGTGAACTGATGTCATTAAGACAGCTTCCTTTAGAACAGAGGATTTGTTTTGCGCAGCAAACTTAAGCTATTACTCTTGCGGCCACTGAAGACAGCGCTGAATCCTCATTAACACTGCAGTATAATTTCCTCCAGTAAGCTCTGCTAGAGGAACTTTTAACTCCATATAAATGTGGTCCTCCTCTATTTCATACTCGTGCATGGAATTGCATTTCAGATGGAGAGAATGAGTGCAAGGTCTATGCATACCAAAAAGACAGGCCATGCCCCCTTTACTAAATCACTGCTTAGACAATCAGCTTGCAATATTCTCTTATAGACAATTTAATTGTACTGTAGCATGAGCACAGATTTAAAATGCATTATATCTCAAATAAACCATACTACACCAAACAGAGCACATCATATTCTCGTTGCTGGCATTTTCACTTTAATCTACTACAACTGAAGTATATCAAAGAACTTAATTAAAAAAACGTTTCTCTGTGTAAATACTTCACATTCCTATTAATTTGGGTAGTCGGATCATGTCATGTAATAGCTTGCCAAATACACACAAGATGTGGTAGGTAGGGTCTGACATTGTACAAAATATTAATACATTTACATGACTTAATATATGACCGTATTAGTCCCTTTAAAATGCACATCAGTAAAGAAGTTGCAGATATACCCTCTTATTGAGCTAATTCAATCTAACACATCTATAACTAATTTTCACCAGGTCACTACCTAATAAACTAAGGACCATGATGCACATATCAAGCAACATTGTCCCTTTAGCCATTTTGCAATGATCCAATTAAAAGTGTAGAACTCTCACAAGATGGACTAACCCAGGGATGGCAAACTCCAGTCCTCAAGGGCTGCAAACAGGCCAGGTTTTCAGGATATCCACAATTAATATGCACGAGAAAGATCTGCATGCACTGCCTCCACTGGATGCAAATCTCTCTCATGCGTGCTCATTGTGGATATCCTGAAAACCTGGCCTGTTTGTGGCCCTCGAGGATTGGAGCTCGCCATCCCTGGACTAACCAAATGCTTTTGTGCCTCATGTAGAAAGATATTCCCTACAAAATTGCTGATCTATGTAATAAAATCTTAAATATCTGAAGCTTTGCTATTTCTTTTAGAGGACAATAGGCTAAAGTAATTTACACTGCCCAAACTTTTTCATGCAAGAGCAGTACCTGCTAGGGATGTGAATCGGATCCGATATCGGATCCGATTCTGGTTCCGATTCACATCTCTATAGATGTGAATCGGATCCGATATCGGATGTGAATCGGATCCAATATCGGATCCGATTCACATCCCTAGTACCTGCTGACAAGTGCTCTCTATTCCCAGAGCTCTCAGCACCAAGGTACCTCCCCTCCCCCCACGCCCTCTGCCTGCTTACTGGCCCTGCTTTTTTGGGATCACCTCTCAAACCATACTCCGCTCGCACCCTTGCTTTGCCTGTTTTTGTAACCTGCACCATCCTAACTTCCATAGAGCTCGCAGTCTCTGAGGGCGTAGGCCTGGATGTTTTCCCAATGGCCGGTCCTTTTGTAACGCACCTGTACTTGTGATTTGACCACCACATGGCAAGTCCAACCATCTTGTTTATTTTATTCACAACACATAACATGACAATATCGCGCCAGCACAGGGGAGTAGTTTCACTTCAAGACATCAAATTTTGAACTGTCAGTACGAGGGATAAAATTAATTTTGTTACAGTGGATTTCACCACTAGATTCAGGCGTTCAGAGCTCATCAGTTGTGTTTCACTGGGCTACGGTGCAAGCCATGCCACCGAAAGAAAAAATGGCTTGATATAGATGCCCAAGGAGAAATTCAGTTGGATTATATGGCAGGGAGCGGCTTTCACTAGAGCCATACTCCAATCTAAACACCATCCAATCTCCAAGCTCTTACCAGAGACACTAGAAACCTGACCATGCTCAGAACAAAAGCAAAAGATTAACCATTAACAAGTCCCACACAGGGGTGCTGGACTGAACCATTTCAATAAACAAACATTCAAACCTAACAAATGGCATTAAGCACGTTAAGCCTTTTGTGAAGGAATAGAAAGAACCGCCTATATCATTAATGCTAAACTGACTGTATGGCAATTTGAAAAAACATCAGTTATAAGCACCCAAACAGCAGTATCTACATTATGACGATAGGGTGAGGATATTTTAAAAAGCAATTTATTTAACCTTAATGGTGCCTGTTTATTTTAAAGACCCAATGTGAGATATTTCAGTAAAACTACAATAAACCAACAAAAATTAAACTGACAGTATCAGATATTCAATAACTACTCCACTTTCTTGTTCAGAGACCAGAATTTCAACAAAACTGTTTCAAAGGAAAAACCTCCTCTATCAGGACCTGATCATAAACAATCATGGTTTCTGAAGGTGTGACAGAAACAGTCAGTTTTGATAAGATGAATTTAGTTAATTAGATGTGCTATGCTGCTTTTCTGTCACACTCTGGAGTTTAGTGAGCCCTTGGATTGCCGTAACAGGTGGTAGCAGAGAAACCTCAAGGCAGAGAAAGTCCAAACGGTGGTCTGGGCAGGCAGAGAACAAGGCAGAGAGTCCAGGCTGAAGTCATGGCAGGCAAAGAGCAAGGCAAAGTCAAGGTCCAGGCTGAAGGCAGCAACGAGAGAGGCACACAAGCAGGCTGGAGTAAGCGATGCAGGCTGGAATGGGAGAGGTAGACAGGAATACGCAAGACCATCTAGAAAAAGGCAAGGCAGGAACAAAACACATTGTAGTAACTTGCTCTACAAAACGAGAAGGAGACCTATTGCAGAGGCACTGACTGGTAGTACTGATATGATGTGATGTCATCAGCCAGCACAACAGGAAGTCCTGGCTACAGGACCTATAAAGATAGTCCAGAGCGACAGGAAGTTCTAGCCAAGGTCCTTGGATACAGCATGATGCTGGGGGGCTAGTCCAGAGCTGCTTCAATTCAGAGGCAGGGGAGTTACACTTTCGCCTTAGCTTTTTTTTTTTTTTTTGAAATATGTATTTATTAATTTTTAGAAGAACATAACAACCAATGCGTGACACAGGGAATGTCATATCGCGTATAACAGGCAAATCAATTGACAGCAATAAACAGCAATAAAACCTTAGCCATTAAACATTGTCTCTGCATTCTTCTATATAACCTCCCACCCCCCACCCCCATCCCTCCCCTCTTCCTTGTCTAGAAACAACTAACTAAGGTATGTTCAGCTTAATTGTACAAGTTCACGATACATTATAATTATAATTAGTTTTTTGTGACGACAAACAACCGGAAACAGATGAACAGAAGAAACATAAGGAAAGAAATACAAGCCAAAGAGCCTCATCCATATGACCATAGAACGAGCATATTATACGATACATATATGTGCATCTCCCAGAAAAAAATATCTTCACAAATGTCTTGAGGTTTAAACACTCATATACAGAAGTCTTAGTATATAAAAAAATCGGTCATGGATGGTGCGTGGTGGGTGCGAGATAAGTCGTGAACGGGCACCAAATGGCAGATATGGTAGCATAAGTTGTTGCCGACGTGTTCCGTGCTGTGGCAAACTCGAGCGCGCAGAGATGGACCATTTTTCGGAACCAAACCTCATAACTCGGCGCTAGGTTAGAGGTCCAAGTGAGTAAGATGGTCTTTATCCCCATCAAGGCCGCTTTCTGCAGTAGTAGACTCTTGGTCTTACGCAAGGCTGACAGGTCAGGTGGAAGCGTTCCAAATAGCCAAAGGGAAGGATCTAATGGTAAATCCAGGTGCAGTAGTTGAGAGCAAAACTCAGAGATTAGTTTCCAAAAGAGGTGCACTACTGTACAGTCCCAAAAACAATGAGAGTAGGTCCCAATCTCGATCAGACATTTGAGGCATTTATCAGACGTGATGAGACGCATCCTTGCGACTCGCAGTGGAGGGAGGTACACCTGCCACAGGAATTTGTATTGGGTTTCACGAAGGGCTACGTTTCCAGAGACTAAGTGAATCCCTTTCATGGATTCCTTGAATTCGTCGAGGGTGATTGTACATTGCGGCCATGACATCCATTTAAGAAAAGGAGTATCAAGCAGGGATGGTTTAATATCCGCAAGTATGGATTTCAACAACTGAGAAATAGAGTTTTTCCGTGTCGTGCCCATTCGCAACATGCTCCTCATTTTTTGGGAAATTTTGAGAGAGTTTGCTGTAAAATGGAGTCTACTGATAAAATGGTGTGCTTGTTGAAAAGCATAATAATCAATTGGGGAAAGCGAATGGGTTAGTTGCAACTCCGAAAATGAAAGTCTCCTGCCAGTGGTCTCTTCAAAAAATTGATAAATATATATCAGCCCTCGGGAGTGCCACTGAGAAAAAGTACCTTTGTTAAGTCCCGGAGGAAAGAGCGGATTCCCACAGAGTTGTGAGAGGGGTGTAAGGTTCCCAGGGTGTTGCACAAGCTTGCAAAAACCACTCCAGGACAAGCGGCAGGTTCGCAGAAAAAGATGAGGTTTGAGACGTGCCGGTACCTTGTGGGCGGGGAGCTGTATAAGATAATTGAGAGCTGATACACCAAACCACTCCAGCAGGTATTGATAGGGTATGTAGGAAGACGTAGACATTAAACAATCTTTAATAAAGCGCAAAGCACAGGCTAAGTTATAAAGAAGTAAGTTCGGGCACCCCATGCCTCCTGCATGCACCGGAGCCATAAGGACTTCCATAGTCAGTCGCGCGCGCTTACCGCGCCAGAGGAATATGCGAAGGTTGTTTTGAAATTTTTTATTATCATTCTTTGTGAGCCATAACGGTGTCATTTGCAAAACATAGAGCCATTTAGGGAGAAGAATCATCTTCACTAAATGTATCCGTCCCGTGAGGGATAGCGGTAACGCTTTCCATTGCTGAAACTTAGTTGAAGCGAGGTCCAGAAGTGGTTGAATGTTGGCTTTATACAGGAGTTCTATCCGGGTAGGAATTCGGATGCCCAAATATTTAAGTTCCTTTGTGACCCAACGTAATGGAAAATCCCCGGGCCATGTTGTCCGAACCGTGCCTGAGACATCAATAACCTCCGATTTTTCTTGGTTGATCTTGAGACCTGCAAATCGCCCATATTGGTGCTGGAGTCGGAGAACCTCTGGCAGGGATGAGTGCGGCTGGGTAAGAAAAACCAAAACGTCATCCGCGAAGGCCGCTGTTTTGAAAACGTAATTAGGCCCTCCAAATCCTTTGATCAGCGAACTCTGGTCTAGTTTGCGTAACAAAGGATCTATGGCTAGAATATACAAAAGCGGGGATAGCGGGCAGCCCTGGCGCACTCCTCGTGTGATATGAACATCCTTAGAAAGGTAACCATTTGCTACGATTCGAGAAACTGGAGAGGCATACAATAACTGAATGAATTGAAGAAACTCCCCTGAAATGCCAAAACGCTGCAAAGTGGAAAAAAGATACGGCCAGGCCACTCTGTCAAAGGCCTTTTCGGAGTCGAACCCAATGGCAAGTGCGGGTATTTGTTGTGTTTGACAGATTTCCATAGCTGTTATGAGCTTTAAAATATTAGCGTGAGGCGAGCGTCCTTTTACAAAGCCTACTTGCTGGGAGGATATCAATGCGGGTAAGAAAATATTCAGGCGGTTAGCAAGCACCCTTGCCAGAATTTTCAAGTCACAATTCAACAGTGAGATGGGACGGTATGAAGAAGGGTGGAGCGGGTCTTTACCTGGTTTAGGTAGTACTGTGATGTGTGCGAGATTAAAGAGAGATGGGAATTTATCCTTTGAGAGAGCAGCAGTATAAAATTTAGTTAAGGGTTCAGTTATTTGTTGCTGAAGTATCTTATAGAAATCATAGGAGAGTCCATCGGGACCGGGTGATTTCCCCGTTTGAGTGACAGAGATAGCTTGAGAAATTTCAAATTGCTGGAGTGGTCTATTCAGAAAGGTTCTCTGATTGGCGGTAAGCTGCGGTAGTGGCAGGTCTTGAAAAAATTGTTGTTCGTCTTCTTCATTTCGTTCATGATCCGCCGCATAGAGATGTGCATAGTATTGGCGGAAACATTCACAAATGTCCTTGGGATCAGTTGTCGTGGTGCCATTGGCCTGAGCCATACTATTGATAAAGGTTTTTTTCCTTGCGGTACGGACTAAGTTAGCCATTAATTTACCCGCTTTGTTTCCAAATTGAAAAAGCTGTTGTTCACCTTTCAGAAGGAAGGATTGCGCCCTTGTATGTAGCAGAGTGTTAAGATTTCCCAGAACCGAATAGTAGTCTTTCTGGTGTTGTGGGGAGGGAGTGTGGATCATCTTCTGTTTGCACTGCTTCAATCTTTGTTCGAGATCTATAATATTCTGATGCAGACGTTTATTTCGTGCATGAACATAAGAGATGATTTCTCCTCTTAAGACCGCCTTGCCAGCTTCCCAGTAAAGATGAGGGTCGGATATGTGTTGCTGATTGGTTACAGTATATTCCTTCCATTTCCTTTGTAGGTAGTCTCGAAACGTATAGTCATCTTTGAGATAGTTGGGAAATCTCCAGGTTCTCTCCGTTAAGGTAGGTAATGTTGAGGTCAGCGTCACCGAAATTGGGGAGTGATCTGAAATCGCCTGTGGTTCAATAGTGGCATGTGTAATTTTGAAGAATACAGATTGCGAGATGAGGATATAGTCAATCCGTGATAAGGACATATGGGACCGCGAAACATGAGTAAAGTCCTTTTCTGCAGGATGGAGTACACGCCATATGTCTAGTAGTTGGAGACGCTGACAGATGTATGCTATCCCCTTTTTTTTTATAGTTGTGGCTCGGCTTTGCGGAGGATTGCGATCTACTGTAGCATCGTGTACGTAGTTAAAATCCCCTAATAGATATATCTGCCCAATAGCATGAGTAAGCAGTAGATTACATATCTGGGTGAAAAAACTATGCGAATATTCATTTGGTGCGTATATGTTACAAATTGTGACCGGTGTAGCATTCCAATGCCCAGTAACCAAAATGAATCGCCCATTTGGATCTGCGATATTTTGTATAACCTGGAAATTTGCAGTTTTACTAATCAGAATAGCAACTCCAGCTTTCCTATGTACTGCTGCTGAGTAAATGCACGAGCTAATCCAATCGCGACGAAGTTTTTGACTCTCTTCGGCTGTGAGATGAGTTTCTTGGATGCCGGCAATATCTGCATGTAGATGTTTAAGGTGGTTTAAAACTTTTTTTCGTTTGATAGGTGAACCAAGCCCATTAACGTTCCAGGATATGAGTTTATTCATGGTGGGCGGAAGCAGAGAAAAAAATTGTGCGGGAAAGAAAAACCATAAGGTCCATAGAGATTTGGAGGTGAGACTTCCCAGCAGAGCCTCCCCTCATTCAGCCAGCAACGACACATGAAAGCAATTTGGATGTCCTCGATCCACGGCAAACGCTTGAGGTCGTCAATGGTAGAGATGATGAAATGCACACGTATTGTATTAAGCTTGAAACAAGTTAAACTGGTACAATTAAACATAAAACAAAGGAAGTTTGATCGTCCCCTCCCCCCTTGCCCTCCAACGAAAAAAACCCCAAACCCCAGAGTCCAATAGTGAAAACGCCTCACTCGTAGAGGCATAGAGGTCATTTGATTCGTGAACAAGTGCTGTATCTCCATAAATAGCATCGGATATGGTGGGTAATTGGGAACCCTAGTGATCTTCGTCCAAAGGGTAAATAAATGAGAAAAATAATAGATCCTACTGTGGCTTGTAAGGAGTCCCATAGATACGGAATCACTAATGCCCTTAAAGCATGAAAGAAGTGCAGTCTGTAAAAGAAATGAATAAAAAAGAACTTTATAATGCCATGTCGGATACCCAGGTCTGCGAGTCCGTGCTGGGATCAAAAGACACAAAGAAATCAAGAAATAAATAAAGTACTTGTAATCCCGCTTTTGACCAGCAGCCTGGTGTCAGCTTCCACATTATGTAAGAGAGGCAAACTCTGTCTAGTGAGTAACAAGAACTCAGAGCATGTCCGCTCAGGAGTGAGCTTTAGCAGGCTGAATGAAATAATTAATTAGGGTGCTGGCAATGTTGCCATAAAGTCAGAGGCTAGTTCAGGAGTCTGAAAAATATGTTGTTTATCCGCATACCAGACCCTAAGTTTAGCAGGATATTGGAGAGCAAATTTAATGTGCCGTTGGAAAAGCTGAGAACATACTGGGGAGAAACCCTTGCGAAGCTCAGACACCCGCACCGAGTAATCCTGAAAAATACGGATGGTATGGTTCTCATGGAGGAGAGTGGATTTGCGTCTATATGCTCGCCATATTTCAGTCTTGTGCGCAAAACTGAGTATCTTAGCAATAACCAGTCGTGGCCTGGAGGCTTCGGGTCTCCTTGCCCCCAATCTGTGTGCTCTTTCCACCTTAAAAACACCCTTAAGGTCAGGCAAATCCAGTGCCTCCGGAAGCCACTGTTCCAGTAGCCTCCCTAGGCTCCTTTCTTCCAGTTCTTCTGGGAGTCCTAAAAATCTTAAATTAGCCCGCCTCTCCCTGTTTTCCAGGTCGTCCACCTTTTCCAGGAGTTGGTTAATTAATTTCCCTTGCTTTTCAGTTTTTGTTTCAGCCCGGAGGGCCTCATCTTCTAAGACAGATATTCTCCCTTCAGCATGCTCTATGCGGGGTGCTATCTCAGCGAGTGCAGTCTGAACTTCCCCCAACTGCGTTTTCACCCCCTCAAGTTTTTCGTCAAGGGCTGCTTTAATTACTCTCTCGATTGCAGGCAAAGAGAGCCCTGGATTCGGGGATTCCCCGCCGGGTTCGCTCGCGGCGGCCATTTTGGAATCGGGGCCGCGCGGCTTTTCTCTTTCTTTTTTTCCTGCTCTTGCTGCCATTAGCGGTGAAGTTTTGTTCATAAAGCGAATGATGGACATGCAGACTTACAGTTCTCCTATTTTTGGTGCGTTGGGGGTCTCAATTACGAAACGGATTCGCGCCGATGGAGCACAGGCACTCGGAGCTCGGGGTTTCCCTGCCACCCAGGCTCACCACATCACGTGACCTCTCTCGCCTTAGCTTTTAATGGAAACCACTTTAAAACATTATGTACATAATATTGTTTTACTAAGTAAACCCTAATTCATAATAATTACATCAATATTCTCAGAGAATCCTACTCTACTCTGAATTGTGCATATTTTTGTTTGTGATTTAGCTAGGGGTGAGGATGTTCCTGTAACTTTCATGATCTGTGCTTTTAAAACATAAGAACCACAGCTCCTAAATTCAAATGCATTCAAAAGCACACTAAAGCAAAACAGCAACATCATAAGCAAAAAAAAAACTGGAAGGTAAGTCACCATACTTAGGTCAGCTAATACCAAAATTTACTCACATGATGAAAAATATGGAAAGCTAATACAGGCCAGACTAGGCCCCACTATTTTTTCTTCAGCAGTGAGAGGTTCCAGGGAGTAGTGAGCATTTAAGAGTGACAGGTGGGGGGGTAAGACCATCCCCATTAGGGCAGGTCAGTGGGCAGATCTATAAAATAGTAACTCGGCAAGTCATGGGCAGTGCTTTGAGAAGTTCAGTATCGAAGGGAGTGAGAGGTGTCCCTGGACTGTGGCTCTTGCTGGGCTCCCAGAAGGGAGAAGATTGGCTTTCCTCGCTTCTCCTTTTCTGAAGGGAAGAGGATTCTGTGGGGATCATTTAGTGTCCAGATCTGAGAAGGGCTCCTGTATACCAAGGGAATAAGGAAGACAGGAAGATCTTGCCAAGAAGCTGGGACACTCATCAGGTAGAGTGTGAGAGTGTGAGTGTGTGTGTGAAGAGGATTTTCCTGGAGTCTAAGGATTTCTAGAGGAGAAAAGACAGCTTTAGGTGAATTAGCAGGGATCCCTTAAGTCCTGTGTCAGTACTCAAGTGGTCTGAAGATTTGTTATTTGGCTTTTAAGGCTCTGTTGAACCTATTATTGAATAGCAACTATGTCTATCTTTACACTTTGGTCTGTCATTTTTATCTTAAACTATTTTTATTTTTGGGTAAAAACTTGGTGTGAACTGTTTTTTTGTTTTTGTTCAGAATATGATCCACTGGGCCTTGCAGGCGAATCCTGTCCTCCACAGCATGAATCCATACATTCTCCAGACACTGCAGCAAGAGGGTCAGGCCTCAAGTCTCTGTAGGTAATCCAGGGAGGGGGGTTACACTAGAACTACAAAATAAAGACTGCCAGGGCCATTTAGTCTACTTGCTTTCCCTAACTTCAGCAATACCACAAGACTTCCACTTAATCTCCAGCTTTACCCTCACTTTCCTACCACAAAAGTTTCCTCTGCTCCTGTTCCATTCTTTTTCACAATATAATACTGCACATTGCAGAAGCTGTCTGGCGACCCAGTGAATTGCTTTCTCGAATAAGTGATTTCAATAGGCAAGCTTGAATCTGCTATTAGAAAGGGGACATTTTGGGTTATGCTATTATAATAAGGTTGCCTTGTCTAACTTGACTAACTTTTTGGTTAGACCTTTGAAACACAAATCTAGCTGGGGTGCAAGCCAGTTATTCATAGTGGAAAAGGCAAGCCTTTAGAATTAAACATTTAGAAAGTCATTCCATTGCTATATTAATGCAAAACCTCATTTAATGCTAAAGCACCTAAACATGTATTGGAAGACTATTGAGATCAGGAGGGATATAAGCAAGATATTCAGATACCTCAAATGTACAAATTCATAATAGGCAAGCGTTTTCAGTGGGATGGAACCTCTAAAACAAGGGGCCATGGTAGGTGTTAGACTTTATTCTTTTTCAGAGAAGTTGTGGATGCATGGAACAACCTCCTAGCTAGTTATCAAGACAAAACGTTATCGCTGTTATCATGATTTGTATTGTGCATTGCTCACCAGAGGTATGCAGTGCTGTAGAAACGCACATAATGGACAGGTCTTACTCTTTGGATCTTACATTCTAGTCAACAGGCAGGCAGGAGACACAACAAGAATAATGGATAATTCAATCAGAGCTTGAACTGTCCTCACTTACTCTGCATTCCTAGTTTTACATACAGATTAATTTTATTTTTATTTATTTAGATTTATATTCCGCTTTTCGCACTTTTTTCAGCGCTGCAAAGTGGATTACATTCAGGTACTGTAGGCATTTCCCTATCCCCAGAGGGCTTACAATCTAAGTTTGTACCTGAGGCAGTGAGGGTAAAGTGACTTGCCTAAGGTCACAATTTACCTTCTCCTGGGTTTCTATCTGCAAAATTCCTTAGTCACATAAACAAGTATCTGAAGATGCGTTTTAGCCCAAGGCATTTTTTTCATGCTACCAAAGATATTCAGGCCAGTTCTGGAGATATTCAGCACTAGCCATTGCAATTCATTCCAGTGCATAATTTTCATCTTTTTCAACAGATAAATGCAAACATATTTGCTTGTGCTAAAACAGTATGATGGTACTGAAGATATGTTCACTGCTGCCAAAGAAGAAAAAAACTGAAAATAGACAGCTGTAAGCAAAACTTAATGTCACTGATGAGATTTTGCACACTGTGAAGCTTTACACTAATGGTGTGTTCAGTGGCCATCTTGATCAACCCACAGGTGGTTTCCTGTAGGGTTCTGGATAACATTTTATATCACATTATGGAGCCGAAATAATAAAACCCACGCTAAAATCAGAATTAGATTTTAGCACGGATTTTGTTTTATGTGCACGCTAAACCATGTGGTCCCCGCAGGATGTAGCAGGCTAATGACATACAAACAGACCACTCATAAAAAAGGCATGCTAAACTGAAAAACTGCGCTTTTTCTTATTTGCATATCAACCCACACTATCAAAAAAAGAAAAAAAGTTCACCACTGTAGCCAGGCCAGCCATGTGGATCAGTCTGGCACCTCCTTCCTTCCTCTCTACCCAGCAGTTAAACTGGTCAGGCCTTTGGGGTCTCCCTCCCTCTTATCTTAGTCTAGTGATGACCCTCCTGCAGGCCAGGAATAGAAGGCAGCCCCTACCCCTGCTGGAGAAGATTCCCCAACTCCCTCCCAGCAGAGCTACTCCCTCACTGATCTCCAATTGGTCCCTTTACTGACATGTTAGTGAAAGGACCAATCCCTTTCAAGAATGCTAAAAGGACAGCATCTGAAAGGCAACTGGTCCTTTCACTGGCGCAACAGTGAAGTGACCAATTGGAAGACAGTGAAGAAGTGAATAAATTAATATAACTTGGCTATTACCATGCAATTTGCATGCACTCGCACTAAGCCTGTCATGGGCGTTTTCAACGCTAAAGCCCTTATTACATACCAGGGCTAGGTTAGCACCGAAAAACCCATGCTAAAACATGAATGAATAAAAACCCACAGTAGGCATCACTGCAATATATTTTTCTTTCTAAAAAACAACAAGTGTTTAAAAAATAAATGTTCTATATAAAGCAGAGTTGCTTACCTGTAACAGATGTTCTCTGAAGACAGAAGGATGTTAGTCCTCACACATGGGTGACATCAGATGGAGCCCAGCACAGAACTTTGAACTCAAAGAATCTAGAGCTTTCAACATGCCCTACTGAGCATGTGTAACTATAATCATCACCCTTCCCCCTAGACAAAGTCCCTTGGTCCATGATATAGCTAAGACACTGAGAAACCAATTCCCCGGGAAGGCGCGCGAGTTTCATGAGGACTAACATCCTGCTGTCCTTGGAGAACGCCTGTTACAAGTAAGCAATTCTGCTTTCTCAGAGGACAAGAAGGATGGTAGTCCTCACATGTGGGCGAATCCCTAGCTATAGGCTCTCTGAGCAAGACAAAGCAGGAAGCCGAACAGTACAGAAGCATTACTCGTCCTTCCTTTTGCCTGTGAGGCAGCTGACCCACAAAGGGTCCAGGCTAGAGTAGAGTTGGGTTCTAAGAAGAAAAAAAGAAAACCTAGAAATGACTGAGACAAATCCCTCATATGCACAGTAGTGGTGCCTAAGGCAGAAGAGTGATGTGAGTGCGAGCAGAAGCATACTCTGCTTCACAGAGAACATTACAAGCAGGATTTTTGATCAGTAACCCTGACAAGGAAGTAGGCCTAGAACTTGCTGGGTATAGGAAAAAGCCTAGAGATGTATACAAGAGGACTCTTGGACAAAGACTGCACAGTTTTCTGGCAGTGTTAGAAGACAACCAAAAACCCAACTGGGGCCTGAGAACTCCCCAGAAAAACTGTGGTCCATTGACATCCGAAGAACAAAACAACTCTGCAAAAGTGTGCCCATTTGTGACCAGTAGGCACAATGGGCAGAAAACCCAAGCAACGCTTGGAGAACAATCTACAACAAAGACAGGGCCTGAGACAGACCCTATATGCCAAAACACCAGATCTAGCTGACCATGTAGGACAGTGGCAAGAGTTCCAGAGGATGAATAGCAATCCCTGAAGGGTTCGCTAGCCCAACTCCTGAGCAGGGAGAAAGTAAGGCCTGAAGCTCACACACATACTGCACCCTGGCAAGGGCAGGGCCATCCATCCTGTCTACAGAACATTCAGGTGAGCAGGAAGGCACTTTGGGCAAACAAGTGAAGGGAGAAAGCTATAAGGTAATATTGGCCAAAGCCTGGCGATCATATAGACAAAAACGAAGTGTATTTTTCCCTGCAGGTATACACTAAAATATACCATGAATTAACATAAGAACATGCCATACTGGGTCAGACCAAGGGTCCATCAAGTCCAGCATCCTGTTTCCAACAGTGGCCAATCCAGGCCATAAGAACCTGGCAAGTACCCAAAAACTAAGTCTATTCCATGTTACCATTGCTAATGGCTGTGGCTATTCTCTAAGTGAACTTAATAGCAGGTAATTGACTTCTTCTCCAAGAACTTATCCAATCCTTTTTTAAACACCGCTATACTAACTGCACTAACCACATCTTCTGGCAACAAATTCCAGAGTTTAATTGTGCGTTGAGTAAAAAAGAACTTTCTCCGATTAGTTTTAAATGTGCCACATGGTAACTTCATGGAGTGCCCCCTAGTCTTTCTATTATCCGAAAGAGTAAATAACCGATTCACATCTACCCGTTCTAGACCTCTCATGATTTTAAACATCTCTATCATATCCCCCCTCAGCCGTCTCTTCTCCAAGCTGAAAAGTCCTAACCTCTTTAGTCTTTCCTCATAGGGGAGCTGTTCCATTCCCCTTATCATTTTGGTAGCCCTTCTCTGTACCTTCTCCATCGCAATTATATCTTTTTTGGGATATAACAACATTCCAGCTGGAAGTCAGAGGGAGCAAGAACACAAGGAGGCAGACTGCTGGACTGCCGGGGTAAGCACAAGACGCTAGGTGGCATATCCCAACCTAAAGCGAATAACATTACCAATACACAGCAAGGAGTTACCCACTGAGACAAAGCCCTCAGCCTGCTTGGAACAGCTGAACTGAGAGCAATGTCCCCAGGAAAGAAATCCAGAAATACTCCACTAAGAGATAGAAAGCCAGGTTGCCATAAGTGCAGGTTGTTGAACAGGATTTCTTCACCGGCCGGAATCCCGAAGGGCACCAGGGCAGGGGCGGGATGATCTCAGACAGACTGCCAAGCACCTGGCAAAGGTATTAATATCCCAGCCATGAGTGCAAATACTTCCTCCAGGGAAGCACGCAGTCAGTAATGAAACAATCGTCGCATGAACCAGGATTCCCCTATCCGCAGACAGGGTTATCTCCAAGATATGGACGTATAGCTTGCAAGCCCCTACAACCAAGAACAGCACCTCTTTTTTTGGGTCCCTCATCCCCGAACTCTCTTAGTCATGGATGAGGCAAGAGGTTTAAAAGGTACTCTCGCCAATTAGATGGACTAGAACCTTCCTTACTGAGGCAGGGTCCCGCAGGTGACCCTGCCTCAGTAAGGAAGGTTCTAGTCCATTGAGCTCAGTAGGCATAAAGGTGACTCCTGGATGGGAGAAACCTTTAAGGTTCTCCTGGGAGCTACACTGGATAAGCTCCCTCGTGAAATAGGTCTGCTGTACCTAGAACGACCAAAGGAGAGCGCTACTGCTCAACCAGCTCATAGAGCTCATGAGGCACCGATAGCAATCGCCAGCAGAAGCGGTGACATCCCTTCTCTGGGAATGGAGAACAAGGGACACCCGGATTTAGGGGTATACAATCAGGCGTCCAAAGGGGAACCTATAAAGGTTGCCCTAGAACCCGGTCAAATCTCCCCATCTTGAAGGGCAAGAAGTAATAGAAATCGGGGCCTCCCGATCCTAAAAACCTTTCAGCTCTCAAGGAGAGCTGAGGTACAATCATTGATCGCAGAGGTTCAGAAGCTACCAATCCACCACTAACTACCCTCAGAAGGGTGGGTCACAGTAATCAATAGAAAAGCCCCAGCAAAAAATGATCCAACGACCGCCACTGCTGTTCCCTGACCTCCCAGGAGATGTGCCGATTCAAGAATGGAGACTCCGGTTCATAAACATGCCAAGGACGGAACCTCAGGGGCTTCCCCACGAAAGAGGTTCGTGACACCGGAGAGGTCAAGAGGCAGGTTCCCTCTTCTGAGGGAGGAGAGGACTCCCGACACCACCCTCCCGGTGTCTCATCCAGGGACTGCACTGGACAAAATGTACAAAAATAGCGCAAGGAGAGGACACAAAAACTAAACTGCAGGTGTAGTATAGGAAGAAACAGACGCTGCCAGACTGCACATGGCTAAGGACTGCCATGCAGCTGGCAGACAGAGGATAGAGGAAAGAGAGAAAGAAAAGAAAACTACTGTCAGATAAGGAAAGAAAACAGCTGCAGCTCCAGATAAAATCACTTACAAAAACTGTAGAGAAAGAAACAAAGGTTGCAGCCTGGGCACCATCTGATGAGGTCTCCCATGTGTGAAGACTGCCAGCCTGCTTGTCCTTGGAGAACAGAGACATTTCTATGTTAAATTTTGTACAAAAAAATGTTACCCTAATGAAGAGTAAAAACAAACAAGGACTTAAAATAAATAATAAAAAAAAAACTTGATTTTCTACAGTCCTTTCCTCACTAAAAGAGTTTAGTTATCCTGGGGCTGGAGCAGAGATGACAGCACAAAACCAATTCACCCTGCCAACAAAGAATGTATTAGATTTTCTGTAAACAGAAATACAGCTGGAGAAGTCACAGAGTGAGAACCAGAGGGAGTAAGAGAAATATGGTCATCTCAGGAGTGGGGGAGGTATTATCATCAGGTTTAACAGGGGCAGAGGATGACTGCTTAAAAGTTGATGGTGCACCAGAAAAACGTGCTGCTGCTATAGGGCTCAAACACAAAACGTGTGCGCTAATTATTTACACGAATGCCAAATGCCTTACACCATGCAGTTGTGAGAAAGTTAAGGCCCCAGGGAACCTGTCAGAATACTCGCCTGCTCATCATCCACTCCAACACAACGAGGCTGTCCAAGCCCTAATCCACCGCCACACACCCCCCCAACAAAACAAGACCGCAGACACTAACCCCCTCTTCACTTCTGCCCAGAATCTCTGAAGGCCCAACTCAATACAACCCTCTGCCCAAGGCTTTACCAGGAAGGAGGGCCGACTACTTCCTGCTGCCTTGCCCAACAGCAGCGCAGCACCAGCTTGGACTAGTGATGGGTCCAAGTTTGAAGCAGCACTGAGCCACTGCCAGTTTGGCAGCAATGGGCAAGTCAACAAGAAACATGCAACTTTCCTGCCAGGAGGAAAAGGGGGGAAGCAGAAGTCCTGTGGAGATGGGAGAAGGCTACCTAGAATCCCTCAGAGGAGAGCAAGGCAGGGTTGGGAGGAGAGGCAACAACAGTGTAACTTACCACCTCCCAGCCCTCTGTCACCCCTTCTCCAAGCAATCTGGAGCAGTCTCTTCCCCACTCCCAACTGTCCTTTACAAGCCACAGTCCAGACTCAGTTCTTCCTCTAGGCAACTAGCAGGCCGATGCGGAAAGCTGTGCGTGGAAACAGTGTGCTGAAACTCAGCCCACAGTTTAACGCACAAGGAACTTCCCAATGCAGTAAGCTAATTTGATGCTAAGACATTGGGAATTAAAAAAAAAATAATAATAATAAAATGCAGAGTACAAAAACTTGGTTTAAACGGGCCCTCAGCACAGGGTGAACGCACATTTCAACTCAGGGGAGCAGGAGCTGTCTCTCACGGGCAAGGGTACTTGCCAGCTCATCTCTCCGGCGGCCCCCTATCTGGATTTTTGTCCTTTGCACGAGCAGGGGAGCAAGTAAGCTGGAGGAGGGGCTGCCTCTGGTGTCCAGGGGAGGAGTGGGATGGAGCTGCAGTACAGGAAGGACTGGTACAAGTCTGGCCCTGCCCCAGAGGACCACAGCTGTAGGGAGCCAAACCTCCAGCAGGGATCATCTCAAACTATTTTGCCTTTTATCAAAGCATGGGGGAAAACTACTAAAATCGGAATTTTTAAAAAAGAGGCTTAATTAGGACTGGAAATTTTATTCCTCCTCAGACCAAGAGTAAAATTTCCGGCACTAGGAAAATATGAGTGAAGGCAGTGCATATCTGCATCGGGAGGAAATGATTTATGCCTCCATTTTCATAGGATCTCCATGCGATGGCACTAAACTGGAGGCACAGTTTCAAAACGCACATTTTATGTGTGTAAAATTCCTTGCTGCATTGGCAGTAAAGTTTACGCACACAAAACGTGCATTCAAGTGCAGGTAGAACTGTGAATTCCGCTCAATGCACCTTATTGCATTGGCGTGGGAGGGGGGGGGGAGGGAGAGTGAGAGGATGACAAAGTCTCATCCGCAGCAGAAAGAGGGGCTTGGGACCACTGGCAGTGCCCATTCTGTCAGCAGAGAAGGAGAGGCCCCAGGCTGGCAGTGAACCCCATCCTGTCAGTGGCAAGAGGAGAGGCTTGGCATTAGGAGGGGAGAGAGGGGGAATTGAATGGTGAGGTGGAGTGTGAGTGAGAGTGAGTGTGAGAGTGAGTGTGTGAGAGTGAGTGTGTGAGAGTGAGTGTGTGAGAGTGAGAGAGTGTGAGAGTGAGAGTGAGAGTGTGAGAGTGTGAGAGTGAGAGTGAGAGTGTGAGAGTGTGAGAGTGTGAGAGAGTGAGTGTGTGTGAGAGTGAGTGTGTGTGTGTGTACGCTGAGCAAATGGAAGGAGTAGAGAGTGAGTAGAGCAGGTGGCGCGATAAATAAAGCGAGAATGTGTTGTGTAGATGGGGAGGGAGAGAGAAAGGGTCCTGGGCAGATGAGGGCGGTGTGCAAAGACGGAGAGAGGATTTGGCACTGTGGAAAAAGGGCAATAAAAGACTGGGGTGATGCAGACATGCTAGACTTGGAGGGGGAGAGAATACTGTGCAGGAGAGAAGATGAGATGCTAGGGAGGGGTGGGGAGGGAAAGAGAATGCTTGGCACTACGGGCAGGGAGCAAACAGGATGCTGAGCAGACGGGGAAAGTAAAAGATTGAGGAGCAGGGCTGTGCCAAAGCCCAAGGCCACCAGAGAAAGCAGCGTTGTGCTGGAGCTGCCACCAGTAGATGCTGAAAATCTCAGGGGTGGAGGGGGATGCAATACCGGGGTTAGCTAGGGTAACCCTTGCACTAGCCCTGCCACAGTCGGTAGCTGTCTCGACCCCGAGACTTCCTCTTCTCAAGGCTTCAGCAAGAGGAGGAAAAAAAAAAAAAAAAAAAGCAGCACCGTCTCTCTCTAACAGGTCGATACAGTAAAGTGTGCTCCGTCGGAGCGCACTGTCAGCCTGCTCTGGACGCGTGTTTTCCCTTACCCCTTATTCAGTAAGGAGAGGAAAACACGCGGCCCACCCGCGGCACCTAATAGCGCCCTCAACATGCAAATGCATGTTGATGGCCCTATTAGGTATGCGCGCGGGATCCAGTAAGTAAAATGTGCAGCCAAGCCGCACATTTTACTCTAAGAAATTAGCGCCGACCCAAAGGTCGGCGCTAATTTCTTCCGGCGCCAGGAAAGTGCACAGAAAAGCAGTAAAAACTGCTTTTCTGTGCACCCTCCGACTTAATATCATAGCGATATTAAGTCGGAGGTCCCCAAAAGTAAAAAAAAGTAAAAAAATAAAATAAAATTTGAATTCGGCCCGCGGCTGTCAGGCCGAAAACCGGACGCTCAGTTTTGCCGGCGTCCGGTTTCCGAGCCCATGGCTGTCAGCGGGCTCGAGAACCGACGCCGGCAAAATTGAGCGTCGGCTGTCAAACCCGCTGACAGCCGCCGCTCCAGGCCAAAAGGAGGCGCTAGGGACGCGCTAGTGTCCCTAGCGCCTCCTTTCCCTCGTTTGCATCGCGTCGCCTAATTTGCATGCTGGAGCATACTGGATAGCTCGCACCGGCGAAGGGCCGGTGCGTGCGCCGGGAGAGCGGGCGTTCGTCCGCTCTCCCGCGGTTTTACAGTATCGGGCTGTAAGTAAGTTCTGCAAGGAAAGCCTTGCTGCAGTTAGGCCCCGACGACAAAGAAATGGAGACAGAACTGTGCTACAGGCAGCATTTAAATGTTTTACTTAAATAAAGAGAAGTACTACTAGTTCTTAGATGATTTATTCTCCAGAGACTAATTTGTAGTGGGAAAAGAAGGAAATCAGTCCTTGACTTAGTACCGTAGCTATAATTTTTTTTTTTTTACATTCTCTGTTTCTAGGAGGAATTCAACCTTGCTTCCTAATCCCTGATAAACTGGAACACTGCATGCATCTGAGGAAATTTAGCAACTAGATGTCATGTCAGAGGTGTAGTCACACAGTTGGCCACACAAACCTTATTTCCACCAGCCCCCCCCCCCCAACACACACACACACCAATAAATCCCATAACACAAAAATTAAACAAAACCAAGGCGAAAAAGCACAGTGTTGAAGTGTTCGTGGTTCTGCAAACGCCTCCACTAAAAGCAGAAAGTGTTGTGGCACAACATGCTCACGTTTACCCACACATGGGAGGAGCAGTTTTCAAAAGGCCCTTATACCGGGGTGGCCACACATTTACAAAGGTAAATGGCTTGGGAAAGCTAACAGAGAAAGAGCCAAAATGTCTTACGCAGGAGACTGATTTACGACCACTTGGATGAATTGTGAAAGAGGGAGACTTTCAGAGTTATTCCTTGAAAAAGGTGCACATCTGCCTGTGGAGTCTGCATCCAAAGCCGTATGAGAGGAGACTGAAGGACCTAAATACGCATACCCTGGAGGACAGGGGGGCTATGATGCAGTCATTTAAATACTTGAAGGGTATTAATGATGCATGGGAGTCAAGCCTTTCCAATGGAAGAAAAACTGTAGAACTAAGGGACATAATATGAAGAAGCTCCAAGGGGGAAGTTTCAGGAACAACGTCAGGAAATATTTCTTTACAGAAAGGGTGGTGGATGCATGGAATGCCCTCCCTGAGGAGGTAGCGAAGACAAAAATCTTGACAAGATTCCAGAGAGTGGGGGATAAATATGGAGGATCACTAGTGGCTAAAGGAAAGAAATGAAGGTAAGGGGTAATCTGCACAGAGCAGAAGTTACTACCCGTAACAGAATAAAAGTTAATAAATTAAAATTACAAACAAAAGCATGCTCGGCAGATTGAAGAGACCACTTGGGTCTTTTTCTGTCGTCATTTAATATGATACTATGTAATGCTCGCAGGGGATCCTTCTTTCACTGCGATGGGGTACTCTGTGACCCAATAACAGAATGATTCCTTCCCATGAAGCAAAAGTATTCAAATTGAAAGCAGAAGTAGCAATAACTGCCAACTGGATTACTTAAACAAAATCATTACAATATCCCTCCTCGCCATTCTGATTTTTATCTCATTCCTGAGCAGTTAATGGTATTTTGTGTTCTTGCACACCCCCTCCTTCTTAGCTACCTCCAATGTGCAGATCCTTGCCAAATCCCCTTCAAAATGACACACAAAATATGAATGGAGAACGGACAGCTGAGAAGTGGGCTTCAGAAAGACTCCCGTGGAATCAGAAGAGGCATACAGCCACAAGAAAAAGGACACACTTTTAAATATTTAAAAAAACATATGAAAATAAAAAAGTGAGACTAAAAAGGAGACCTGGAAATAACACTGCAAGAAGAATGCATGACAAACAGGCAGGTTGATTTAAGAATCTAACTAGTGCCACTCCTTTAACCCAGAAAATAGACAATTTTCAAAAGGAAACTTACAAAGTTTCAGCTACGTCAACAATTCAAAGCAGAGATCAGCCTCATTTCCAGAGCATAAATGTACTACAGCTCTGGAGGTTATGCGATGAGATTTTCAGTTGTTTGGGATAATTCGGAGATCATTAGTTTTGGTGATTTTTTACATATAGGCACATGGGACTATGTTTGCTTTTAATGGAACTTCTCTGTTGGGATGCCCTAACTCTCCTGTTTCATTAGTATCCTTCAAGGATACATTTCTCCGAACCATGCACTGCTGAGTGACTGTCAGCTTTCCCCCTTGTTCTAGTTTAAAAGCTGCTCTATCTCCTTTTTGAAAGTTAGTGCCAGCTGCTTGGTTCCACTCTGGTTAAGGTGGAGCCTGTCCTTTCAGAAAAAAGTCTCCCCTTTCCCCAAAAGTTTCCCCAGTTCCTTACAAAGCTGAATCCCTCTTCCCTGCACCATAGTCTCATCCACGCATTGAAACTCTGGAGCTCTGCCTGCCTCTGGGGACCTGCACGTGGAACAGAAAGCATTTCAGAGAATGCCACCCTAGAGGTTCTGGATTTTAGCTTCCTACCTAATATCCTAAATTTGGCTTCCAATATCCTTGGTGAGACCTTACCTGGAGTACTGTGTTCAGGTCTGGAGACCATATCTCAAAGGAGACAGAGACAGGATGGAGGCGGTCCTGAGAAGGGCGACCAAAATGGTGGGTGGTCTCCATTGAATGACTTATGAGGAGAGTTGAAGAACCTGAATATGTATACCCTGGAGGAGAGGAGGAGAGGAGGAGCAGGGGTGATATGATACTGACCTTCAGATATTTGAAAGATTTTAATGATCCATGGTAGACAACAAACCTTTTTCCCACTGGAAACAATTTAGTAGAACTAGGGGTCACGATTTGAAACTCCAGGGACGAAGACTTAGAACCAATATCAGGAAATATTTCTTCATGGAGAGGGTGGTGGTTGCCTGGAATGCCCTGCCAGAGGAAGTGGAGAAGACTAAAACTGTGAAGGGTTTCAAAGGGGATGGGATAAACACTGTAGATCCCTAAAGGCTAGAGCAGGGGTGGGCAAGTCCGGTCCTCGAGGGCCGCAAACCAGTCAGGTTTTCAGGATACCCCTAATGAATATGCATGAAATAGATTTGCATACAACTGAGGCAGTGTGTATGCAGGTCTCTCTCATGCATATTCATTAAAGATATCCTGAAAACCCGACTGGTTTGCAGCCCTCGAGGACCGGAATTGCCCACCCCTGGGCTAGAGGATGGGAATAAATTAAAAAGCTTGGGGGTAACCTGCACAGAGTGGCAGTTGCTATCTTGGGAAGCTTGCTAGGCAGACTAGATGGACCATTTTGTCTTTTTCTGCCATCATTACTATGTTAAGAAATAGTCTCAATGTGAAACCATTACGTAGTTACACGTATTATCTCAGAAAAGGGAAAAGAAAATCATGCTCTGTCAAGTCCAGAATGAGGCGATATCAAAGTCGCAAACTAACAAAATATGAATCAGACCTCAACACTCCACCAAAACACCCAAAGAGACTTAATAGAGCACAGCAGCAGGTTGTGTATTGCAAGCTAACAGAATATTGTGAATACCAATGAAAAACCAAGTAGTTAATACTGGCGTGGAAACAGAAAAAGAAAACTGGAGATAAACCCCTGAATCAGCGAGAGAGAGAGAGAGAGAGAGAGAGATAATGGGACAGCTTGAAAAAAAAAAACACATCATGCACGCCAATAGTTAAGCACACCTTTGTAGGGACACTTAAAGCGCAAGGTGTGACACTCTGGGCCTCACTTGTAAAAGCTGCTTCCTTTTCTTGTGATGTCCTTCACCACATCAGAACATATTCCTCTTAACTGATGAAGGATTAAGAAATGGTACTTCCGTGTGGCAAAAAGAACCCGATCTTTAAGTATTCTGACAGGACCTTATATAAAATTCTATGTTAAAGCAGAAAATATAACCAGTGCTTTCTTCAGACTTCTCCATGATTCCTAACACTTCTAAAACTGTCAAGACACAATTTGCCCCTTTTCTTGAAAAGTGGGAAAAACAGTACAAGCAATTCAGATGTAATCTTTAATACCACCAATAAGTATCTTTTAACACACAAATTAAGCCTTATACTACAAACCTGAGACTTTTGGACCCTGTCTCCAGATAACTTTCTCCTGAACTGTTTCAGTTTATTCTTCAAGAGACTCCCAGCGATTTTTATGATCCAATATTATTGTCCCATGAGCATAAACTGTAAACCCCCTTAATATAAATTCTCATCTGTCAGGCCCCCTTCTCTTCCTAGATACCACATTGAGACATTCTTTGCAGAATAATTAATATGTGGACTTTATTATTAGGAACTGATGAGGTTTTAGCAAATATGAGAATTTTTACTGTACAAGCAAAGCAAGAGAAAAAAAAAGCAAGAAATCTTTGAAATCACATGTTATATTGGAGATAAAATCACGTTTACATAATAATCTGCTCATTATTCCAACTTTCCACACATGGGTTACAAGCTAGCACGCTGGCTACACCCAGAGCCGGTGACCTCACTACACTGAGCCGATATCAATCTGAAACGGGTATAATCATCGCAGAATGAGTCTGTGGTGCCGTCTAGCGTGGCGGTTCTCAACAGGTGCGACAGCACACACTGGTGTTTCGCGAGATCCGGTAAGGGGTGTTGCAGGACCAGCAGAAGGCTCTCCCCAAATCAATGAGCCTGGGCGGGAGTTCACCACCTTCTTTAATTATTAGGAATGACAAGAGGCTGCCCTTGCTTCCTTCTCCTCTTCCTGGCCCAGTGGGATGCTGTTCCCCCTCTTCCTTCACCTGGATCAGGGCGAGGCACCACCAACTCCTGCATTTCCGGGCCCAGCAGGAAACCAACCTTATCTTCCTCCACCAAGTCCAGCAGTGATGTTGCTGATGCTCTTTTCACCACATGGGGCCCAGAAGTGAGACAGCAGGAGCATGAAAGAGCGAGGTGTGTACTCTACATGCATAGATCCACTGCCAACTTCTGCTGCCGGTAAGGGGGGAGGGAGATTCTGGACTGATTGCTTTTCTGCTGGCTGCAAGCCAGCAGGAGAGGGAAATGTTGGTACTGCTAGGCATGGAGAGTGCAAAAGGAGGTCAGGTGTTTGCTGAGTGGAGTAAGAGGTAAGGGGGTCTGGGCAGGTTACTGGACTTGGAGGGGTGGGAGAGAAAGGGTGTGGGTGCTACTATGCAGAGACACATGGGGAAACAGGGGTTCTGGAGTCTGCTAGGTAGGAAGGGGAGGGAGAAAGGAGGTTGGGGCTCCTGAGCAGGGAGAGGTGGTGTAGGGTCTGCTGGGTAGGAGGAGGAGAAATGGGAAGATCGGAGATGCTGATCAGGAAAGGGTGGGAAAAGAGTTGATTGGAGTGTCAGCTAGGCAGTGAGGTGGGAGGGAGGGAGCACAGGGAAGAGGATTCGGGGAGATGGGGGTTGGGAATACTTGGTACAGATATGAGTGTGCGAGGGAATGAGAGTAGTTGGGAGAAGAAGTGAGGGAGCGACGGGATGCAAGAGTCATAATATGTCATTTTTGGAACTGTGCAGCTTTGTACTTTGCTTAGTATTGAAAGAAACTAATTTCGGTTTCTAGTTCTCCAGTTTTGAACTACACACAGAGGAGCTTCTTGAGGTTTTCATCCAATTTTTGTCTTCACATTTGTAATTTGTGGTCTTTTATTTCGTATTTGGTGGAGACTAGTCTGTCTGTGTGTGTGTCTGAGGTGCATGTAGGCATTTGTATCATCTTATTTGTTGCATTTTCTCAATAGGTCATGCATTGGTTTTACACTGCTGTTTGAGTCCTTTGAGTTAGTGTTGCTATGGTATGACAGGTTTGCGCACGAGATGAGTGGATTATTTTCAGATTTTGAATTATATTACAATGCACCTGGTAGTAGAAGGAGTTTGTGTTGCTGTTATGGAGATGACACCAGAATCAGAATATCTTTTTTGTATGGTGAGTTATATGCTCAGCACCCATTGCTGGGGGATTCCTGTGGATACAGAGTATATGTTTACATTTAGCCCCATGACAGTCATGTACTCAGCGTGTCACACATGTAAGCATCAGCTGTCAAGTGTCTCTTGCCAGAAAAAAGGTTGAGAACCACTGATCTAGTGAATGGAAGCTCATGAAAATTTACAGGTTATTAAAGTAATTTTCCTAACCTAACAATAGAGTTATTCTAATTGTTACATTTATGCAGCTGGACAGATACTCCCCTGCATATTTCCCTAGTTCACACAATGAACTAAGTCAGTGCTTCATATTTCTCATGTCTTTATCACTACCAGCACACTCGCTCCTCTCTGCTCCCGCCTCAGATTATGAAGGTCACATAATGAACTGGAGTTTCCTCTGGTTTCCAAAGATGGGATGTGATCCTTTGCCAGGGAGACACAGAGCAAGAAAACAGACTCCATTCTTTATTTATCAGTAGGAGACATCCCAATTTCTGGGTAGCTCAGCATCTTAGGTTGCATTTCTTTACAGTGAGACTTGCAGTTGGAAATTAATTCCTGTAGTTGTTCAGAAACCTAAAAGATCTGCTACAAAAGGGACTTTAAGACCTACAGTTGCCTTCCAAATTTCTTCTAAATTGAGCACCTTAGGTCTAATGGGAGCCAACCTTGGACAGCCCCAAAGTTCCAGACTTCCACCCAGTGCTGGCCTAGCTAACACACCTGTGGCCCCAAATATGCCCGAATTCTGTAAGACTTCCATCCTTTCTGTTGACTTCATGACTGTTAGGCCTCCCGAGCTATTCACTTGCACACCAGCAGCTTCCTCCAAAAAAAACTGTTGCTTCTCACAGTACTCCTCCCTATACTGTGCCAGTCCAAGCGATGCCCTGTTCCCCAACCCCAGACAATACATTACTACATCTGTAATGGTCAATGACAAAATCACCAGCACCACCGCTCATCTACTCCCCCTAGGATGCTTCATTGGAGGCTATCAGAATAGCTTCAGAAGCCACGTGGATGATGAATTAGTCAATTGGTTCCCAGAGACGTCTCTTCACCATTAGATACTGTATATACTTGTGTATAAGTAAAAATATTTTACCCCCAAACTGCTCCTTAAAATCGCGATCATGCCACATAATGCTGGTACAACGGCACATCTTCCTTCCTCTCCCACAGGGTCCCAGTGATGCGCTTTGAACCACATGGTGCTAAGTGCACCAATCAGACCCTGGCTCGGAAGGGGGGAGGACGTGGCTGAACGACCGAAGTCCATCATCATCCTCCTTATAACAGCAGTGAGGGACCTGGAGGAGTTGTGGGGGAGAAGCTGTCCTACCACTACACTGGGAGACCGTGAGGGAGGAGGAAGGAAATTCCTGAGCAAGTGTCATTGTTCTTGTCCAGATAGCAGTGGGTGAGTTAAGGGATCGGGAGGGAAGGAGTCAGAAAGCAGAGACAGCCATTAAAATAATGACATCTTACTCTCAGGAAAATGAGCACTGAGAAGAAAAAGAGCATTTTGCACCGCATTGCTGAAACTGAAAGTTATAGAATATGCAAAGGAGGCCAATAATTGTGTAGCTGCAAGAGAATTTGACATTAGTGAAAAGTTAGAGACTGGAGAAAAAAAATGAAGAAAAGCTGCTAGAAATGCCAAAGTCAAAGAAAGCCTTATGTTTCAAAATTGCACCTTTTCAATGAATGGAAAAGGATTTGAATGACTGGTTAATGGAATGCAGACAGAATGGCTACATTGTGACTTGCTCAAACATTAGGATTCATGCCCTTCAAATGGCAAAAAAACAGAAAAATATTCAGGTACCAAAGGTCTGAAAGAATTCACAGCATCGTCTGGTTGGTGTTCGCAGTTCATGAACAGGTAAGGATTGTACCTTCGTCAGGGCACAAAAATTTCACAGAAACTGTGTAAAGAGCTTGATGAAAAGATCTGTTCGTTCCACAAATTCATTATTCAACAGAGAATAAAGAAACATTTTGATATGAATAACATTGGTAATATGGATGATATGCCGATGACATTTGGTATGCCCGGCAATCGCACTGTAGCTGAAGTTGGTGAGAAGACCCTACTTATAAAAACAACTGGTTATGAAAAGACTAATTTCATGGTGATCCTGTCTAGGCTGGCAGATGGCACAAAATGTCATTCAGTAGTAATATTCACGAGGAAAACAATGCCAAAGAACCTAAAAATTCCAGCAGGCATAACTGTTCAGGTTCATCCTAAAGGCTGGATGGATGAGGAGGGAATGAAATGGGGGCTATGCAGTGTGGGATAGGCAACCAGGCACAGGGCTAAGAAAACGACTGTCACTACTGGCGTGGGATATGTTCCGTGCACATATAACAGAGGATGTGAACGACGATGCAAAGAAAATGGCAATTGCATTAGCAGTGATTCCAAGAGGTCTGACATCAATGGTCCAGCTGTTAGATGTCTGTCTCAATTGTGGCATATGTGACAACAATGGATGTTTCTGGTCAAGCAAAGTTAACCAAAGGAGGGAACCTGATAAAATCAGACATACATTTGGTAGCGGGTAAAGGATGCCTGGGAATCAATTCCACCACAAATGGTCAAGAAGTCATTCCTGAAATGCCGCATTAGAAATGCTATAGATGGATCAGAAGACGATGACACCATCTATGAAGACAAAGACGAATCAGCACTGGATGATGATTCAACAGATGGAGACAATGAAGACATTTTTGTTGATGCCTTTCTGTCCTCTGAGCCTTTGCTGGTTGCTATACAAATCCAATTCCACTTTTCCCCCTGCCGTTGAAGCACAGAGCCAGGAAGGAGTTGCATCAACAGCATCGAGGCTTATTGGTTAAAGGCAGTGACTGCCACACCAGCAAGTTACCCCACCCCATGCACTCTTTTCTTCATTTCCATCCTTTAGCGATCCACAGTATTTATCCTATGCTCCTTTGAATTCTCACACTGTTTTGGTTTTCACCACCTCCTCCAGAAGGGCATTCCAGGCATTTACCACCCTCTCCATGAAGAAATATTTTCTGACGTTGGTTCCGAGACATCCTTTCAGATACCAATTCAGTCTCCAGTGCTAGAGCTTCTTCATTATCCAATACAGAAAAGGCATTTTGTACTTGTGTCACTTGTCTCCGCATCACAGGTCTTATTCTACCAGAGCCCACTGTAATCCATTTATTCTTGGGTTCCTAGATGCTCTGTGTAAGTGGAAGATGGCATCCAGGCTGCACTATTGTGAAGAATGGGTGTCTTTGGGTCACAGGTCTTAAGTATACCTAAGCCTATTGTAAACCACTTTTTTCTGAGTTTCTGAATTTTCTGTGGTAATGGAGAAACGATTCCTGAATGCTGTAAAGTGGGCGAGGATTCCTTGGTGGTTGCTAATATTTTCTTTATTGTAGCTAATTCAGCATTAAGGTGAGCCAAATCCTTGTTCATGGAAGAGAGTTCTGAACAAATGGAGCAAGCCCTAAGTTTCTAGATAGTTTCCCTCAAGATAAAGGCTCCACAATTATTACATTGAATAACTATCATTTTGTTCATTTGATTTGATGGAGAACACCTATAATATGATAAAGAATTACCAAATTATCTTGTTATCAATTATCTATCCCAGCCAGACTATATTAGAAGAGCAAGCCCTAGGGAGGGTGGGAAGGAATTAAACAGTTGATACTATTAGCTACTGTAATTTTAGCTTACATGGAGTTATAAGGATCTTGTCAGATCCTCTATATACTTAAGTGATGGATTTTTTTTTAATCCTTTTAGCCCTAACAATCAATATCTAATAATCCATACTTTCTGCTCTTCAGTGCTACAATCTGAGCAATCCCCTCAAGACACTATAATATAAAAATACAAATTTTTTGCTGTATTTCAGAGATTTAAGGCAGTAATATATACTTAGCTTTGAAAGCCCTTCTGGACAGGAAAACCTGAAAAAATACTTGCAATATTGCTATTCACAAGACTATCTGGCTCCTATTAATTAGGATCAGCCCCACCCCCCAAAAAGTAGTCTACTGTTAGGTGACTAGTTATTCTGGGCTACAATCGTTTCAAGAAGGAGAGAGTAAGAAGAAATGGAGGAGTGTATAAAGTTATTAAAGCAGTAGGGCTTACAATATAAAGAGGTGGTACTGCAGATTAATCTGGAAAAAGGAGATGGACCATCCATGGTGGTGTGATATACAGACCTCCTCAGGCAGAGGAAATGGAGAGAGACTGAATGGAAGATATTCAGTGTCTGTGAGAGCGAGAGCTTATGGTGGATATAAGAGCATGAATGTGTATGTATGTGACAGTGTATGTGTGAGAGAGAATAACCTCCTAATCCTCAACAATATCAGGGTGACTGGAAATCAAGAGCTCCCACAGAAGGCAACAGCAGGGGCTTTTAAAAATCCGTATTAGTTTTAATTATTGGATGTTATTTGATATATGTGCTGTTTTGAAATATTTTATTGGTGTTTGGGGAAATTGTAAAAGATGTATATGATTTTAATTAATAGAAATTCTATCAGTAGTTTTAAAATATTATTTTATTATGGTTTTACTATTATAACTGATGCTTTATGTTTCTTGATTTTATTTGTTTTATATGAGAAATGGTGGTTCTGTTTTTCTATTGTTAATATCCAGAGTCTGGCTTCTTGGAGTTTCCATTTCAGTTTTTGTCTAATTTGTGATCCTTTATTTTGTATTCTGTCTCTGCTCTGTGTGTGTGACCATGATGAGAGATTCTGCTAGCATGTAGTTTCTGTATAGGGATCTATAGCAATCGGGTTTCTTTTGTTTCCTTAGTAGGTGATGTATTGGTATTCTAGGACCCAGTGTAATATTTACCCTTGCTTTTTCACAGGTAGGGTTATTGTTGTTTGAGTCCTTGGTGTTATTACTGTTTGTTACAATGGGATTGCAGTATAGATTTTGAGTGTTTTTTTTGTGGGGTTTTGTGTTAGTTCAATGTGCCTGGAAATGGAAGGTGTTTGTGCTGCTGTTACTGTGAGGTGACAGCAGAATTTGAAAATATCTTTTAGTATGATGAACTGTAAGGGAAACATCCAAGCTCCATTGTTTGGGGGAATTTCAGTGGATGCACAGAGTTACAGAACTGGAGGTGCAGGATTTGTATTGACATTCTGTCCCTTCCTATATATATTCCAGACTTCACTCTCATAGCCTTATAGAATTAGTTGAATGAGGCTATCAAATAATTTTATAGTAGTTTTACTAGAAGGGTGAAACTGGCCAGCTTTTTAAAATTATGCAGAAGACCCTTTGGACTTTTAACACTTTTTTTTAAACCAATTTTGAAGCAGGATCCATGCTATAGAGGTGGGTGTGATGAAGAAATGTCATTTTGGTTCCCCCCTCCCCCCCAAAAAAATTATTCTGTCTAGAAATGCCACTAATTTTCTGTGACCTTAAGCATTAGTACAAGAAGGATTAAGGAGGGAATGCCAGGGCCCCGGGCACCAGAGACCCTTGGTGCGCCACTGGGTGCGAACCATATGGGGTCGCAAGCGGCGGCAAAGAGGAGTGGAGATTTGGCGGGCCGCAAGCAGTGCCCAACCTGCTCGCGACCCAGAAAACCACACAGTCTGTGGACGTGATCGAGAACGATGTAGGAGTCGGGGCTGGAACCGGGGGGGGGGGGGGGGGCGCAAGGGAGAAGGCTCGCCTAATCTCCTTGCACCGGCCCTGCAGGCACACACACACTGGCTCCCCATTCCTGATTTCTCTCCCTTCCTCTCCCCATCTCTGAGGTCTCCCTTCTGTATCAATACTTGAGATTACCTTTTTTCACCAATAAAAATAAAATAAGTTATACCAAGACATATACTGTAATATAAAAAGACAATGTTTTTGTTTCAGAATTTTTTTTTAATTTTTTCTTCACAGAATCTACCCCAAGCTGCCACAGGAAACTAGGGGACTGTGTCTTACAGACCTTCTGCTCCCTAAATGTTGAACCTCGGGGGGAGGGAGAAGGAGGTGACAGGAGCGACAGCACCAACAGTGCCTCGTGACGCCAAAATCCTAAACCCATTTCTGTGTATGTTTGTCTTCATTAGACTGAAAGCGCTACTGAGCAAGTACTGTCTCATGTTTATGTACAGCGCTGTGTATGTCAGGTAGCGCTATAGAAGTGCTAAGCAATAAGGGTAGGGGGGTGAGGGTAGGGTTTGGAGCTGATTTATGAAAAAAAATATATATATATTTTGACAATGGGCTGCCTTCAGGTGCAGCAGGGAGAAGGGAGATCAGGATTTACTGAAGCCCACTGGCCCCTTTAAGATAGGGCCCTGGGAGCATTGGGACATGCTTTAGCTTCCTGATGCTCCCAAAGGAAATTAGTTACAACTCTTGAGTTACTCTTGAGTTGTAACTTCAAATCAAACAATATGGCTTGCGATTTTTTTCTTCACAGCGTGTTATATGATTTGAATAATTTAGGGTATTTATGAGCTGATTAGCATGCATTTGCATACCAATCCACTCATTTAAATATGCACTGTGCTGGGGCCAGACTAACACAAGGTATTTGAAATAACTTGCGTCAGGCCGTTTATCGTGTGGTAAATGGCCTAACATGGCTTGGTGAATGAGCTCCTTAAATCGAAGCCCTATAGGGACAGGGACAGGACCCAACTCTAGCCATTTCAAAAAAATCCTTAAAAACATCTTTTTCAAATCGCATTCAAAATTACACCTGTCAAACAATAATTCAACATCTTTCATTATGCTATTCTCATGCACTATTCATATGGCACTTTGTTGTTGATGTTATATCAGAATATGTATTTTAGTAATTATGGATTTTATTTTCTTGTATTATTTTTTTATGTTCTTTTTGTAATTTTAAGAGACTTTTTAAAATTTTATTTTGATTATATCTTTTTGTACACCGTTTTGACTAAACTTTGTTTATAAAGGCGGTATAAAAACATTTTTAAATAAATAAATAAATCTGTTATACCTAAATGTAACTCACCTTGAGCTCCCAATGAAAAGGTGTGAGCTCAATGTAAATAAATAAAAAATCTCAACACCCAGAAAATATGCCAGGATAACATTCCATTAAAAAATGCATATTACCACCTGATTGTACAACTTATTCCTAAATTTAAGATTTAAAAACAAATAAGAAATTCAGATTTGACAGAATTACTAGCTGCATTTACGCTAATAATATCACGAAAGATTTTTGGTTCAAATATGACTGTGGGACTTGACAGGTTTAATCCAGCCCTTTCCAATACAGCTACTAATCGTAAGACACCTGCCAGCGATAGTGGAACACAGGAACATTACACAGCAAGAGCACAGCATAAAGCATTCCTGAGCAACCCTACCGAAGCTCAGAGAAATAGGGACGATTTAGTCAATTTATTTTTTTTTAATCAAGGGGAATAGCTGGTTTTCTGCACATCCCGGAAATAAGGGAAACCCTGTTCTTTGGCCAGACATGGAGGCCTGGCACACCGCACAGCTGAAAATCCAAAGCAGTTTCTATAGCAACTGATATATGGGAGACAAATTGTTTTATCTGCAGCAGTGGTAATTCCGTTTACCCAGGAATGACAGCACCCCTCACATTCATTAGCCCTCTTTGCCCCCCCAAGGCAAGCCGGCTCATGAGATCACCTTGTCCTCTTTGCGGCCATGTGACTCTTCAACAACACGTATGTTCAGTACTCTAGCTGCAAGACATTTTCTGGTCATCTCAAGCGGTCCTGACGGGGGTACTGGGGAGGGGGGAGGGGAAAAACTACTTATTCCCACTCATCCTGGAAAGTAGGCTCCATAAGTTCTGCATGGAGCTTCTTGTTTATTTTGGGGGGGGGGGTTGTTTGTTTGTTTGTTTTTGGGGGGGAAGGGTCACTGCATTAAGACTGTATTTATGAATCAAAAGATTAAGACGTTAAATTATGGCACACTACTTCCTACAAAACTTTAGGCTTGTATCAAAAGCACAACAAAACACAAACTAGATGTTAGCTGAATCAGGAAGTCTGTCCAGCGTGATCATCTCTTCCATGGGTAACAAAAAAAAAAAAAAAAAGATCCACAACGCACATCTCTGATTCACCTATGGAATTTCTGCATGCAAATAAGTTTACATATCTCCATTCACATTCATGGGCACAGTAAGTCATTCTGCAACTGATCAAACTGTTCTAAATCTCATCTGACGTTCACTGCATGCACGACAAACATAAAAGATTAGCAACAAAGTAGCTGTGCTCTTCCGCATGTGGATTAAGTCTGAAGTGTAAGCATTCTAAATTCGAAATGCTAATCCTAAACTCGACTGACCTTTCTAAACTAATATTCTGCCATCTACTACAAATCTAAAGAAAAATAAGGTTTCTCCAGATAAAATATATTAGTACAGTGAATGATTTGGACAGCATAAAGCAGAAACTGTGGCACCTTAGGCAGTTCTCATTTCATGGTACATCTAAGATACTGTACTTTTACTTCTTTGATTTATAACCTGCCCGATTCAAAGAGAACCGTGGCTCTAGGCAGATCCATCAAGACGCAACCATAAAATAAGATAAGCTGATACAAAACAATAGCAGCAAAATAATCAAGCAAATCTGAGCACAGAACTATATCAAAGCATAATAAAGAGCTACAATAAATACTCATGGTCTTGATACCCTGAATGTGTGGCATTGTCATGGTAAAAACTACACGTGCACTACCTCTGTTCACAATACAGATTATACATATACTACAGAGGAACTCAGCAATATATAATGCTCAAAAAGATTTTTATTGTATACATACAAATGCCCAATTTATATTTAACACACTTTTCCCACAAATCCTGTGTGTGCTTATAACCTCCCTAACATTAAAACCATATCATCCATGCCTTACCCTCCATTCATCATCTATCCATTCATACATATCACACCATCCAAACCTTATCACTCACACCACATAAAATTACTAACACTGTCATATGCTTGCATAATTACACATAAATCTTCACATTGTAACATATAGTCAATCTACATCTGTGCGCCTTTTTTAATTATTACAATGAATACAAATTTAATTGCTCCAACGAAGATCTCGTTTCGCCCATCCGCACGGGCTTCTTCAGGGAATGATAATACACGATAGCGCAGCTATATTCTCATATTGACATCACTCATACATTGCTATCTTCATCAATCACCATGAACAGGTTAAATCTTCACCACGGCAACTTGATATGCAAGTAATCTCCACACATAGCACTGGGTTCACTGCAATTGTGTGTCGTCCTTTTCACCAGAATTCGATCATCATCTTCAAATGATTATACACAGTGCTCATAGTGGGCATAGGTAGGTTTTTTGTTTTGTTTTTTTTAAATGTAGTAAGCTCCAGGGAGATGATGCCAGTTAATCATCCACGATTCTTCCCGATTTGGAAGTTTGCATTATACCATCCTGCAGTACCAGGGTGTGCACTAGTCTATTTTTGGTGAACCTCAGCAAGCAACAGCAAAATGCCTGGACTCTGTCACGATTAGCAGCAAGGTTCAGAATCACTTGATGCTGTGAGAGAGGATGTGGGTGGATCAGTCTGATCCACCCACATCCAATCAATAAATAAGCTTAATCAACTTAATTCTGATGTGGACAGAGCTCACAAGCATTTGGTACTGTCACCATTATTCTGGGTATGTCTGTGCGGCTGGCAAAGAAAGAAAAAGAAAGAGAAAAGCAAGCCAGCAGAACCAAAGATGGCAGAAGGGCAGCCTGGTGCAGAACAGATCCCGACTAAAGTGGTTGTGTTGTGGCTTTAACATCTATGATTATAGAAGCGCTGGAACTTAAAGAGATCTCAGACAGGATTCATGGACTGACGGAAACCCTGGATAACTATGAGCGAAGGTTCACTGAAGTCGAGCAGCATGTATTGGATATACAAGATGGCCTTTAGGTCTCCAAGAGGAAGGTAAGAGAGTTTACGAGGGCTGTTAATAAATATGATGAGCAGTCGGAGGACGTGGAAAACTGGTCCCGCCACAATAATATCCGTTTGATCAGCTTACCGGACTCTTTGGGTGAGCAGGAGCTGCTGAGTTTAAGTGGTTGTCCTGTAAGTTAAAACTCTCTACTGTGGCACAGAGACTTGCATATTGAGAAGGCCCATCAGCTAGGCCAACATAGAGAAAATATGGAGAGGCCATGGGTAGCGATCACACGGGTACTTAATTATGCCCATAAAGTGAAGATGCTGCAGGCTTTACGTTCTGGATTGCAGCTGAATTATGCCAGGAAGAAAATCTTGATTTTCCAAGATTATTCAGCAAAGTTATCAACGCAAAGAGAGTTTGGTCTGTTATGTTCAAAGCTGTTTTCATTGGGCATTCGGTCCACCTTGTTATACCCAGCTAAACTTCGGGTCGCCTATAAGGATGGAGTCAAGTGGTTTGTTTCATTATCAGAGGCGAAAAAATTTGCCACAGCACAGGAAGCAGCAGCAAATATTAATTGTGCTACATCTCGGAATCTGGATGGCTCAGAACTGTGATTTTTACATTCTGACAGCAATACCTGGAGTTCTAACAGGAACGCTGACAAGTTTATGGTTGGGTGTGAGCCAAATCCAATTGCAGCTTTCAGACCTGGAGTTAACGTCAAGGTGACATTCACCTGAATAATATGTTATGTTGTTGTAAAAATGGGTTAGCAAAATAGCTAATATATTTCACTAAGTTATCATTGTTGGGTGTCCCAAATTGGGAGGGATAACGTTTATTATACTGTTGTTCAGAGGATATAGAGGAATGGGATAGATAATTACTATCAAACTGGTTAAATTGGGTAGATTATGTGCTGCGGGATGGGATAGGTGGCGAAGTTTGGATAGGGTCTTAGCAGGGAATGTGCTCTTAGGATAATGGAAGTGGTTAAAAAGATAGGGATACAAGGGTGAGCTTTGAGGGAGAAGGGGGGAGGGGGGAGGGAGGAATTACAAATCAGGAATGCTTTAATTGATTGTCACAAACAACCCCATGTGACAGTGGTAGTTTGGTTTTATGAGAGGATACTTGATGGGACAGCCCATGCTGGGAGGGTTCTCTCTTGCCGTTTAGATACCATAGGTTACATTTTCATGACAAATTTACTAATGGAATGAGATGAAGTAAAAATGATGTCTTGGAACGTACGTGGAATTAACTCAGCAGTTAAACATACTAAGATACTGGCTGCATTTAAAAAATAAAAATAAAAAAAGAAGAAGAAAACAGACCTAGTCCTTTTGCAAGAAACATCTAAATGATGTGGAACATCGTAAATTAAAGTGAGGGTGGTTGGATATGTATATAATGCTCGGCAAAAACAAGATCAGCAGGAGTGGTAATATTAATGCATAAAAAAAATCTCCCTCTTACAGTCAGACAGGAGATTTCGGATCCTACAGGGCAGTACGTCATTTTGATCACTGAGTTATAAAGGAAGCCATTGGTTATTTGTAACATTTATGCACCTAACAGCTATGAACATGATTTTTTTTTTTTTTTACATTAACAAACATTCACATTCATATGGAAGAAGGTATAGCGACTGGAGGGGATTTATTCTAGTACAAAATCCTTCCCTTCACAGGTACCAAAACAAAAAGGGAGATAGGGGGATACTTTTTCTGGAAGATGGACTGCAAGTGGCGGTCGATTGGAGATTTCTTCATCCTATGAAGAAGGACTTTACCCATCTATCATGGGTACATTCGCCCTACTCTAGAATAGATTATTAGTTTCTCGGAGCATTTTTTTTCTAGAGTTTTAGAATCAGCCATGGGGATAACACATTATCGGACCATGCTCCAATTTGGATATCTGTCTTACGGATATGGAGCAGGATTGGTTTGGCATTTTCCATATTATTTGGCTGAAGATCAGAGTTTAAGAATATTTGAAATCCAAACGGAAAGATTATGAATCTAACAATAGCATCCATGTGGATCATCCCATGCTGTTTTGGCAAACTGCTAAGGCAGTCTTAATGGGAGATATCACTTATGTGATAAAAAGAAAGGATATCTATAAATGGTTGGTTGCTATTGAGCATCAGTTGAAGAAAGCCATTAGAGCATTGGTGGCAGCAAATAAAGAGAACAGAGAAACTTATTTGGCCATGCAGGTTGCACTGAAACCACTCATTCATGGAAACATAAAAATGTACAAAATGACGGCAGAAAAGGACCAAGTGATCCATCCTGTCTGCCCAGCAAGCTTATGGTAGCATCTCCTGCGCCATACAAGTCACCCCCTTACTTAGTTTCCCAAACCATCAAAGATAGGGACCTTGTTGGTTGCTGTCTGAGTTAAATTCCCTGTTACCTCTTGCCATTGAAGCAGAGAGCAATGATTGAGTTGCATCAACAGTATGAAGGCTAATTGGTTAAGCCACCACACCAGCAAGTTACCCCCATGCACTCTTTTCTTCATTTTCATCCTCTAACATTTAGGGATCCACAGTGTTTATCCCATGCCCCTTTGAAATCTTTCACCGTTTTTGTCTTCATCACCTCCTCCAAGAGGCATTCCAGGCATCCACCGCCCTCTCCTTCCTGATGTTGGTTCGAGTTTCATTATGTGACCCCTAGTTCTACTGATTTTTTTTCCAACAGAAAAGGTTTTTCGATTGTGCATCATTTAAAACTTTTCAGGTATCTGAGGGTCTGTATTATATCTCTCCTGCACCTCCTCTCCTCCAGGGTTTACATATTTAGGTCCTTCAATCTCTCCTAAATTAATTTGATAGAGACTCTCACCATTTTTGTCACCCTTCTCTGGACCGCCTCTATCCTGTGTCTGTCCCTTTTGAGATATGGTCTCCAGAATTGAACACAATACTCCAGGTGAGGCCTCACCAAGGGGACTATCACTTCCTTTTTCTTACTGGTTATTCCCCTCTTTATGCAGTCCACATTCTTCCGACTTTAGTTATTGCCTTGAAATTTTCTTCGCCATCTTCAGATCGCTAGATACTATCACCCCAAGGTCCCTCTCTTGCTCCTTGCACAACATCCTTTCATCCCCCACAAGACATACAAACTCTTGATTTACCACACCCCAGATGCATGACTCTGTCCTTCTTGGCACTGAATCCCAGCTGCCATATCTTTCACCACCGTTCAAGCATTCTTAAATCATGTCTCATTCTCTCTACTCCTTCAGGTGTGTTCACTCTGTTGCAGATCTTAGTATCATCTGCAAAAAGACAAACTATCTTCTATCCCTTCCAAAATGTCGCTCACTAAGATATTGAACAGGACCGGTCCCAACACTGAACCTTGTGGCACTCCACTCGCTCTCTCTTCACAGTAGGTTCCATTTACCTCACACGCTGTCTGTCAACCAATTTGAAATCCAGGCCACCACACCTTGGCGCTCACTCCCAAACTTCTCATTTTATTCACAAGCCTCCTATGCAGGATAGTATCAAAACCTTTGCTGAAATCCAAGTAGATGACATTGAGCACTCTTCCTCAATCGAATTCCTTAGTTACCCAATCAAAAAAGTCAGATGTGTCTGACAGGACCTTCCTCTGGTGAATCCATACTGCCTCTGGTCCAGCAATTCTTCTGACTATAGATAGATCAGTATTCTTTCCTTCAGCAGAATCTCCATTACTTTTCCCACCACCGAGATGAGGCTAACCGGCCCATAGTTTCCAGCCTCCTCTGTTCCCACTCTTGTGAAGCAGGACCAATTATTCAGCACTACTCCCGTTTCCAGGGATCTATTGAACAGGTCACGCAGCAGACCTGCCAACACATCTCTGAGCTCCTTCAGTATCCTGGGATGAACCTCATCAGGCCCCATGGCTTTGTTCACTTTCAATTTTCCTAGTTCTTCCCATACAACCTCTTCTGTATATATGGAGTTTTGTCTACTCCACCCCCCTCCATTTTCTTGTGAACTATTGAGGGTCCTTCTCCGGGGTCTTCTTTAATGAACACTGAACTGAAGTGTTTAATATTTCTGCCATTTCTTTGCATCTCCACACATTGATCCTTTCAATTTTACTATACTACTTCAGACCTTTCTCTGATGTATCTGAAAAATGTTTTGTCACCTCGCTTTACCTCTTTGGCGATCCTCTCTTCTACTTGACTTTTGCTTTCTTGATTACTTTTTTTATCTCCCTCAGTTTTACCAGATATTCTTCCTTATGTTCCTCCCTTTGGAATCCTTTATATTTCTTAAACACTGCTCTTTTTACTTTTAAATTTATCAGCCACCTCCTTTGAGAACCAAATAGGTTTCATATTTCTCTTGCTTTTCTTTACTTTTCTAACATATAGATTAGTTGCCTTTGTAATTACTCCTTTTAGTTTGGCCCTCTGTTCCTCCTTGCTCATTTTCTCGCAGTCTTCTAGTTCTCACTCCAGGCACTTCCCCATTTCAACAAAATTTGTATTTTTGAAATGCAAAACTCAGGACTTCATGTAACTTCTCCGTTTCCTATTTGCAATATCAAATCATACCATTTGATGATCACTGGTGCTGAGGTGGGCACCCACCTCAACCTTATAGACATTACCCCCATTAGTAAGCAATAAATTGAGTATAGCGCCATCCCTCCTTTGTGGCTTCCATTTCTTTGAACAGAGCCCCTTGCAGAGCATCCACCATCTCTCTACTTCTGTTAGATTCTGCAGAAGGGATTTTCCAGTCTACGTCCAGCAGATTAAAATCTCCAACAACCACCAATTCTCCCAAAAAAAGCATCCACTATTACAGATATCAACTCTATCAATAAAGTAACTAAAGTTCATGTCAAATTTAATTAGAGCTAGCAGGGGTCCCAGATTTGACACAATTAAAAGGAAAGATGGCGGGCTTATTAGCGCTAATAAGGAGATGCTTAAACAATTGCAGTTCTTTTCAGAGTCACACACAGCTGGAGAAAGAGATAGAGAGAATTTTGGGATAAATTATCAGTCCCAAAAACAATCCCAACTTGCCTGGCTGAACAGACCAATTAGTGTGGAAGATCTCTGTGTGGGACTTGGGAAGGCTAAGCATTTGAAAGCCCCAGGGCCAGATGGATTCAGCACAGCATTCTATTAAAATACTAATGGGCAATGTTTTGGTCTAAGTCTAAATTATCAAGTGCTGATTGATAAGGGGGAATATCCATTTTATGTTAATATAGGTCAGATCGTGGTATTACTTAAGCCGGCTAAAGATCCTTGACATCCACGTATCGTCCAATCTCTTTGATAAATTTTGATCAAAAATTATTTGAAAAGATTTTGGCCAGATAGGTTAGCGCTTATCCTCACAACTTTGATACAATCTGGACAGGTGAGGTTTGTTCGGGGGAGATATGTTTGTCATAGCATATGACTCTTATTAACAACAATGGCGATAGGGAGACAAAAGGAAGCACAAGTCTTGGTTATAAGTTTCGATGCCGAGAAGGTGTTTGATAGGATGAGGTGGAATTATATGTTTTATATTTTGGATCATACTGGCTTGCAGGGTTTAATTTCAGCAACCAGTGAGATTATTAGGCTTACATTGCAGCGAATGGCTCCTATTCTGATCGATTTAAAATAGGGAGGTACTAAACAGGGTTGCCCCTTGTTCCCATTATTCCTGCTGTTTCTTGAGCCATTGCTTAGGGCCATAGAAAGTGAGGAAGATATTTTGGGTATGCACTTAGGTCCCACGCATTTCACATTTGCGGCATTTGCAGATGATATATTCGGTTTTCTGCCAACCCCAGTACACTCCCTACAACTCTGCTTCTATTTGGAAAGTTTGGGGAATTTTCTGGCTTTAAACTGAATACTAATAAATCTGAGATGTTGGCCTTGCCAGACACACTCAAAGAGCAATGGAGGGGTGTTTCCCCCCGTATAGGGCAATAGACACTTTTAGATATGCTTATGTCAACGGATCTAGGGAAATCATACAATTTAAATGTTTCTCAACTATTGGCATACACTAAGCAGAAGTTACAGGCTTTGCATGGATTGCCATCATCCTTAGTAGGCAGAATTAATATTTTTAAAATGGTTATATTTCCCAAATAGCTATATGTCTTGCAGAATTTACCAGTGCGACTGATGAGGGACCTAAAAGCATTAGATTCTCTACTGTTCAAATTTATATAGAAGGGAGGCAAACCAAGGATTCCGTTCAGTATCCTGAAGAGAAATTGGGATCAAGGAGGGCTGGCACTTCCAGATATGGAAATCTATAACTTGACTAGTTTGTTAAGAATAGTACAGGACTGGTTATATGATAAATCCACTAAATTGGAGGAGGAGAAATCAATGGTAGCACATTTGGAATTGAAGTATATTTTGCATGCTCTATATTCTAGATTGCCTAAGGGGTGGTCCAAATATATTTTAGTAGCCCTGATTAAGTGGGCATGGGAACGGTTAACAAAATTGTTTAAGAGACCTTTTTAATGTTCACAGCTGTTAATTCAGGGTAATTGGGACTTTCCCCCCAGATTTTCAAAGTTGGGAAGCCAAGGATTTAACACAATTGCATCATGTTATGGATGGAGATAGGTGACTTCAAACCTTTCCAGACTTGAAGGCTCAATGTGGTTTACAAGAAACCAGTTATTTTTCTTATCTACAACTGCAACATTATGTACAGTCCTTGCCAAAGCAAGATCTGGATGGGACCTTTTTGGAAGACTTGGAGCACTTTTTCAAACCTGAAATTTCAAAAAAACCTCTCCTTAGCTAGAATTAATAAAGCAATACGTAAACAGACACTGGATGTTAATATGGGAATTCTTCTAGAGTGATGGACTCATGAATCAAATTTTTTGATTACAGAGAGTGTGTTGAAAGGTGGCTTTAAACATATAAAAACTATCAAGCAACAAAGAAAGGCACTACAACTATCAAGCAACAAAGAAAGGCACTACAAATTTTTGAAAACAGCCTATATATCGCAAGCATGTAAAGCCTAGTCCTGGGGGAATTCTACACTACTGGAGGGCAGAATTTGGGCAGAATTCCCCTCCTGTGCAGAAAATGGCAGAGGAGATCCCAGCATGCAGCAAACGGAGCGTGCGCCATTCACAGTGAAGATGAAAGCCCCTGCATGCCGCGGTCTACTCACAGCTAAGATGAAGGTTCCGGTGAGAGTGAATGTATGTAGAGAGGTGTATGCGTATGTGTTGTGAGAGGAGGGTGGGAGGGGGTGTGAGTGGGGGGCGAGCAGGAGAGTGAGCAGGAAGGTGCCAGAGAGAGGGAGTCTATTATGAGAGGAGTGTGAGTGTGAGAGATTAGGAGCTGCTGTGTATGAAAAAGGGATCAGGTGTATGTGAGGGTGCTAGCCTGTGTGAAGGGATTGTGCATGTATGAGAGAGAGCCTGTGTGAAGGGGTGCATGAGACAGACACATAGGTAGCCTGTGTGAGGGTGTATGCATGAGAAAGAAAGGGAGCTTGTGTGGGTGTATATGCAAGAGAGGATGTAGGTTGGGATGTGTGTGTGCAAGAGAGTGAAGGAGCCTGTATGAAGGTGTGTGTATGTGCACTAGAGAGAGGGAGCATGTGTGTGAGAGAGGGAGGGAGGGATTGAGGGAGCCTGTGTGAGAGGCAGTACTGAGAATGGGGTCAAACTCTGGGCCTGGCGACAGAGTGGAAGGGGTTGAGCCTAGAGATGGCGGGGAGAGATACTGGCAGGTGGAGGAGTTGGAGCCTGAGAGGGCAAAGTGGCCAGGAGAGTAGGGACAGCGAGTGGAAGGGACACTCTTACAGTGAATTTCTAGGGAAATTCTGCTCAAAATATTAAAAAAATTCTACATGTTAAAATAACTTTTTTCTGTATTAATTTAAAATGAAATTAAAATAACTGTCATGTAAGTTGTTTATTTTGACCAATATAAAGTTTGCAGAATTTTAAGTTTTTGTGCACAGAATTCCCCCAGGAGTAAAAGCAGGTATATCTGACATTCAGCTATGTAATAAATGTCATATGGAAGTTGGAACTTTAATACATGCTTTTTGGTCTTTGCAGGAACCCAATCATTTTGGTCTAAAGTGGTCTAGTATGTGTTAAAAATACTGGGTTATGGGATTTCTCTGACTCTGAAAGGTTTATTATTTGAACAATTCCCTCCTATGCTATTCAAGACCAGCAGAGATGAGTTATTTATGAGGAAGATGTGGTAGGCCTGATTGACAAACTGAAGAGTAGTAAATCACCTGGACCGGATGGTATACACCCCAGAGTTCTGAAGGAACTAAAAAATGAAATTTCAGACCTATTAGTAAAAATTTGTAACCTATCATTAAAATCATCCATTGTACCTGAAGACTGGAGGATAGCAAATGTAACCCCAATATTTAAAAAGGGCTCCAGGGGCAATCCGGGAAACTACAGACCAGTTAGCCTGACTTCAGTGCCAGGAAAAATAGTGGAAAGTGTTCTAAATATCAAAATCACAGAACATATAGAAAGACATGGCTTAATGGAACAAAGTCAGCATGGCTTTACCCAAGGCAAGTCTTGCCTCACAAATCTGCTTCACTTTTTTGAAGGAGTTAACATATGGATAAAGGTGAACTGGTAGATGTAGTATACTTGGATTTTCAGAAGGCGTTTGACAAAGTTCCTCATGAGAGGCTTCTAGGAAAAGTAAAAAGTCATGGGATAGGTGGTGATGTCCTTTCGTGGATTGCAAATTGGCTAAAAGACAGGAAACAGAGTAGGATTAAATGGACAATTTTCTCAGTGGAAGGGAGTGGACAGTGGAGTGCCTCAGGGATCTTTATTGGGACCCTTACTTTTCAATATATTTATAAATGATCTGGAAAGAAATATGACGAGTGAGATAATCAAATTTGCAGATGACACAAAATTGTTCAGAGTAGTTAAATCACAAGCAGATTGTGATAAATTGCAGGAAGACCTTGTGAGACTGGAAAATTGGGCATCCAAATGGCAGATGAAATTTAATGTGGATAAGTGCAAGGTGATGTATATAGGGAAAAATAACCCATGCTATAATTACACAATGTTGGGTTCCATATTAGGTGCTACAACCCAAGAAAGATCTAGGCTCATAGTGGATAACACATTGAAATTGTCGGTTCAGTGTGCTGCGGTAGTCAAAAAAGCAAACAGAATGTTGGGAATTATTAGAAAGGGAATGGTGAATAAAACGGAAAATGTCATAATGCCTCTGTATCGCTCCATGGTGAGACCGCACCTTGAATACTGTGTACAATTCTGGTCGCCGCATCTCAAAAAAGATATAATTGCGATGGAGAAGGTACAGAGAAGGGCTACCAAAATGATAAAAGGAATAGAACAGCTCCCCTATGAGGAAAGACTAAAGAAGTTAGGACTTTTCAGCTTGGAGAAGAGACGGCTGAGGGGGGATATGATAGAGGTGTTTAAAATCATGAGAGTTCTAGAACGGGTAGATGTGAATCGGTTATTTACTCTTTCAGATAATAGAAAGACTACAGGGCACTCCATGAAGTTAGCATGGGGCACATTTAAAACTAATCAGAGAAAGTTCTTTTTTACTCAACGCACAATTAAACTCTGGAATTTGTTGCCAGAGGATGTGATTAGTGCAGTTAGTATAGCTGTGTTTAAAAAAGGATTGGATAAGTTCTTGGAGGAGAAGTCCATTACCTGCTATTAAGTTCACTTAGAGAATAGCCACTGCTATTACTAGCAACAGTAACATGGAATAGACTTAGTTTTTGGGTACCTGCCAGGTTCTTATGGCCTGGATTGGCCACTGTTGGAAACAGGATGCTGGGCTTGATGGACCCTTGGTCTGACCCAGTATGGCATTTTCTTATGTTCTTAGGAAGGCTTGTGCGCTGGAGAGAAAAGTCATATTACAGCAATGGAGCAACACGGCCCATCCTTCTGGCAATGGCAGAATGTTTTATTAGATGCACTGTTGTCCATTTGCATCAGGTCATATTTCACTTTTCAAAAGAGACAGACATTAACCCCAAGAATGAGGAGTTTAATTTTGAACAGTTTGCAGTAATATAGGATGGGAGGTGAAGATTTTTTGGGGGTGGCAATAGAATAAGAACCAAGTTATATTTGTAATTATGACTGGAAGATAAACAGAGAAAGGGGTGTGAAAGAGGAGAAATGTGGTGGGGTAGAATACTGGTTTGAAATAATGGGGGGTTTATTATGGAATAGGGAAGGGATGTAGGGGATATATAAAGGGGAAAAGAAAAGATTGTGTGTCTATAGGTGGGGATAACTTTGGAGTGCATAAGAAACACTGGAGAAAATGGTGCCCCGGGTACCCAATGCCCCTTTCAGGCGCATGTGCATGCATAGGTCAGCAAAACATCCCCTGCACCCCCAACCAGCTTGGTTTGAAAGGCAATCAATACTCTTGCCCACTCCTTGTGACAGGTACTCGTGGGGGAATGCTGCGCCAAAAAAAAAAATGGAAAATTCTGCACAAACATTTTCTAAATTCTGCAACTTTTTTTTTTGTACAGAAAACAAAGAGCCTGCACATTTTTCTCACTTAGCAAGGGTCTGTGACACCCTAGGCAAACCAACGTAACACTGCCCCCTGCCCAACCCACCCTGAATTGAAAGTGCCCCTCTTACAGTGGTAGATACAGAGAGAGAGTCATGTTTTCCTCTGCTGTCTACCATGCTCTTCCTCTTCCGGCAAGGCTTGCGGAGCAAATATTAATTATTGCCATAATCCTGCCTGTGATAGCGCTCAGAGTGGCTGTGTGGCCTGGATTCTGCGGGAAAGGGGAATTCCATCAGAACCAAGCCCTCTTTGTGGCTGTTAGACTCTCTCCTAGTCAATGCAGGCTGAACACACACCAACAAGAGCCCATTCTCAAGATACCCAGCTTGAACCTCTCTCCTGCGACTTCAGGGCACCCAACTGCAATGTCTCCCCCAACCGCACTGTGCTCACTTTGATTTTGCTTTTTTTTTTTTAAACAAACTTTAAAAATCAATACCTCATTTCCATATGTAAGACAACAGTAAGTGTCCTCTAATAGCATTCACACATTTTCTTATTATACATATATACACACATATTCTGCTTTGATTTATACTAGAAAGGCAGTATAGAAAATATTAAAACTAAATTAAAACCCTTTCTAAAGGAATGCTGCATACAATTCAGCACATACGTTCACACCTTGGTACTAGGGCTGATTAAATAACTCTTACACCCTGTTGAGTTTGGATAAATTCAAAACAATTCAATTGCTTGCTCAAATAAGTTTAAGAATGATGAACTGCATTCACAAAAAAAAAAAAAATTTAACATTATGATTTCCAAAATCCTCATCCAGGGTATCAACATTTACATAGTCTTTTGGAAAATAGCTTAATGTTAAAAACTCAAGCCTTGTTAAAATGCAAGGTAGTGCTTTGCTCTTAAATATGGTTCATGTCTGTCCATCATTTAATAAAACCCAGCAACTAAAATCAATCTTGCAGCACCATTCTTCTACAGGCACAAAAGCTCGTACTTGTGTAGCTAGCCACCTCTAATCAATTCTTGCTTCAAACAGGGAAAGGTTAAGACTTTTGTGCATAAGAGCCACACGTAATTATGCTTTTTAGCAGAAACTCTCAGCTAGTCTTAATAAAATCTTCCCATAACATGCAACATTATCCACTGATGCAGTATTTCTTAAAACAGATTTATTGCTGTTAGACCACCAAATAGGGACTAACCTTCTAAAGCATAATATACTCATAAGTCTATATATATTGTCCCTTTGGCTAATTTCCAGGGGAATTAAAAGAGAGTTTAGGCTTATCTGCTCCAAAACCTCAAGGACTCTATAGCTGCAAAATCAGTTACAGAATAGATCAGGAATATATGTTTTCATCCTACTAAAAGCTTATTTACTCATCAATATACAGCCTTAGTTGGGAAGAGAACTGGCTGAAAAAAAAAAAAATCAGATATTTTAGGAATTGTTCTGCTCTACATAGGATAAAATTGTCAGTGGTATTGCTGCCTATTAAAAAACAAAACAGCCATGAGCACTAAAGCACTGTACCACAGGGGAAAGGATTGGAATTCTTCAGATGTATTCTCATTAGCTCTAGTTTCCCCTGCTCTCTTCCCTTTCTGACTTTCCTATAAGCCAAGAATGCATTTACAGATGTCAAGCAGAAACCTTACCCCCTTCCAACCAAAGATAAAGAACCACAAAAACAAAAAATGAAAAATGTTTATTTTGGGGGAGGAATTTTTAAATCAGTTTCACAATAAAAATTTCCAACAAAATTAAAAAGTACACCCACACACACCTTATTATAAATTACTAAGGAACCTGCAATTCATGCAGTCAATTTAACATGCTAACAAAAATCCTTAGTTTCCCTCTATCTAGCCATCAACCAAGGAATAATCCTCACCAGATTCATTACACAATACAATTTTCCTAAAAAATAAATAAAAAACCAGCACTAATTTTGAAAGCAAAGCTTGCAATGCATTAAGCGTTTCCAGCCATTATTCCCAGCAGAGCTCCAGCTGCAGTTCATAAATGAATGGAACAGGCTGGATCTGCAGCACACAAGGGGATTCATTTAATGCTGCAGCAGCAAAAACAGGAAAAAAAACAAAAACAATGTCACCTGAAGACAAGGTCTGTCCTTCATCGCGTGCTAGATCTTGGTGAAGGGTAGGAACAGATTCACTATCTGATTAAAGTAGCACACAAAGTATTACCAGGGAGTCAAGTTCAAGGTTAAAGTTTAGTAAAGAAAAACAAAAAGAAAGAAATGCAGCCAATATAGGGAAACCCCCCTCCCAAGGGAGAGAGAGTAGAGTAAAGAACATGCTACCATTTAAGTGAAATGCAGCAGAGAAAAAAAAAAGGGACTGCAGCTATGCAACATGAGCCACCATCCCAGGAAAACCCAGAATGAGATTGAAAAGGTTGGACTCCTTACTGTGAAAGTGCTTAAATCCACTGAACAGATGATTTAGAGACTCAGAAAGGAGATTTGCATGTCACAGCCACCTGGACTACTCTTGGTAACTTGCAGTTAAATCAAGCATAGTTTAAATCAAGCATAGTTTTGTAACTTAGGATTATAACTGGACAGTTCTAAATTGGAGAATTCTGAATGAGGGTTTTGAGAGAAACAATGTACTGAAAAACAGTCCTAGGAAGCAAACAGAGTCTCACCCTAACAAGGTAAGACAGACTCTTGGGTACCCAGTTCTCAGACAACAGATAAAGGCCAGGTAGGATGGAGGGGTGTGCACACATTCTCTTTCTATGCTCCTGCCTGGATCTTGGCCTTTTGGCTGAAAGATGGTGACCCATCCAGGCTGAGTAACAGCAAATGACTGGCCATGAGCTTAGCAGAGCTAAAAATCACTGAAAGCTGAGACTGCAGAGGGCCTGAATCACTGAACACTAAACAAGCCATGTGCTTAGTGAAGCTGTAAACCCAAGGCAGAAAAAACCCTCCTACCAAGTTGGGTTCCCCAGGAGGATGTGGACTCCAGCAACAGACCAGGAAGCAGAGTTAGGTCCCCAGGAGGGTGTGGACCCCAATGTTGATACAGAACTTTCAACGGAGTGGAAGCAGCACCGAGAAGATGGCAGTGGTTTAGACACAACAGACCCCCCCCCCCCCCCCCCCCATGCAAACACTGCCCACCAGTCCTGTTGCATCTTTTCACATGGATGAGACTTGGGGAAATAGGAGGATGATAACACTTGATTAAGCAGGAACTCAAGAGGTCCCTTCTATTCTATATGGTGGTATACTGTGGAGGGCAACAACCCCAAATTGCCAAATATTAAAATGTTCTTGCTACCTCTTAGAAATGTGTATAGTTGTCTAGCCTGAGACTATTAACCACAAGTAGATAAGTGCACTGTTTGACATCCTATTGGCAATGTACATAATCATGTAGAAATGTATACATGTTTATTAGACTATATAAGTATATACATTTGTACATACTGTCAGCCTTGTTCAGTGTCCCATTTGTTTCCTGGGGTGAAGGGAGGGAAATCCCTCCCACTAACACCTTCTCCAGGTGGAGGCACCAGCTGCTAAGAACATGAGGACGGATGGTCTGCCCTAAGGGGGGATCCCGCCAGGTCAGTCCGGGACCGCCCCACATAGGTAAGCTAATTGACATTTCTGATCTAAGAAAGCTAAAATTATATCACAAATCATCCTGCACAATAACTACTTTCTACAATAAAAGTAAAATAGCAAATACATTTGTGATGTTACATAACATTAACCTAGATCATCAGACAGAACTTTCAGAAAAAAACCTCAGAAAATGTTTGGCTACAAAAGCAGCTTGAAAAAAAAAAAAAACACCACCTTTGGAAACACCAAGGCTCCAATTTTAAGTTGGTAAGTTTAGCAAATGCCAAAATAAGTGTTTAAAATTAGGGGCTGCGCCCCTGCTCTCTTTGCTCGTCAACCCTGCCAGTGGGCTCTCCGCTCTAGAAGCCAAGCTAGTGCCCAGATGGAAAATGGCTGAACAGGGCAAGTGACTCTAATGAAAGGAAGGGTAGAGAGTTATAGAATTCTCCACCCCACCCCTCTTTTTTTTCCCCCTTCACTGAGCGAGTGGAACCCCCAAAAGAGGGAAAGTGATAATTGCATGAGAACCGTCAAAAAGTGGGTTTTATGGCTCCATACATTTCCGGTGTTTTGCACATGCTCTGTGGGGGATGGAGGAATGGGGGTAGCTATCTGCATGTGTGGGGAAGGTGTAGGTCAGAAGGCATGCAAAGGTGGTGGGGAGTGCAGGTGGTGATGGGTGAGGTGCATGTATGTATGTACTGTGTTGGGTTGATGTGGGAGTGGTGTGTGTGGGGGGGGGGGGGGGTGTATGCTGTTTTCTCCCTTGCACTCTCCATCCCTTCTCCTCACCTGTGTGGGAATGGTGAATATATGTTCTGCCTGTGAATGGTGGATGTGAGTGGTGTGCGTGTGTGCGTAGAGGGGAAACCACCTCCATTTTCCACCCTCCCTCCCTCTCCTGTGCAAGTATGCAGGTGCAAATGTGTGAGTGCAGGTGCACTTTTCACCCTCTCCTCTTCCGCACATTGTAGGAAGGCGAGAAGGTGTGTGTTGTCAGAGACTCATTCTGCCGTGCAATCTCCCCCGTGTTTGTATGTGTTTGTTATGGGGCTGATGTGGAGTGATATTAGCATTTGTGTGTGTGTGTCTAAGGAGGGAGGGAGCTGGCTGTGTGCACTCTTCCCTTCACTGTCTGCTTTGCACCTCCCCCCCCTGGTGTGTTTGGGGGGAGAGGAGTAGTTGTGACTGGTGTGTGCCAGGGAATAACTGAAGGTATGTCGGGAAGTGGCTAGGCAGATGGTGTGTGTGCGGGTGGGGGGTGGCTAGATGTGCCGATTCCCCCTCTCCTCTTTTCCTCCTGCTGCCTCCTGCTGCCCTCTCCCCAGCCCCCTTCACTTTCCCACTGTTCCCTCAGGTCCCCTTCTGCAGCCTCCTACCCTTCACTCACCCACTGGTCTGCCCCCTGCAGCTCCCTCCCACTGCTCCTCACCTGCCCATCCCCACCTCCTCTTCTCTTCCACCTACTCTGGCCCTCCCGTATCTTCCCTCTCCTAATCCCCTTCCACCTCAGTCTTGATATCTATGTACAGCTGGTGGGGCCTGGGAACCTCTAACAGCCCTTCTGCTGCCTCCCGAGGTTTCTCTTGTTCTTGCATTGGTGGGGCCTGATGAAACTCCACCTGCTCTTCTGCCAGTGAGTCTTTTTTTTTTTTCCTTCCTTTGTGCTGGTGGAGTCTGGGAACACTTCCACCTCTTCTGCTGCCCTCGCCGCTGCAAGTCTTTTCCTGTTATGCTGGTGGGAAACCTCACCAGTCTTTCTGGTGCTGGCACCACTGAGGCACTCGCTGGCCCCATGGTGCAGACATCATCCCTCCCAGCTCCGGGTGAGGTCATTATGTCACCTTGAGAACCCGGAGCCCCTAACATTTTTATAATATAGAGAGGTAAAACACAGTCTTCAAAAAATTAACAGGATTTGTGAGGATCAGCACCTGAATTTGTTTTAGAAAACCTGCAGGTATTACAGGCACTAGAGCACACTGAGCCTTTTCCTTTGATTCCCGTATGAATCTGAGTCAACAAAAAATGAGTAATAAATTGTGAGTATAGCCTCCCCCTCTACCTTCACAAGGGGGTCACCTTCAAGGACCACTGAGCACAGAACAAACTGGTGCAGTGCCTAGAAAGTGCACGAAGGCGTGCTGTGGAGGACCAAGATTCAACTGTAAGATCCAGGGGGTCACACTCAGAAGAACAAGCAGGTCTCACACCAAGTGCGGTGTTTGAAACAACAGTAATAATATTTACTGAATTTGATCAATAAATTCAGCAGGTTCATGAATAGAAATAGTCCAGAGTACTAAAAATAAAACAGACACATTCAAGAATAAATGCAGTCAGTCCACAAAGTCAAACACTCTTCAAACCACTTGAGCACTGGAATAGGATTCAGGGGATGCCTCCTAATGATCTCTTTGACACCTCCGGAATCCACGACAATGTTTGCGCACTCACACACACAAAAGTTCCAGCCTCTCCAAAGGAATTCCTCTACTCTTTTGACATTGGTATAGAAACCCCTCAATGATCTGGCATGAACTGGATCCCCATGGAGCCCACTCCAATCTCCGACTAGAGAAAGAGAGACAAAATGCCCTCTCTCCTTACCGACTCCCTGGAGAGATACAATGCCTGGCTGCCTCTCCCTCCTCAACCACTCCACCACAGCTCCCCCTCAATGACTGACAGACAATGTGTCTCTCTAATCTAATGATCTACACTTTTGGGGATGGACCCTCCTGTCACTCCTAAGTGACCACTCTGCCCTTGGAACGTCCCATTACTAGAATACCCCTCTGTTCTACACAGTGGGGCTAAGGTCACCCTATGTGAACTTCTATCCAAATCAATATGTTACTAATTACTAAAGAGTAGCAAAAGGTAAGAGGGTAAAGGAGGCTTTAGTTTGCGCGATCCAATGATCTCTTAAAATGCCTTTAAGAAACTAAGTACTTGCCTCCTTTTAACCTACAACTTTCTACTGACATGGTAAGTCTAGTTCCTCACTACAAAAAAATCGCCATCCATCCCCACCAATTCTTTTATAAAATGCTCAAACTATTCCTATAAGGACAAACTGACATTTTTCCACACTTGTCTTTATATAAGAATTGGGTTTCAGCATTTATTTTTTTTAAACATTGGTGGGGATGGGTGGGAATTGTGCAGTGATGAAGGATCCCCTGAATATGGCAGGTTCAGGCAAAACATGTCTGAAATAGTATAGTGCAGTTTCCTTTTGCCCGCAGGATCCAGAGACATTTTGACTCTATTGCTATTTTGCCTGGTATTGGTGAGTTTTTTTGCTAATATTGCTGACTGAAAACAGATGAACACTTGGGCAGAACTGTGGTGGTATAATCCAGGGGTAAGCAAATCCAGTCACCTAATGCCTCAAGCTGGTGAAGTTTACAGGATAGCCACAATCAATATGCATTTGTATACAATGCAAATGCATCTCATGAATAGAGTGGAGATCTTGAAAATCAGACCAACTCACAGCACTTGCCTATCCCCAGTATAAGAATTAGTTAAAAGACCATTTTTTATGACAAATAAGAGAAAGACCTTGTCCTTGTTGTAGGTTTTTGAGCTAGTATTTTATCTATTTGAGCTTTCAAAGGTGGACAGCCTGCATGCAGGTTGGAAATAATTGGTGTGCTAGGTTTACTGGTGTCTTTAATGGGTTTTGTCTGGTTACATTTGTGTTTGTGTGTTTTTGCAGTGTGTGCTCTTATGTTGGATTGGACGTGAGTGTTCTCTATCTCAGTGGTTCTCAACCCACTTCTTGGGGACCGCTTGGACAGTCTTTCAGGATATCCCTAATGAATATGAATGAGATATCTGTAAGTCCTGCTCGTGCATATTCATAGGGATATTCTGAAAACCAGACTGACCAGAATAGTCCTCAAGGACCAGGTTGAGAACCACTGCAGATGTGTCCCCATTGTGCTTTGTTGGTTTGAAACAGCTTTTAAAAAGAGGTCTTTTGAATAAACCATTTCTTGCATTTTGTATTCTCAAGTACGTTTAGCGATTATTAAAATACATTTAAAAAGGTCTTTTCTTGTTATAAAGGTTTTTTTTTGGCAATTTTCTAGCAATAATATGGGTAAGAAATGGTCATATGCTTTTTATATCAAAGCCCTGCAAAGTGTAAAGTTAGAAGAGGCACTCTCTGATGTATTGAATAGAAGCGAAACTTTTCCCGAAATTACATGATTAATGCAATTGCAAAAAAAAAAAAAGCTTTCATAATATCTATAATACATTTTGAACCCACCCCCATTATGTGTGCTGCCTAATGCATACCAAAAGTACAGCAACCTTAAACAATTGAATGAGTTTGGTCTTGAATTTGCATTAAGACTTCACTAACATGAAGCCTCCCCACAATGATATTTCTCAGTACTTGGGACCTCATCTTTAGTGAAAGGGCCCTGGGGATGAGCTGTATCCGTTTTCTGCTGCAAGTAGGTCGAACTGAAATCAAAATGACCCCCTCAGGCAACAGTGACCAGCAGCAAATACCTGGATACACACAGATGTGGTGCAACATTTGCACATCTTTGGTTTATACAATAACGCAATCGGAGTTACTAAAAAGTCGGTCATAGCAACATTTTCCAGGCCTGTCTTAAAAGCCCTCTCTCTGCAACACACGAGGTGAGGCCATGGCAAACCAAAAGTAGCCAAGAGCAAGGAATCCAACGCACAGACTTGCAACCTGGGCAGCCTATTAATACCCAGTGATGCCCGGCGATCCACGCTGCCACCTGAGCCCCAAACGGCAGCCGCTTTCATTCTCCGAGCAGTAAACCGGTGCCCGTCACTGCCCCCCCCCCCCGTGCATCAAGAGCGAGACTAGGCATGCGCGCCGGCAATCATGACATCACCCTAATCAATGCTGGGGAGGCTGCATCGGGCAGAGAAGCAGCCAGAAAATGTCAAACAGCGGCTATTTTTCACTTCCTCCCAGCTACAATATACTGCGAACAGGAATAGGAATAACGAAAAAGTCGTGCCCGCTCCCCACTTAGAAGAAGAAAAAAAATCACACTCCCTCTGTATACATAGGCTCTGCTCATCAGATATTTGCTCGCAGTCCTTTAACACGGAGGAAATGAGCATGATGAGGGAGGCCATTAGCAAACCCTTATTGTGGACATAAATCATTTACGTGTTATGGATCATTGGTTTCTAAAACGAGTAACTTTCATATAGCAGAATCGGTTCTCTATCAACGATCTGGTCAAAAATGTGCCAAAAAACAAAAAAAGTAGCATTTTATGTTCTTCTTTGCAACTTATTTTTTAATTAATATAAATAAACCAACTGCATTTGCACGAAATTCTTGGGAAACACAGCCGGCTCTTTTCGTTGCCGTTTATAAGTGTGCAGATCACTAAGGGAACCCACATTTAATACGGAGGTTCATCAGGAGGCTTCCCCCTCATCAAGGGAGTGCTTGTAGGGCTCCGGCATCAGAAACAGGCAGAGATTTTTTTTTCACTAATACCTCCTTGTTCCAAGGAGCCTCGGTCGGTAACTAGATGCAGCCGGCACAATTTGCCCGCAGCGAGCAGATTGCAGGTTTTTATTCAGGAGGCTCGGAGACCACATCTGTATTTCATGCATCCACCAGCGCGAGTCCCCAAGGTGAAACAGCATTGGAAAATTCGACAAACTAATCCTCTGAACGGCTTAAAACAAACCATTAGATGTTATATCATCGTCATCGCTACAACACGGGCATTTTCTTTTTTTTTTTTAAAGCGGTGACAACGAGCGCTGGGGGTCCAATTTAACCCAGTTCTGAAGTGCCATAAGTGGGTTTTATTTTGCAACTACAGCAAAATATAACGGGCGGCCAGAGCCACAAATCAGCCAACAGCACAAGCTCTGCGCACCTATGGAAACCATGCCAGGATACAAGACAGGAATAAAAAGAGAAGACCTACCCCAATAACTATTGTGTCATCTCCTTTAAATTTAGGGATAAATTTATCTCCTCTTACGATTTCCGAATCGTTCAATGGCCTGAACCGGCACATTACTTTTATGCTGCATTCAGCTGGGTCCGCCATCTCGGCCGTCTCCGGTAGCAAATATTAACAGCAACCTGCCAGCAGCCGCCTTGCACTATACATCCAGCGTGGAGGCGAAGAGAAGCTGTCACCTTTCGCAGGTTATCGTGCGCTCAGCCGGCTGCAACAAAGCATTCCCCAGCGAGTCAGTTTGCATCCGCAATCGGGGGTGACTTCAGCCAAAAAAAAATCTGTGTCTCGGTTCGGGCCAGCTGCAAAACAAAATCTTCACCGAAATGAATTGCAAGGAGTTAGAAAAACGCCTGGAGCCGCTCAGTCCTTGCACCCGGTTCAGATCCCACACCCTCCCGCAAGCTCTGCCATTCTACATCAGCAACACTAGCCTGCCGCCTTCTTTCGGCTGTAGCCTCAAGGGCTTTTTTTTTTGTGACTTCACTGCATTACATCAACTCCCCTCCCCGATCTCCCGTTCCAGCGTGCATGAGGCCTGAGGAATGCTGGGAGTTGTGGTTCTCTTCCTATTCAGGAAACTTTATTGGCATGACACTTGGTACAGGTTGCCAAAGTCATGCATGGAAAGGGCACTCTTCAAAAAATATTTATCCAGGTAAAAAAAATGGCCTCAGTGAAAACTGCTCTTCGCAAATGTGGATAACGTGCAAGCGGATTCCATAGAGTCCGTACTTTCAGTTGCATTAAAAAGAGGTATTCCTATAGTGTTTGGGCTACGGTAGTAAAACAGCGCATAGACAGGTTATTTTCAGCTGCAATTTTGAGCACGCTGGGACACCTGCACAAACGGCAGGTGCACAGCATGTGGACTTGTTTAGGGTGTGGACTGCGTGCTTGCTAATTTTCAAAGGTAAACAGGGGCTGTTTCCCTTTGAAGATGTGCATAAAGTATGCACGTTTCAACGCACCGGTGTAGTTTGCAACTAGGCAGACTAGTGGAAAAATTGCTTCCAAGAGAAGCAATTGTGGATAGCCTGTGGGGAATGTAAGCTCGCAGTGAAGGAATAGCTTAGTGATTACAGCAGCGGTTTTGAAAACCAGACGTAAGGGTTCAAATCCCACTAAGGCTATTTGGGACTTTGGGCAAGCTCCTTCACCCGTTATTGCCTTAGGTGGAAACTATGATTCTGTATTACTAAGGCTTTTCTCCCATTCTCTATCTAGGGAAAAATGCTACCTAAATGAGGCCCTGTGGAAAAAGAGAAATATCTACCCATAATCAGCTTTGAAGGACCGGTACACAAGCACTTCAGTTTTGTTTTGGCCATTACCCATATACATTTTTGTGCCTGGGTAAATCCACCTTCTATTTCTGGGAGCAGACAACTGGAGGTAAAAGAGCAGACAGAATTTTGAAAATGAAATCTACAGCTGATGTTATTCTCCCCTGATCTAAATACACCTCTGGGAATGCCCCCTTTTAATCCAGCTATGAGTGCACTGGTTCTGAGAGTCCACATCTATTTATAGTGCCTACCAGGCAGGCACTGTTTTCAACCCTTTGAAGATTGTCCTTCTGGAGCAGTTTGCAGTAAGCTGAGGGAGGAGCAGGTTAGGTGGGCACTTTTGTCTTCGTGCATCTTGAGTTAATTTTTAAAGAGAAATTATCAGTGTGGATTGAAACCCACTATAAGGTAAAAAAAAAAAAACGTGTGCCTTTGCTCTGCAATTTCTGCAGGCCAACAACATGCTGGAAAATACACAGGTGCATTTGAAAATGAAGTAAGCACATGCATTTTCCCTTCCCAGATCCAAACCGGCCTCCCAGAAGCCCCAGCTGAATGCATTAGGAAGCTAGATTTAGCTGTGGGAAAGAGTGGGTATTCCAGACCTGGGGGGATGTGTATATATGTGATTACCAAAATGTACATGCATAGACTTGCATCATCCTTCAAGGTGCTGTAAATCTATGCTTGTTCTTTTCTAGCTTCTCGGTCACCCTCCTCCCAGCTCTGGAGCCCTGCTCTTTAAATTAAATTAAATTCCTTCCCCTCACACTCAAAACAGCTCATCACCTCTCCCATCTCTAGTGCTCCAAACCAGACTTCCTTCCCCCCCAAGTTTGGTCCCTTCTGGGCACCTCCCTACACAAAAACTGCTGGTGGTTGGCTTGTGTCTCCCATCAGCACCCCTATGATCTCAGTCCTTGGGGGTCTATTTTCTCCCACCTATCCTCACTTCCCCCAAGACCTCTGAAGATATTCCCAGGCCCCTCCCAACACCCCAGCCCCACCCAAGTCCCAGGTCTTACCCTGTGCCACTCCCAGTAGAAAGGCAAGTAGGTGCCTCCTGCCTTAGCCGCACTAAAATCAAAATGTCACCAGCTAGCCTGACACTCCGCTATGCTCTGCATGGATTTCATATGCCATCTTCTGGCTCCTTCCCTTCTCTCACTCTCCTCCTCTGTCTTTCTGTTCTTTCACCCTCCAGGTCTCTAGCCCCCTCCTAAGAGCTGTTTCCATCTTCTTTTTCTATTTGAATTCCTTCCAGCTGCCTTATCCCCCACCAGTTTCTATCATCTTCCTTTCACAGCCTCCACCTCCACCCCCACCCACATGCACAGCTTACAGGGAACACTGATGGCGTGGGGGTAACAAAGAGGAGGCACGACGATCAGGTGAAAGAAGGGGGAAATGAAGTATGAACAGAGTCTGGGGGAAGAGGGGAAATCTGGAATGAGTTTGGGGAAGAAAGGGAGAGAAGTGTGGGTAGAACTGGATAAGATATTTTAAGAGAGATCTCATCAATGACCTGGACAGAGGCATTATTATCACCTCCTTTTTATCTGCTGGCTGTGCCTCTCCATGGCATTCTTCTGGCCATCATCTTATCACGAGGTTTTCCTGCCTTGAGATTATTGGACACAATAACCTCCCTCCCTTCCACCCTTGCTATGACGTCACTTGTCAAGAAATAGGTCTGTGGTGGCCAGCACTGTGAGCATTTTCAAACCTTGCAGGCTGGTTGGCAATGTCGAACTTGCCATGCATGAGATTTGCTCAGCCACTAAATGCTGATGTGCAAGGTTTGATGCTGCTCACAGTGCCAGCTGCACAAGCACAGTTCAGCGGGGGATGGGATGGGCTCTACTAACCACCTTGTTCCCTTCCACAGTCATAGCCTCTTGCTCTGGGGCTTCTAAAGTCTGTTTATCTGTCCATGTGCAGGTATTAAGGCTACACTCCTACTACCTGCATATGGATGGATTTGGATGAAAGTTTGTTGAAGAACTAGAATCTCCGTAAGAGTCTCTCCTACCAAACTTCATTCAAAACTGTCTATGGACAGGTGCCCTGATAGCCGCAAACTGATGAACAGACACAGTGATACTAATAAGATGAAAATGGCCTCATAAAGGTGTTTGTTTTTTTTTTTAAATTGGAAACAGTCTCTAAGTTGCAGCCTCACACCATAAGTAATGGCAGGGTTCATTTACAGTTAAATTCCTTAGGAAAAAAAAATCTGCAATTGTCCTTTAAGGTAATATTGTGGAATTATCTGTTTTAGGATTCCATTTTGAGTCTGCATTACTTTTATTTTTTTTAATTTTGCAAATTTTTGATAATTACATTTCAAGAAAAAACATACTTGAAGTTGTAAACATGTGAAAGAACAAAATAGTGTTCATAGGAGAATAATACAAACAGCTACTAGAAATTATTAAAGTTTCACAATTCCCAGTCCTCTATATTTAAGGGTAGATTTTCAAAGGGTTATGTGTGTAACCTCCAAAAACCTGCCCCTGCGCGTGCCAAGCCTATCTTGCATAGGCTCAGTGGCACGTGCAAGCCCCGGGTTGTGCGTATGTCCTGGGACTTAAAAAAAAAAAAAGGGGCCGAGGCCTCCTCCGTTGCAGCCCTGCTGAGGGATGTCCCTGCTGAGGCAGGCGTAACTTTGACAATAAAGGTCAGGGGGGGGGGTTAGATAGGGCTGGGGGGGGGTTAGGAAGGGGAAGGTGGGGGGCCTCAGAGGGAACGGAGGAAGGCTACACGGCTCGGCGCACGCAAGTTGCACAATTGTTCACCCCCTTGCGCGCGCTGACCCTGGATTTTATAACATGTGCGCGGCTGCGAGCGCATGTTATAAAATCTGGTGTAGATTTGTTCACGCCGGGTTGCGCGAACAAATCTACGCCCGCTCATATGTCTGAAAATCTATTCCTAAGGTTCCAATACACATCTGTAGGTATCATCTCTTGTCAAGAGCTTCTTAGGAAACTAGCATAGGAGAATATTACCATTATTGAACAACCAACTCAGACCAATGCACCCTGTCTAGGCATAGGAGATGAAGAGGAGACCATGGTAGCCTTATTACTTATAAAGGAAACCAATTGAGATGGTTGAAAGAAAATATAGGACACATTCAAGTATTTGATTATACATTTACATGGGAACTTTAAAATAAATAAAGCCCCCATTTCTAAAACCTTTGGCCTTAATATCAAAAATTGTTGTCTCCTCGTCTGTGTTTGGCGTGCTAAATCAGGATAGGCGTATACTTTCAAATTAAGAAAGAGTTCTGTTCTGTTCTGTGTGAAAGAATAACCTCAAAATCCAATCTCTGTCTGAATCCAGAAGAAATGAGACAATCAAAGTAGATGGTTTTACTAAATCTCTCTGGGAGGTTTCCAATACAGCAGAAAGATCCAACGTTGACTTCTCAACTGGGGAAATAAATTGTAGCCCTACTTCATTTACTTTGCCCTTCCTGAAAGGTGGAATATAATACACCTTAGAGATTAACGGAAAAGTTTGATCTGACAATTTCAAAATCTCCGATAAATATGTTTTCCACATTTCTTTTGGTGCCACTAGGGGATCTTTAGGAAAGTTAATAAATCGTAAATTTTTTCCCCTCACTTGATTTTCCATATATTCTAACCTTGTTGCAAGCCATTTATTCTCTTTGATAATATTATACTGCATTTCAACATTTGTATCCAAATCTTTCCTCAACATTTCCAAGTTCTTTTTATTAGAAGGGATCTCCGTTTCCAATGTTCTTATACTACCATCTAAATTTGCCATATAGCTGAAAATCGGTGTTATCTGGTTAGAAATACTCTTATTCAACACTTGTATCACGTCCCATATTGCTTCCAAAGTAAATTCGGCTGGTCTTACCAACTGCGGTGCACTTCCCTCAGATAACAGAAACTTCTCCATTTCCCCATGAGTTACAGCGGCACTGCTCTCGAAGCTCCTGGTGTCCGGTATGGAGGCTAGGCTAGGCGTTCCTGACACCGCTTCAAGGGTTCTAAACTTCCCTGCCTCCAGCAACGATGTTCCAGCCCGAGCTAGCTCCAATGCTTGGGGTCTCCGCCAGATTCATGGGAGGAAGCCGTTCCTCGGGGGAGAGTGGCCTTCCTCCAGCGAGCATAGCCCCGAGATCGAGCCTCCTTGGTGCACATGAGCATCCATTGGGCCTATAATTCCATTCGCCGGAAGGGTAGAGAGTTGTTCACGTTCTCTAGCCCTTCTCTTCCTACCCAAATGAGGCATAATGATAATTTTAGGAAAAATGCCCTCAGAACCGCTTCAGGCGCGTCATGCTAGGTTGGCCATCTTGGAACCCCGTGTATGTTGCATGACTTTTTGTTAAGGGACACAAATCACACCTATCCATTCTCATTCCTTGCAGCTCTACTCAGTTATCCTATAATCAATTAGTCCCACCCGGTTTGGTTTTTATTTTCCCTCCCCAAATTATGGCTTCCCTCTTAACTTAAAACCGTTTATTTTTTATTTGTCTATTTTGACTAGATTGTAAGCTCCAAGGAGTAGGAACTGTCTCTTATACATTCCACTGTACAGCAACATCGATCTGGTTTGTGTGATTAATCATTGTAATATTAAGGACATTATGCAGAAAGATATCATCTATGAGATGGCATACACAAAGCCTAATATCTCATGTCCTGGCACTGACGGGAGTAATATTTTTGGCAGGAGTTATTTCTTTCATGTGTACCTCCAGTCTGGATAACAGTTCTGAAAACAACTTGAATTAAATTGTTTTGTGAAGGCTCCCATAAGCAGCCACACTAGTGGCAGATGAGCCACAAAATCGAAAACAGTAAACAAACACTTCCTATGTGATGGAACGTGGAGTGGCTGTGAATGTTTAAATGATGCATAATAATAATACTAAATATTCCTAGTGATGCCATCTGGCCACATCTATGCATCTGGTTGGATGACAAATTTTTAGGGAATTTTTCCATGCGTGGTTTTTTACTATGCAGGATACTGCTATGAAGTGGGTGGAGTAGTGCTGTTGACTAGGGTAATCACGTTTCATGGCAGAAGTTTGGACTAGATTACTCTCACTGCGAGCAAAGAGAAGTTCAGGCAAGGCACAGACCTCCATGCAAAAATCCTGTTTACCTGTAGATGGCAGACTGCTCATAACCAACTGCAAAGAGAGTCAATCTAGAAATTCTATTAATTATTAGGAAATTCCCTGTTATATACGTTCACAGAAGTTGTCACCCCAAATTTGGGATACTGGGGCAGAATGTACACCAAAAAGAAACCAGCAAGAGTTTAATCATCACCTAAAAATGTTCTATATACAATATCGCATCTGAGTTTTCTTATATTCAGTCCATTCTCTTTTCAAAACATTTCCTGAATTTGTAGCCCATTCTCAGTCGATGTTACTTACAAAATACAAATCCATCTCTTCCCCGTATAGAAAATACAGTGGAGGCTTTCCTGAAAAAGCCTAAAAAGTGGCTGCTTAAAACTCTTACTCTTTTATAAGACACTAGCAATTGTACCTGTTCTATGCCCGGGCGGCGAGCCTTGTTATTGGCACATATGCTTTTTAGCAAGTTTCTTCTTGTTCTATGTAAACCGGTTTGATTTGCATCTAATGTAGGAAGATCGGTATATAAAAACCAAAAATAAATAAATAAATAAATATGCTCTTGTATGGAAGCGTTAGCTGAAAAGGAAAAACTAAATTGTTTTCACCCAGGGCAAGGGACGTGGAGGCACATTTGCTAAAGCCAGGGCTGGCAATGTTTATTTACCAAGCTGTCTCTCGCACTCCCCCACACCCCCTCTCCTCTCTCACACACACATTCTCTCTCACCAGCATCCCCCTCCCCTCATACAGGCTCCCTCTCTCTGAAACCCACACTCAAGCATCCCCCCACCCACCCTCTCTTACCTCCCATGCTCTCACACCCTCCCCACCCCCCTCTTACCAACCATGATCTCTGTCACCCCCCCCTCTCTCACACACACATTCTCTCTCACCTGCATCCCCCTCCCCTCATACAGGCTCCCTCTCTCTGAAACCCACACTCAAGCATCCCCCCACCCACCCTCTCTTACCTCCCATGCTCTCACACCCCTCCCCACCCCCCTCTTACCAACCATGATCTCTGTCACCCCCCCCCTCTCTCACACACATTCTCTCTCACCTGCATCCCCCCCCCCCCCATGCTCTCTCTCACACCCTCCTGCTCTCTTCCCACCATCCCCACCCCGACACATTCTCTCTCACCGGCATCCCCCCCTCCCATGCTTTCTCTCACACCCTCCTGCTCTCGTCCCACCCTCCCCACCCCGACACATTCTCTCTCACTGGCATGCCGCAGGACTCGCGCCATTCACGACGAAGATGAAGGCCCGGCGAGCCGTTCACGGCACATGGGGCTTTCAATTTTCACCTTGAGCAGAAAATAGCAGCGGAGACCCCGGCATGCTGTGAACAGAGCACATCCCGCAGCACACGCTCCGTTCGCTGCGAAGATGAAGGTCCAGGCATGCTGATAGCGGCACATGGGGGCCTTCCCTTTTTGCTGTGAACGGCGCACCGGGCCTTCATCTTCGCCACGAACGGAGCGTGTGCCGCAGGACGCGCTCTGTTCTCGGCATGCCAGGGTCTCCTCTGCTATTTTCTGCCTGTCCCGCGATGGCTGCTGTCCTTCTGGTTTTGAATAGTCTTCCAGCGAGGGAGGAAATCCGCGAAGTGAGGGAGGAAATCTGCGAGAAGGAGGAATTCTGCGCAAAATGTGCAGTCCGCAGTAGCGCTGAATTCCCCCAGGAGTACCTCTTGTAGCTGGTGTTGTGATGTGGCCGCTGTACGGCGTGTTTGAGCCGCCTGTGCCATCTATCGGCGGGCTGGGGAACATGCGCGAGCACTGACGGACACACTACCAAGCCCGATATATTATAGCGCCATCTATTGGCAGACATGGGAACATGCGCGAGCACTGACGGACACACTACCAAGCCCGATATATTATAGCGCCATCTATCGGCAGACATGGGAACATGCGCAAGCACTGACGGACACACTACCAAGCCCGATACATTATGGATTATTTAAACCAATTGCTTCTCTCTTCAGTGTCCCTTAACTGGCAGCCAGTCAGCATCCTTGGCATTGTCTACAATTAGCAACCTCACTTGGAACAGGGCTGGCTAGCTCTGAACGCCCTAACATGGATAAATCTCTTAAGAGGACCAAGACCTTGCTTGCCCGTACTGTTTGTGGATGCTAGAAGAATACATGACCCCTCTCCTTTCCATATTGGAGAGGGTATTTAGAAAGAGTCAGGTACTTTTATTAGATTCCCTTGTCAGGTCACCAATAAAGCTGAAGCCTTTATTATTCCACTCTTTTAACATGTCTGGGCTATTCATTAATGCTGCATTGTTATTGACATTTTCTGTTAAGAACTGAGGGTGGAAGCCTATGTTACTATTACAAGCACAAATACATACCAATACAATCAATTAAGCACATCATAGCCATGGCAACAATAAAATATAATACATTCAAGAATACTACAGTACCAAAAATGAAATAAGGAAGATTTGATGTGGAATTTTAGCTTTGGTCCTCTTCAGAACGATCAAACAATTTGATTTATAACCATGATCAAATAAAGTGAACCCATTCATACCTGGATTGAGGATGGGATATAAGACTGTCATCATGGAGCATGACCTTTTTGTGCCTCTATCTTGTTCATCCCCATATTATGAACCCCTTTGTTGTAGAACTTTCTTTCTACCAAAAAAATACTTACCTCGAGGGATTTCACTATTTCTACCATATCCCATCTTATCAACCTCTTGCCCACCCCAAGGCACACAAATTTAGATACTTAAGTCTTCTCATAGAATTTACAGTACAGTGAAAGGATCTATCATTACATTAAATCTTTTATGACTTTGCAAACTGATTTTATAAACCACCAACAGTTTACTTGTATATTCAGACATCGCCATTACTCACTTATTTTGTCCTGATCTGTATCCTGACATTGGGAGCATAGAGTAACTCTCAAAAATTAAATTTGAGTATTTTATCTATGTATGTGACCTTGAACAAAGGATATGGTAAAAATACATCTTTATAAAAGAAAAAAAATATCCACATATTTTAGTGCAGTAAAAAGGTATCACCTGCAACTTTTTTTATGCCCTTTAGTTTTACATATTTAAGAGGACTAGCATATTAACCACCTTACCTAACTCTTACTCCAGTTTAGCCTGGTGCATTTTGTCTTGCAGAATGCACCGAGATGGGAGTTTGAAAGCTTGCATTGGACCATAATAATCTCACAAGGAAAAGAGGTTTAGTTGGCGACACTGCAAACTCCACAAGCATTATAAGTATAAGGCCCACTAGGCAATTACTTTTGTGAATAATGTGGAAATTTGGGAGTAACCAGAGAAGTGTATCACTGTTCATGACCCCTCACCACAGGTAGGGTCCTTTTACTACACCCGTAAGTGCTCAAGAGCATGAGGAGATGTTGATGGAAGGGAGCAAGGGTGAGGGAACACCGGGCTATGATATCTTTGTACAATAAAAAAGAGACCAGAGATATAGTATTATCAAAGTCCCTCAAAATTATTTTCTAAACATGTGAATTCACAACAATTTTTAACTTAAATCCTTAACACACTGAAGTGAAAAAAAAAACTATGTTCATAGATTGCCCAAAGTTCCGATATTGGTTTAACATTAGGGCTATTCATTTCTAATCATTATATACAAAAAAACCCCAAAAACTTGTGATAAATAATTTCTCAAAAATTCTTCTAGAGTATGTTTCTTGTATTAAGTGTCTACTTTCGAAGTTTATATTTGTCTTTTTAAAAAAAACTGTATTTAAAGCTGAAATATACAATAGGATCTCCCACTACTCTGCCTTAGGGAAATCATGCACTTACAAAACAGCCGCAATTCAGATATAATCTATTAGAACTTCATACGCACCAGTTTTTGTACACCTCTGAAGGAAAAGGCCTTACAGCTCTCCTTCATGCTCCATGATTCACCGTTCAGGCTTTGTCAAGGAGGCTCAGTATAACCATTTGACTTAGCAGTGGAGGAGGCTAGAGTTCGTTCACGATATCGCTGAAGCTGTTGTCAGATAAGGCAAGGTTAATCTGATGTACATTGGGCAAACTAAAGCAAAGTAAGGATCTGCAGAGGTGAATGATAAGAGGAAATGTCTTTGGCTCTGCTCTGCACTGCACTCTTTGGGGTGAATTTTAAAAGCCCAGCACGCACCAAAGCCGGGAAGTACATGCAGAAGTCGGGCCAGTGCACGCTGCACGAATTTTAAAAAAGGCGCTCATGTATCTCCCAATACAAGCTTTTTTTTTTTTTTACAGAAAAGGTGCACGGCATGGACATGGTCTGGGAAGGGCTTGGGCATTCCAGGGTTTATGAATGAAGCCAGCATGTAAATACTTACGTGCATAAGTGCATGCTAGGGTCCCCTATCTCATAACTGCACTTCTGCTATGGATGGTGTGAAAGACCTAAAACAAAAATACCTAAGCTAGTCAAGGGAATTTTAAGGATAGGGGCTAAGAGGGTAAAAAGGAGGCTAATTAACTAGGGGGTTAGGAAGTCCTATCTTTTACCTGGGCAAACTGGGAACACCTCTACTTGCGTCAGCACATGTCTACTTTTGCATGCCTACACATGCATGTGTCCATATAAAATTGTGCACACATGTACATGCACACAGTCTATTTTAGACTGTGTGTGTATATGTTATAAAATGGATACTTCTTTTGGCACAAGCCAAAGGAAGTACATGTGTGCCCGTTACTGTCTTTGTTAGGATATAATCCCAGAAACTCCTCCACCTTTTATAGATTGCAGACTTTACTTCCATATCAAATTTTTATTGATGTTCTTGAATAATTTTAGTGGTAGTTTTATTAGATAGTTGAAACTGGCCAGGGGTTCTTTATTGTTTAGAAAGTCTTTCTGTATAAAGATGCCACTGACATTTATGCCCAGCACCTTGAGATCATGGTGCAAAATGTTTGTAGTGGTGCCTCCTGCTATATAAGCAGGGGTGTCCTGTCTGCTTGGATAGAATTTGCTATGGAGCGAGAGCTACTGGATTCCTTCCAGGATCAAACTAATAGGGTGGCTTCCCTCTCACATCATATATTATGACCTGATGACAGCTGCATGGGAATCATTTGTGTGATGTCTTAATATGTCTTTGTATAGGATTGTTTATGGTGGTAGGGAGAAGCTGCTGATCATGATTGAGTTAATCAGCAAAATGTCAGGGGGAGGGCAGAGAAGGGTTTATGGGCCCATGCCCTGGATTTATTTTTAAGTACCTAAAGCAATGCTGCTAAATGTAAATGGCAACCATCTAAACAAATTCACAGACAGCCACACTGTGCACGCATTTTTCTTCAAAATTCCTGAATTTACCTAGAACTCCAGACTGCAAAATTAACATTTTTAGTTTGTCAAATAATCACTCTAGACCTAGCAATGTAAAATCAATAATCACAGAATACATATTCAGGCAAACAGCCCAGCTTTGTCAAGTGTCTGTCCTTGACTTTTCTTGATAGTGATTGCAAAGATAAACAGATTTTTCTTTTGTTTTAATAAAAACACATTGATGTCTGAAAACATTGTCAATCCAACATCTTAAGAACTTCCCATTGTAACTTCAAGATCTAATCAATTGTTGTCCTGTTCCTGAGATACATTTTAGTATTAAGATTATATAGGAGAATCCAAACAGCTCCTATCAAGATACATGAAGGAAGTCTACTTAAAAATACTTGCTTTTTTTTTTCTGAATATCCACACATTGGAGTCGCCACATTCCCTTGAGAATATTGTAGGTAACTGTATTGTTTACATCAGGATTCCCGAAGCTGCAAGGGCTGGGGGGAGGTGAGGGGGGGGGGGGGCAGTGAGGGAGATGGCACCTCAGACTTGCTGACTGAAAAGAATTTGGAAGGGGGGGGGGGGGGAACATATCTGGCCCTTTCAATGATTTGAAATGCTAGAGAAGGGGAAAAGCTAGGGCCAGGGTTCCCAGAGGCTTAGGAGTGTGGGCAGATAGGGGTAGATTTTAATAAAGTACGCCCGCGCGTACTTTTGTTCGCGCACCAGGTGCAAACAAGAGTATGCCGGATTTTAATATATACGGGCGTAGCCACGCGTATCCTTTAAAATCTGGGGTCGGCGCGTGCAAGGCTGTGAAAAATTGGCAGCCTGCACGCGCTGAGCCGCGCAGCCTGTCTCTGTTCCCTCCGAGGCCACTCCGAAATTGATGCAGCCTCGGAGGGAACTTTCCTTCCCCCCCCCCCCACCTTCCCCTTCCTTCCCATACCTAACCCACCCCCCAGCCCTATCTAACCCCCCCTACCTTTGTTGGACAAGTTATACCTGCCCGAGGCAGGCGCCGGCTGCGCGATTCCCCGGCCTGGGAGCAGATTCGGAGGCCTCGGCCATGCCCCCACAATGCCCCCGCCCCCGAATGATGCGCCACCATGACATGCCCCCCCCCCCCCCCCCCCCAGGAAAGCCCTGGGACTTACGCGCGTCCGGGGGCTTAGGCTCGGCACGCACAGGGGGAACTTGGGGCAGGTTTTCGGGGGGTACGCGCCCCTTTGAAAATCTGCCCCATAGTGTAATATTTCTTGATTTTTCAAAGTTGGCAACCCTGCCCCAACCCAGCAACATTGGCTCCTGCCTCCCCCTCCCTTCCCCAATTTCTCTCCCCGTAGGGAAACAGGGGGCAGGGAGGGTGGATGGACAGCAAGTTGGGGTGTTTGCTACACTTATTCACTCACACTGTCTAATTCACGCTTGCTTCCTAATTCCTTCCCCTTTTCTCATCCCATTCCCCCCATCCCTTCTACCTGCTCTCCTCCCATGCAACATACCAGCTTTGTGATATGAGCAAAAACTCTTCCTCGGGAGACCTCAATCCAGGGAAAGACACTCAAGCCTTAGTATCTGGGTTATAATAATGAGGATTTCTCTACTTTGTGCTTCCAAAGCTTCCATCCTTAGGGCACAATGTGCATGCTCCCTCTCCCACAGTGCTGGAGATGGTGGCATGGCTGGGAACCACCATCCCTTTCCTAATTTTCCTGGCAGCCCAGACTCCATGTCTCAGCACTGCCAGTTCCTTCTTCGCCATGGCTTGCATAGCCCTCTGCAGCATCTCTCCCTGTCTTCGGCCCAAGTGGCTCACCTACACCAAGTATCTGAGCTAGGAGTAGTGGTTGAATGTACTGCAGGCACTGCTACTATAGGCCACATCAAGCTGCTGCTGGCCAGATGAAATTCAGCCAAATGCCAGATCTAGCCTTTAGGGGATAGGCTGGGGACCCTAGGTTTAGATAATTTTAATACTCATTTAATACTCATTTTCTGGAAGCAAAACTGCACATCCTGAAAGTTTCAAAAGGCTGTTATGGCCATGTACTGTATATGCAACTTGCAGTATAAACAAAAATTCTTACAACAGAATAGTAAGATGTATGTAAACGTTTAGGGACTCCAGTCAAATTATGTTTTAATGAATCCCTAAGTGAACAGAAGCGGACACAACCTCTGCATGGTACAAATTTAAACATCATACAAAAAATAATGTATTAGACATGAAAACCCAGATCAGGGCAAAAATAATCAAAAGAAAGTCCCCTGGGTCATAAATTTTGCTACAAAATTGCCAAAAACCAAATACTGGTAGTAAATGAAAAACTTCAAATGAAAGTGAACAAACAAGTGAAAAAAGGTGGAAGCACTACTTAGTCAATATTCTTGTTTGGAATGGCTCCATTGAATATTTTCAGAAATTTACTTTGTGGCTGAAGCAGCATAACCCTCTTACAATCTACAGCACATATTAGTCCTTCAGTAATATTGATTTTGGATATATTGAAATTTGTCTTTTCAGTAGGTTTACAAGCATCTCTTTAGAAAGGATACAGACAGGAACAATCTCTTGCTGTACCAGTCATCATCCAGGAATAACATGTCAGTTGGATAATTCTTTCATCTTAGATATTTGTGTTTGTTCACTATTCAAAGCAAGTGAAAGAGGAATGTTCTCCAGATTTTTAGAAAGGGGGTACCCATATCAAATTGTTATAAAAGTATTTAAAAGTGCTCTATATGCAAATCACAATTTACTTTTAACACAGAGTACAGATAATGATTTATCTCCTCTGGTGTACGTATTATCATTTTAAAGTAAGTCACATGCCATTTGTCAAATCATTTTAAAACATTGGCAGCATCTTTCATAATCTCAGGTTTTTTCCTCTAGTGCCTAGTTTGCCTTTCACCAGAGCAGGAATCTGTGAGACTGTCTGGTGTATTCAGCTGTGACTACTCCTGGCATATCTTACCCATCCATGAGTAATCATAAATGTGATAATTGTACTGTGTGCAAATATGCATGGGAGATAGCAGAGTTGCTTACCTGTACCAGGTGTTCTCCCAAGACAGCAGGATGTTAGTCCTCACATATGGGTGACATCATCAGATGGAGCCCTGTCACGGAACACTTTTGTCAAAGTTTCTAGAACTTTGACTGGCACACTGAGCATGCCCAGCATGCCACTAACCCTGCAGCCAGCAGGGGTCCCCCTTCAGTCTCATTTGTAGCAAAAGTAAGAGCGAAAAATAAAATAAAACGTAAGTGAACGCAAACTCCACGGGGTGGCGGGCGGATTTCGTGAGGACTAACATCCTGCTGTCCTGGAAGAACACCTGTTACAGGTAAGCAACTCTGCTTTCTCCCAGGACAAGCAGGATGGTAGTCCTCAAATATGGGTGAATAGCAAGCTACAGGCTGAGTCAAGTATGAGGCCAAGCAGCACCGAACATGTGCAACAGGCACAACAACTGGGGTACTGTTGGAAAGGATGAGGCAGCCTGAAATTCACAGCGGGTCGAGGTAGGACGAGTTGGGTTCCTACACTGGAAACAAATTTCTTAGGACAGACTGGCCAAAGATGGAATCCTGTTGCCCAGCCTTGTCCAGGCAGTAGTGAGCTGCGAAGGTGTGGAGAGAGCTCCATGTCGCAGCCTTGCAGATGTTAGCAATCTGCACTGAACGGTAGTGTGCTACTGACGTTGCCATTGCTCTGAGTGTGCCTTCACTCGTCCCTGTAGTGGAAGGCCTGCTTGCTGGTAACAGAATGCGATGCAGTCTGCCAACCAGTTTGACAGTGTTTGCTTGCCCACCACATTCCCAAGTTTGTTCTTATCAAAAGAGACAAAGAGTTGGGTGGACTTCCTGTGGGCTGTAGTGCAGTCTAAATAAAATGCAAGAGCACGCTTACAGTCCAAGGTGTGGAGAGTTGCTCACCTGGGTGAGCGTGAGGTCTTGGAAAGAAAGTGGGCAAGACTGGACTGATTTAAATAGAAATCAGTTACCACCTTAGGAAGGAATTTAGGGTGAGTGCAGAGAACCACCCAGTCATAGAGGAACCTTGTGTAGGGTGAGTAGGTCACAAGGGCCTGTAACTCACTCACTCTGCGAGATGTGATGGCGACTAGGAAAAAAACTTTCCATGTAAGGTATCCGAGTTCTCAAGAGTGCAAGGGGTCAAAAGGAGTGTGCATGAGCCATGCAAGTACGACATTGAGGTCCCATACCACGACCAGTGGCCGTAGAGGAGGCTTAAGCTGTGCTAAGCCTCTCATGAAGCGACTCACCAGGGGTTGAGCCATTAACGGGGCATCCCCTATTCCTTGATGGTAAGCAGAGATGGCACTAAGGTGCACTCAGATAGATGATGTCTGGAGACCAGATTCTGAGAGGTGCCAGAGATAATCCAACAGACTCAATGTGGGGCAAGAAAAAGGATCCAAGCCCTTTTGTGTTTACCACAAGGTAAATCTCTTCCATTTAGAGCGCTAGGATTTCCGCATGGAAGGCTTCCGTGAAACTACTAGGACTTGAGATACGTCACTTGAAAGGTTGAGTGGTTGTAGTATCAGCCTTTCAATATCCAGGCCATCAGAGAGAGGGCCTGGAGGTTTAGGTGGCGTAACTTTACTTATTTATTTATATACTTTTCTATACCGTCATATAGCACAGGCTGTCACAATGGTTCACAAATATAAAAATAAAAAGATGGTCTGTAAAACAATATAAAATACAGTAATCACAATAATAAATTAGTTAAGAAACAAAATAGTAAAGAATGAAAAAGATAAAAATTCATTATCACTCAGCCTTCATAATCCTAAAACAAGTTAAAGAAAAAATAATATTAACAATCCAAATATTTTTTAAAAACTATCTTAAAACTATAATACTATTTTAAAAGTATAAATAAAAGTTGAATTGTAAATGACTTAAAAAGAACTTCCACTGCTAGCCTTTACATTCTTTATAAGCCTGCTCAAAGAACCAGGTTTTTAGCTGTTTTCTGAACAGTTTCAGGTCACTTTGCAATCTTAAATTCGTCAGGAGCATGTTCCAAAGGCATGGCCCCACTAGAAAAATCGCTCTCTCTCTTACAGAAGTAAGGAGAGCCGATGTCAAGGATGGGATTGATAGACCTTTATTGGAGGATCAAAGATTATGTTGCGGGGTATGATTTCTGACAGAGGCATTTAACCATTCTGCCTGACTGCCATAGATAGCCTTGTGTAATATAATATACATAGGACCTTATATTCTATCCGTTTGTCCACGGGGAGCCAATGTAGTGCTTGTAAGATAGGAGTTATGTGGTCTGATTTTTTACAACCAGTAAGTAATCTCGCTGCCGAGTTTTGCAGTATTTGAAGAGGGCGAATTGTTGAATTTGGAAGACCAAGCATGAGAGAATTACATGCTGTATCGCTCCATGGTGAGACTGCACCTTGAATACTGTGTACAGTTCTGGTCGCCACATCTCAAAAAAAGATATAATTGCGATGGAGAAGGTACAGAGAAGGGCTACCAAAATGATAAGGGGAATGGAACAGCTCCCCTATGAGAAAAGACTAAAGAGCTTAGGACTTTTCAGCTTGGAGAAGAGACGGCTGAGGGGGGATATGATAGAGGTGTTTAAAATCATGAGAGGTCTAGAATGAGTAGATGTGAATCGGTTATTTACTCTTTCGGATAGTAGAAAGACTAGGGGGCACTCCATGAAGTTAGCATGTGGCACATTTAAAACTAATCGGAGAAAGTTCTTTTTTACTCAATGCACAATTAAACTCTGGAATTTGTTGCCAGAGGATGTGGTTAGTGCAGTTAGTATAGCTGTGTTTAAAAAAGGATTGGATAAGTTCTTGGAGGAGAAGTCCATTACCTGCTATTAATTAAGTTGACTTAAAAAATAGCCACTGCTATTACTAGCAACAGTAACATGGAAAAGACTTCGTTTTTGGGTACTTGCCAGGTTCTTAAGGCCTGGATTGGCCACTATTGGAAACAGGATGCTGGGCTTGATGGACCCTTGGTCTGACCCAGTATGGCATGTTCTTATGTTCTTCTTATGTTCTTAATTCCAGTAAAAAGTAGCGATTGTAAAATAGTTCTAAAATCGTTATACTCAAAGGGGTTTGTGGCATCTTAACATTAAAAGTTTATAAAAACCTTCTTGTACCCTTAAGGAGATATCTTTTTAAAATTTAATTTAGGATCTAACCAGATACCTAAGTCTCATACTTTAGCATTTAATTTAAGTCATAAAGTTTTCGATCTGCGCTATTCTATTGATGTTTGAAACATGAATTTTCCTTTCCAGTAATAAAAATAGCAAATGTTGCTTACCTGTAACAGGTGTTCTCACAGGACAGCAGGATGTTAGTCCTCACATATGGGTGACATTGTCAGGATGGAGCCCAATCACGGAAAACGTCTGTCAAAGTTTCCAGAACTTTGACTGGCCCCTACTGGGCATGCCCAGCATGGCACTAACCCTGCAGCCAGCAGGGGTCCCCCCTTCAGTCTTATTTGAAAGCTACAGGCAGTGCCGAAAAATCAAACAACAAAACGTTACGAACCCAACACCGCGGGGCGGCGGGCGGGTTTCGTGAGGACTAACATCCTGCTGTCCTGTGAGAACACCTGTTACAGGTAAGCAACATTTGCTTTCTCACAGGACAAGCAGGATGGTAGTCCTCACATATGGGTGAGTACCGAGCTGAGGATGTCTGAATATGCACCAAATGTACCCAATGGCGTGCAACAGGCACAACAACTGGGGTGGAATTTGGTAGAGGGCATCCTGAATCCCACCGGGCAGGCAGAAGGGTGTTGGTATGTCACGCTGGAAATAAGTTACGCAGGACAGACTGGCCGAAGATGGAATCTTGTCTTCCGGCTTTGTCCAAGCAATAGTGGGCTGCGAAAGTGTGGAGAGAACTCCAGGTGGCAGCCCTGCAAATGTCAGGAAGTGGCACCGATCTTAGGTGTGCTACTGAAGTCGCCATGGCCCTCACAGAGTGTGCTTTAACATGGTCTTGAAAAGGAATGCCTGCTTGTTGATAGCAAAGAGATATGCAGTCCGCCAACCAGGAGGAGAGAGTCTGCTTACCCACAGGTTGCCCTAATTTATTGGGATGGAAAGAGACGAATAACTGAGTACTCTTCCTGTGTGCAACTGTACGGTCTAGGTAGAATGCTAGAGCCCGTTTACAGTCAAGGGTATGCAGAGCATGTTCCCCTGGATTGGAATGGGGCCTGGGAAAGAAGGTAGGTAGTATGATGGATTGATTAATGTGAAACTGCGAAACTACCTTAGGTAAAAATTTAGGGTGAGTGCGGAGTACCGCCCGGTCCTGCAGGAGTTTAGTGTAAGGCGGATAGGTAACTAGGGCCTGTAACTCACTAACCCTGCGAGCTGAAGTGATAGCCAAAAGGAAAATCACTTTCCATGTGAGATATTTTAGGTCGCAGGAGTGAAGAGGCTTGAATGATGGTTTCATGAGCCGACCAAGAACCAGATTAAGGTCCCAAGAAGGGGCCGGAGGACGTAAAGGTGGCTTGATATGGAGCAAGCCCTTTAAAAAGCGTGTTACGAGGGGTTGTACTTGGAAGGCGGCTACTGCACTGACATGCATTCTGATTGAAGAGGTCTTTAAACCTGACTGACAAATGCCAGAGATAGTCCAAAAACCTTGGGATTGGACAGGAAAAGGGATCAAGGGACTGCGAAGTGCACCATGATGTGTACCTTTTCCATTTATAGGAATAAGATTTTCTTGTGGAAGGCTTTCGCGAAGCAATCAGGACACGAGAAACCGAATTTGAAAGGTTAAGTGGTTGAAGGATTAACCTTTCAACATCCATGCCGTCAGGGACAAGGCCCAAAGATTGGGATGGCGTAGGCATCCATTGTTTTGAGTGATCAGATGCAGGTCCATTCCCAAGGGAATGTGCCTGCAGATGGAGAGATCCTGGAGTATAGGAAACCACACTTGGCGTGGCCAGTGAGGTGCTATCAGGATCTTGGTTCCCTTGTCCTGACGTAGATTCACGAGAGTCTTCGAAAGAAGAGGAAGTGGAGGGAATGCATAAAGCAGACTGGTTGCCCACGAGAGGGAGAATGCATCTCTGGGCTGAGAGCGCTCACTCCGAATGAGGGAGCAGTAGTTGTCCACTTTGTGGTTCTGAGGGGACGCAAAGAGGTCTGTCTGGGGGTATCCCCATTGGCGAAAGATTGAGGTCGCTACCGAGGGGTTGAGAGACCACTCGTGTGGCTGGAAGACACGTCTCAGTTTGTCTGCCAAGACATTGTCCTCTCTCGGCAAGTAGGTGGCCCTGAGGTACATCGAGTGGGAGAGCGCTTCCGACCAAATCTGCGCAGCTTCCTGACACAGAAGGAAGGAGCCTGTGCCTCCCTGCTTGTTGATGTACCACATGGCCACCTGGTTGTCCGTCTGAATCAGGATGACTTGATTTGAGAGGCATTCCTGAAAAGCCCTGACAGCATATCGCATTGCTCGAAGTTCTAGGAAGTTTATTTGATGTTTGGCTTTCCCTGGAGACCAAGACCCTTGTGTCTGTAGATTGTCCACGTGGGCTCCCCACCCGAGGTTGGACGCATCGGTGGTGAGAATGAGTTGAGGATCTGGCACTTGAAAGGGCAGACCCTGGAGGAGATTGTTGTGATTTGTCCACCAGGCGAGAGACAGACGGAGTGAGTCGGTGATGTGGATAATGGTCAACAGAGGCTGAACAGCTTGAATCCATTGTGACCTCAGAGTCCAATGCATGAGTCCCATGGCCAGGCGGGCCATTGGTGTGACATGGACTGAGGACGCCATGTGTCCTAAAAGGACGAGGAATTGGCGAGCTGTTGCTGTATGCTGAGACTGCAACTGGTGAGCGAGAGACATGAGGGTTAGCGCTCATTGTTGAGGGAGAAAGGCTTTTGCCTGCAAGGTGTCCAAGTCTGCCCCAATGAACGACAAGGTTTGACATGGGACTAAATAGGATTTTTCGTAATTGACGAGAAATCCTAGAGAAATTAGAGTGTGTAGGGTCAAACTGAGGGACGACCGAGCAGCTTGCTGGGTTGGAGCCCTGATTAACCAGTCGTCCAGATAGGGGTAGACGTGAACACCTTCTTTCCTGAGAAAAGCTGCGCAACCACGAGACATTTGGTAAAGTCTCGTGGTGCCGAAGCTAGGCCGATCGGAAGCACGCGGTATTGATAGTGCTTTGGGCCTACTAAAAACCTGAGGTACTTGCGATGAGCTGGAGTTATCGCAATGTGTGTGTATGCGTCCTGAAGGTCCAGAGAGCAGAGCCAGTCTCCTCTTTGCAGAAGAGGTAGAAGCGAGTCCAAGGTTACCATCTTGAACTTTTCTCGCTGTAGGTACTTGTTGAGAGCACGAAGGTCCAGAATTGAACGAACTCCCCCGGATTTTTTGGGGATCAAAAAGTACCGGGAATAGAACCCTAGGCCTTGCTGCGAGAGTGGGATGGGTTCAATTGCTCTTAACTGGAGAAGGGAAACCTGCTCCAAAAGGACAGAATGGTCGGATACTCTCCATGCTTGCAGAGGTGGTGAGTCCGGTGGAAGAGCAAGAAAGTTTAGGTGGTAACCCTGAGCAATGATTGCTAACACCCATTGGTCAGTTGTGATTGATTGCCACATGCCGTGAAAATGGCACAATTGACCTCCCACTGGTATGCTTGGCAGAGGAATCAGGCTGCTGCTCTCCAAGTGAAAGTCAAAAACCTGAAGCAGGCCCCAGCTGGGGAGCTGCTTGCGGCTTTTGCTTTCGGGCCTGGCGAGGCTGAGGTTTTTGAGAAAGCCTCGTAGTTCGGGACCTTGCTGGTGGAGGATAGTACTTCCTTGGACGGAAGAATGACTTCTTAGAGTCCTTCCTAAAGGGCTGTCTTGAGGGGAAGTCGGAAGGTATCGATGAGAGCTGTTTAAGGGTCTCATGATGGTCTTTAATTCAGCCACTATTTGCTGGATCTGTTCACCAAACAGATTGTCTCCTACACATGGTAGGTCAGATAGCCTGTCTTGTACTTCTGGGCGAAGGTCAGAAGATTTCAGCCAGGCCCATCGCCTTGCCGAAATGGCAGCTGCAGACACTCTAGTAGAGGTGTCAAAGATATTGTAAGCTGTTCTTATCTCATGCTTTCCTGCTTCAAACCCCTTGCTGACAAGGATTTGAAGCTGTTGTTGGAATTGTTCAGGCAGGGTTTCAGAGAAGTACTGTATCTGTTTGAAGATGACCATATTGTATTGGGTCATATACAGCTGGTAAGCAGCAGTTCTGGAGATGAGCATGGCCCCTTGGAACACTCGTCGACCAATATTGTCTAGGAACTTGTGTTCCTTAACAGGAGGGGTAGATGAGTGAGGCTTCGTCCTTTTTGCTTTCTTTTGAGCCGATTCCACCACAACTGAGTGGTGGTCGAGCTGAGATTTTTGAAAGCCGAGGGCTGACTTTACTAAATAGGTAGTGTCAGGTTTTCTGTGGACTGGGGCAATGGATCCTGGGTTTTCCCAATTCTTTTTGAGGAGGTCAAGAAGAACTTGATGAACGGGAATAGAAGTGATCACTTTAGGGGCATCCAGGAATTGGAGGAGCTCCATCATCTGGTGCCTATCATCCTGCTCCGTCTGAAGCTGAAAAAGGACCAACTCAGACATTTCCTTCACAAAATTAATGAAAGAAACTCTGGAGGAGAACGCTTTCTACTTTCAGTAGGAGAGGGAGGTGAAGGTAAGTCATTGGTGTCTGTGGAAGTATCATCACCCCAGGTGTCATAAGGATCAGCAGACTGACCTGCAGGACGAAAAGGGGGTTGGATACCCGAAGGCCCCGGCTGATGCTCCGAGAAAATTGAAGGAATCGCCGGGGGCACCGTGGACGGCCTGGAAGGCATCGGTGCCGGTATCGAAGGCATCAATGGCGCCGATGTGCGTATTGCTCCCGATGAATGAATCGGTGGCGAGGGACGAAATGGCATCGATGGCTGAGGCAATACTCCCGAAGGAAGAATGCGGAACGGTGTTTCTCCTCTCAATGAAGCTGTCAACGGGGAGCGCACCGGAGCCATCGGAGACCCAGGAATCACCGGTGGAAGGGCGGTCATGAGCACCTCCATCCGGGATAGCAGCGGTGCCAGTGCTGCTGTCATCGGGTCAGTGACAGGTTCCACTCTCGGTGCCGGTGTCGGAGGAATCTGGAGCCATTGCATCGCCTTGTCGATGGCCTCCTGGACCAGCCAATCCAGTTCTTCCCGGAGACCTGGAGCAAGCAGCCCCGGCTCCGTGACAGAAGAGGGAGGCAGAGGCACAGTCGGAGGGACCACCTTTACAGGTGGAATCGCGACTCCAAACCCGGATCGGGTGAGGGTGGCCTCGATGCTCCGGTCGCAGGAATGGTCGATGCCATTTCTGCACGGGGTTTCTTCGATGGTGGCTCGGACGGTGGCGAGGTCGATGATTTCGCTCCCTCAACGGTCCAAGACTTACGATGCCGATGGTGATGTTTCTCCCTACGATCCCCTCGATCTTGAGGGGGAGTAACGGGAGTCGATGGCCGTGAAGACGTTGATGCTGGTGCGACTTTGGTGCCGGTTCTGATGATGTCGATGCGATAGACGGCATCAGGGTGTGAGCACGGAAGCATCTTCTCCATTCTGGCTTTGCGACCTTTTGGTGTCATGAGGGCACATTTGGTGCAAGTCAGGACATCATGCTCCCGGCCTAAACACATTACACAGACTCCATGAGGGTCTGTGATAGACATGGTACGAGAACAGTCTGGGCACCGACGAAACCCCAACGCCATGGCCATAGAAAAAAATCGAGCCACGGTATGGTCAACGGCCAGTAGGCCGCAAGGGCCAAACTCGACAGTAATCGACAGAAAATGGGTAAAAACCTACCGGAGTACCGTAGCCTGAGAAAAGTTAGAGGAGGGACCCCTGTGGGGCAATTTAAGTTTAATTAACTCCGTGAGGAAAATTCCTGTCAGGAATCTCTTCAGAGCTCCTAAACCGCGAGGCTACTGCTGCGCGGAAAAAAGAAGACTGAAGGGGGACCCCTGCTGGCTGCAGGGTTAGTGCCATGCTGGGCATGCAAGTAGGGGCCAGTCAAAATTCTGGAAACTTTGACAGAAGTTTTCCGTGATTGGGATCCATCTTGATGATGTCACCCATATGTGAGGACTACAATCCTGCTTGTCCTGTGAGAATCTGTTTTATCTAAATTAATAATCAATCTCATTTGGGTTAATAGTTGTTTAATTACATTAAGGTACATAGATACATAGTAGATAATTTAAATGCCTGATCAATGGATTCTGGGATCGGGATGAGGATCTGGCTATCATCTGCGTAAATGTAATATGTTAAACCAAGTCTTGAAAGCAATTGACAAAGTGGAAAAAGGTAGATGTTAAATAAAGTTGTAGAAAGGGAAGAACCTTGTGGAACAAGTGGCATGATTTCTGATTTATTAGAGTTGAGAGATACTTGGAAAGTTCTGTTGCTCAGGTATGACGTGAACCATTTTAATGTTAATCCAGAGAGGTGAATTTCCGATAGTCTGTAAATGAGTGAGTTATGATTCACCGTATCAAAGGCAGCTGAAAGATCTAGGAGTATAAGTACATATCTATATCCATGGTCAAATCCTTTCATGATGTATCGGTTAATGAAAGGAGTAATGTCTCTGTACTAAAATGCTTCCTAAAGCCATGCTGATTTGGGTAGATAATATTGTTTGTTTCCAAATGATCGGACAATTGCTTCAGTACGACTTTCTCAGTAATTTTAGCAAAAAATGATAAATTTGAGATGGGGCAATAGTTATTCAAATTGTCGGGATCTAAATTCTTTTTTTTTTTTAAGATGGGTTTAATAATAGCTAATTTCAAAAAATCAGGTAGCGATCCTTCCTCAAGTGATTTTTTCACTATTGCTGCTGCCGTAGGGGCAATTGTTTGGGAAAGTTGTTTTAATATAGTTATTGGAATCTCATCAGTTGGGTGCGTCGCAGGATTTAGGGATTTGATGATCCCTTCAATTTCTACAGTAGAGACCAACTCAAAATTGGCCCATATATTGACATCTTTCCTGGTTAGCATAATGTGTTGTTGTGGTGTTTTATCAAGCGGATCGATAATGTTAGAAATTTTGTTTTTAAAAAATGATGCTAAGTCATGACAAAATGCATTCTTAATGTTAAAGTTAGATGTATTATTTTCACAGGTCAGTTTTTTTACAATATTGAAGAGAATTTTAGGATTATGTGTGAAATTTTGTATTTTTTTTTACTATAGTATTCCTTTTTGGTTCTGTTGATTAAATTTTTATAGTGAGCAAGATGAATGCGTTAGTTAAAGATTGGTCATCACTTGCCGTGATTCTGTATTATGAGGTTGGGTGACATGCCCAGGCGAATGGGGTCCTGGACAGAAAGGTCGCAACATATGGGAAACCAAATTTGGCGCGGCCAGTACAGGGCTATGAGAATCATTAAGCCCCGGTCCTGCTGTAGCTTCATGAGAGTCTTGCTTGTTAGCGGAATCGGAGGATACACATAAAGCAGGCTTTTGTTCCAGAGATGGGAGAAGGCATCCTTGGCTGGTGTATGACGGTCCCTGTGAAGGGAGCAGAAGCTTCTGGAAGATTCTGCTCGCAACCGAGGGATCCAGAGACCATTCGTGGGGCTGGAAATTTTGGCTAAGGCACTTTGCCAGTGCATTCTGTGTGCCCGCTAGATAAGTGGCTCGCAGAAGAATGGAATGCGACAGGGCCCAGGCCGAGGCGCAAGTCTGTGCCGCCTCCTGGCAAAGCAGCTAAGAGCCTGTGCCCCCCTGTTTGTTCAGGTACCACTTTGCAACTTGGTTGTCTGTTTGAATCAGGACAACTTTGTTGGAGAGGTAATCCTGAAATGCATAAAGGGCGTACTGCATCGCACGAAGCTCCAGAAAGTTGATTTGATGGGTCACTTCAGCTTTTGTCCAAGTCCCTTGAGTTTGAAGGCCTTGGACGTGGGCTCCCCAACCTAGGTTGGAAGCATCCGTAGTTAAGGTCACCTGAGAAGCTGGCTGTTGGAAAGGAAGACCCACTTGTAAGTTGGTTTTGTGTGTCCACCAGGCAAGGGACAGACGAAGCTGGCTGGTTATGAGTACCATGGACGACAGTGGCTGAGTAGCTTGTTGCCACTGGGATTTCAGAGTCCATTCGGTCACTCTCATGGTAAGGCGTGCCATGGGGTGACATGGACAGTTGATGCCAAGTGGCCGAGCAACCTGAGTAGCTGGCCAGATGAGGCTCTTTTTCGAAGGCGGATAAAGCTGGCAAGGTTGGATAGCGTAATCGCATGGTTGTTGCGTAAGAATGCGCTGGACAGTATCATGTCTAGGTCTGCTCCTATAAAGGAGAGAAGATGAGATGGTGTCATTTGGGATAATTTATTAGAAATCCCAATGAGTTTAGAAGCCTTATGGTGAGACCGAGAGAGTCGAGGGCTCCTTGTTTTGACTGGCTTTTTATGAGCCAATCGTCCAGGTATGGAAAAACGTATACTCCTCTGCTGTGTAATTGCGCAGTCATGACTGCCAGGCACTTCGTAAAGACTCGAGGTTCCGAGGCTAGGCCGAATGGTAGTACCTTGGTATTGATAGTGACTGCAGCCCACCACAAATCGCCGATATTTGCGATGAGGAGGGAAGATTGCAATATGGGCGTATGCGTCTTGAATGTCCAGAGAGCAGAGCCAATCCCCTTGTTGAAGTAGAGGAAGCATGGTGTCCAGGGATACCATTCTGAACCGTTCTTTGAGAAGAAATGTATTCAAGGCACGGAGGTCCAGAATAGGCTGGAGGCCGCTGGTCTTTTTTGCAATAAGGAAATATCTGGAGTAGAACCCTTTCCCCTGTTGATTCGGTGGAACCGGTTCCACAGCTCTGACCGACAGAATGGTTGAGAGCTCTGACTCGAGTTTTCCTGTGTGGTCATCCCAACTCCAGGATGGATTGGGTGGGAAGTCCAGGGGTATTTTTGAAAAATGTAAACGCTAACCATGGGTTACGATGGACAGTACCCACTGGTGCGTGATGATTGGATGCCAATTTGTTGCAAAGTAGCACAGGCGGCTCCCCACTGGAATATGGCTGTTGCTCTCTGGGAAAAAGCCAAAATCCAGACGCAGGGCCAGCTTGTGGAGCTGGCTGTGGTCTAGATGTTCTAGTTTGACGTGCATGTCCCCTCTAAGGTGCCCGAGCCGGTCATGCACGGGCACCTGCGTGGCCTGTAGAATTGTTTCTTGGGTTCTCTATGCGTGGCCCTGCGGGCTAAGGAGGGAACATCTGGGTAGACAGTTGACAACTGGTGCAGGGTCTCATGATGGTCCTTTAACTGGGCCACTGCGTCCTGGATCTTTTCTCCGAACAGGTTGTCTCCGGTACACGGTAGATCTGCCAGTTTGACCTGCACTTCTGGGCGTAGGTCTGAGGCCTTAAGCCAGGCCCAGCGTCTAGCATTGATGCCTGCTGTTGAGACTCTGGATGCTGTTTCAAAAGAATCGTAGGCAGCTCTGACTTCATGTTTACCTGCTTCCATTCCTTTTTGTAGGATGGAGGACAAGGCTTCTTGTTGTTGCTGCGGAAGTGTCTCTGCAATCTCTTAGATTTGTTTCCAGAGATTTCTATTATATTGGGTCATGTATAGTTGATATGCTGCAATATGCGATATCAACATGGACCCTTGGAAAATCCTTCGTCCCAATGCAGCCAATGCTTTCTATTCCTTACCAGGAGGGGGGCAGAAGAATGTGGACACGACCATTTAGCCTTTTTCTGAGCTGATTCCACAACTACAGAGTGGTGGAGCAGCTGACTCTTTTGAAAACCTGGGACTTGTTGAACCGGGTAGGTAGCATCTGGTTTTTTATTGACTGGGGGTACCGTACCTGGATGTTCCTACAGGCGTTGCATGAGGTCCAAAAAAACTTCATGTACCGGTATTGCCATTATTTCTTTTGGAGCATCTACAAATTGTAAGACCTCCAACATTTTATGGTGAGCATCTTCTTCCGTGACCAATGTAAAAGGTATAGTCTCAGACATCTCTTTGACAAAACTGGCAAAGGAGAGGTCTTCTGGAGGAGATCTTCGCCTTTCCTCCGGCGGTGAAGGCTATGAGAGTAGGTCCTCGGATGTCCGTGATGAATCATCTGAGGATGTATCGCCCGTGGATTATAGGGACTTTCGCCTTCTCCCGATGGAGGAAGTATGCCAAAGCCGAGAGGGTGGGAAGGCATCGATGGAATCGGAGCCGGCATCGAGGGCATTGGGGCAAATGAGGTGCGCTTGGGTTCCGGTAGCCCCGATGACCCTGGCATGGGCTCCGGCATCGACGATTCCCGTGGAGGGACGTGGCCGGGAATAGATCCTTCCTCCTCAGAGGAACCCGGTACAGGACCTGCAGAGGCCTCAATGGATGACTCGATGCCAGCATGGCAGAGGAGTCGATAAGACACCAATGAGTATCGAGGCGCTCGAGGAGAGATGCCACCATCGAGGGAGCTGGTTCCAGAGCTGGTATGGGGGCTGGCACCAGCAGCAATTGGAAGCCTCGTAAGGCTTTAAGCACTGCCTCTTGGACCATGTGGTCCAATTCCTCCCGGGAAGCTGGCATGGGTGGCACGGCGATCGGGGTAGGAAGCAGGCTAGGCATCACCAGAGCCTCCACTGGGGCCCGTGGAGGCTCGGTGCCCAGCACCGGTAGGGAACGCCTAGGGGTCCAGTGTCCAGAGGAGTCTGGGGGCTCCTCTCCCCGGGCCCTCTTCACAGGCGGCTCAATGGAAGGTGATGCCGCTGCGGTATTGGTGCCGCCCGTCAGTGCCAGTGTCAATGTTTCCCTTGGTGCTCGGTCCGGTCTTTCCCCGGCACAAAAGACGATGATGATGATGTCCTCAATGGAGTCTGTGACGGATGGTCACCCTGTCCATGGTGCTCCTGGCGAATTGTCTCCGAGGTTGATGGACCCTCCATGATCAGTGACGCTTGAACTGGCGTCGATGGAGCAGTCTGTTTTGAAGCAAACAACTGCTCCATTTTGTCCAGGCAAGCGCAACGGCCTTTGGGGGTCATTTGTGCACAACTAGGACATCGACGAATGTCGTGCAAGGGGCCCAGGCACAAAACACATACTTCATGCGAGTCCATTATGGACATGGTCCTTGGACACTTGGGACATTTTCTAAATCCGTTTGCCAAGTTAAAATATGGCAGGCGAGCAGTCGGTGACCGTTGGGCACCGAAGTGGTAAGCCGCCGGGAACAGACAGCAAGTACCGGAAAAAACACGTACCGAGCGCCGGAGGGAACGGAGCGCGATGGGGGACCCCGTTGAGGGATTTTTTGAGAAGATAAGTTTCAAATAGTTCCATGAGGAAAGTTGTGAGAAATTTCTCAGAGTTCCTAAACTGCGAGGCAACTGCTGCACGGAAAAAAAAAAAAGAGACTGAAGGGGGATCCCTGCTGGCTGCAGGGTTAGTGGCATGCTGGGCATACTCAGTGTGCCAGTCAAAGTTCTAGAAACTTTGACAAAAATGTTCTGTGACAGGGCTCCATCTGATGATGTCACCCATATGTGAGGACTACCATCCTGCTTGTCGTGGGAGAATCAGTGAATACAACATCCTAAACTTGTCAGTTTATCATGCTTTCAAGTTGTTTACGGATTGTAAGACTATGCATGTCATATATATGATTAGAGGTCCTTATGACCTTCTGTACATTGGGAATACAAAAAGAAAGATGGTCAACAATTTTGGTTTTATTTTAAGCCAGTGATTCCCAACACTCTCCTGGAGGCACACCTAGCCAATCAGGATTTCTGCAAAAAAAAAAAAAAAAATGCAAGGGATAAGATTTACAAACCCTGGGCCTCCAATATATGCAAATCATACATATTCATTATGGATATTCTAAAACCTTGACTGGTTAGGCGTGCCTCCAGGAGAGTGTTGGGAAACACTGATCTAAGATGTATTCACAATACCCACTAATTGATCACTAGCAGCATAAAAAAGCAGGAAGGTTAATTTTAAAAGACGCGTGCGGGCATTCATGTGTGCACGGTTCCCTGCTCATGCACATGGACGTGCTGCTTTTATAACATTCGCATGTTGATGTGTGCATGTTATAAAATCAGCTACCCACGCCCATGATTTCGGTGCGCTCACAAGGGGCGGGAATTTTCTTAGAAAGTGCGGCAACAAGATAGGCCATTTCGCCAGTTCCCTCCCAGTCTGCTCCAATAAAGAAGCAAACTGGGAGGGAGCTTCCTAACCCTCTAGTTAACCTGCCTGCCTTTACCCCTCTCCTCCCCAATCCCAAAAACCACCCTAATTACCCTTTTTTTTTCTCAGCTTACCTGCTCTATATAAGTAGTTAGTCTCGCATGCTGGCCGGCTGCTGGCGCACGCTGTCCCAGCCAGCCCAGACCCCGCCCCTTTTTAGTTTGCCAGCTTTTCTGCGCATACTGGGAGATACACGCGTGGCTGCAGGCCTTTGAAAACGCATATCTCCCATTATTGGCAGACACCAGCGATTTTAAATTTACTTGATAATGTGTAAGATCTATGCTTTTTAATTTTAGAAAGTTGTATTCCATCAGGGAGGAGATATTTCTCAAGTACTAATATGTTAGGAACAATGGTTTATTTTTCTATGGCAAACAGTGCAACCTTTCGGTCTCAATTGTAAGGTGAAATGGCAAGCATGTAGGTAAGATTATTGTTTAAGTTTATGCGACATCTCATGTATATATATTTTTATTTTGATTAGCAGCTCCTTTTGCCTGTGCCATTAGCTATATTCATGGACTGGATTTTATAGCTGGCCTTCTTTGTTTACACTTGATTTATCATATAATGTTACATCACCAGCATTGGATGGGCTATTGGTTGGTCTATTCTGCATCTATAAAATTCAGCTTTTGCTTGTGCTTTCCAGCTTATGCTGAACTTGTGGTCTTAAGAGTTTGTTAATCCGGTCTTATTATGATATTCTGATTAATGTATTTATTATATTTATTGATTATAATGTTTAATGGCTGATTGGTGATTTCTGTTTTTCCATTGTTGCATTGCATAGAGTCTGGCTTGTTGTGGTTTTCCTATTCAATTTTTGCCTGCATGTTTCTATTTATATTTTATGGTTTCTTTTTCCTGTTGTGTGATGTGAAGGAGTGTTCTGCTAGTGTGTAAGAATCTATAGCAGCTTGGTTTCTTCTATTTTCCTAATAGGAGGTGTATAGATGTTTGAGGGCCTGGTTAGGGATGTTACTTTTTTAAGTGCTGGCAGTTAGTGCTGTTTTGGTGTGGGAGGTTTATTATATTGTAACTGTAATTTACTCATGGCTTTCTGAGGGTCAAACCCACACCTAACATGCATTACAGTAGCCCTAATGCCATATGGTTCAAGTGGGGGTTTTTTTGTAGGATTTTCTGGTTGGCACCAAAGAAGTGCATGCAAATACTTATTTATTTTATTTTTTTTACCTCAGAAGACTGTCCTTTGATTTTTCTTTTTCATGCAAAATCTATTATAAATGCATAATTTTTAACCGTGTGTGTGGAGAGAGCAGAAGGCAGGGGTGCAAGGGTATAAGATTTGCTTAGGGCACCTAATACTCTTGCATCATCAATGGGTTCCAGGGGAGAGGGTGAAGACTCGGGGGGGGGGGGGGGTAGAGGCTGACAGTTTTTAAAGTTTAGGCTGCTGGAAGGAACTGGGCTTTTTTTTGGCAGGCCCAAGACAGAGAATGAATGAAGTGTGGTGGTGGTGGTGGTGGTGTGTGGGGGGGGTTTGGGGGGATGCAGCGCAATAATTATTTGCACAAGGCAGCAAAAAATGCTAGCACCGGCCCTGGTAAGGATGACCACTTTTCACCTTGGCAGATATTGATGAGAGACAACAGACTAATCTCCGCCCATGACACTGCCTGAGCTCTAGTGGAATAAGCCCTAACCTGAGTAGGCAACGGCTTTCCAGCATTCACATATGCGGCCGTGACCACCTCCTTAATTCAATGAGCTATGATAGCCCGTGAAGCTAGAGCACCCTGCTTACTCCCGCCATAGACAACAAGTCAGCGATCCGTCTTTTGAAAAGACTCAGAGAGCTCCAGATACCGCACAACAAGATGCTTAACATCCAAGGAGTGCAAAATGCGAAACTCCTCCACATCCCTGACCTTATCCAAGGATGGCAAAGAGATGGACTGATTCAAATGAAAGTCCGAGCCTACCTTGGGCAAGAAGGATGGAACAGTATGCATCTGTAACACGCCCAGATTCACCCGAAGGAACGGCTCCTGGCAAGACAAGGCCTGCAACTCAGAAATCCAATGTGCAGAACATATAGCCACCAGGAACACAGTCTTCAAAGTCAACAACCGTAAGGAAAAGCTATGCAGTGGTCAGAAACATAGGGCCCGCTACACTTGCTGGCTCTTGGTTCCTCCCTAGCGATTGTTATCACACAAACTGCTTGATTCCATAGACTGAACTGCAAGCATACCAGTCGTACCCGCCCAGGCCTCAAGACAACTGATGTTCCAGTGGGACTCTTCGGCATTCCAGCGTCCCTGGGCCGTTAACTCTAGACAGTGAGCTCAACCGTGGAGACTTTAATCTGTCATGAGCACCAACCCTGCCAGAAAGGACAAGGGAACTCCCTTTCTCAGATGATTCTCTGCAACCACCACTGCAGTAGGGAGCAGATTTCCATCGGCAAGTGGAGCCGAACCACATAATCCTGAGACTGTGGGTTCCAACAAGATAGTAGAGAGCGCAGAAGGGGACGCATATGTGCCCTTGCCCACGGCACCACTTCCAGGGTAGCTGCCATCAAGCCAAGTATCTGTAGGTAGGACCACACCGTCAGGTGTATGGAGTTCATCAACTGATGCACTGACACATCAATCTCTGGATCCAACCTTCCAGCAGGAAAACTGTCTTGTCCTGTGTCAAACAGGACCCCAGATACTCCAACGATTGGCATGGTTGAAGATTGCTCTTAGTCAGGTTCAACACCCAAGTGAGCTCCTGCAATAAGGAGATCACCTTGTGTGCAATCAGGTGGCTCTCTTCCTGAGACTTGGCTCAAATCAGCCAATTGTCCAAATACAGGTGCACCAGGATTTCTTCCTTTTGCAAGGCCACCGCTACCAGCCCCATAATCTTGGAAAATGTTCTGGGAGCGGTGGCTAGACCAAAAGGCAGCACCCAAAACCGATAATGGCGCCTCAACTCAGCAAAGCGTAGAAAGCATTGGTGTTCCAATCAGATGGGAATACGAAGGTAAGCCTCTGACAGATCCAAGGAGGTCAGAAATTCCCATGGCTGCACCACCATTATTACAGAGTGTAAAGTTTCCATTCGAAAATGAGTCACCTTCAAGTGACGTTAACACTCTTGAGATCCAAGATGGGACAAAAGGAGGAGTCCTTCTTGGGCACAACAAAATAAATGGAATTTATTGAGATGTGGGCACCAGAACCACAGCCCTCAGTCTGAGGAGCCTTTGAAGCATGAACTCCACTGCCTGCTTCTTCTGTGGGGAGTGGCAAGGGGACACCTTGAACACTTCCCAAGGAATACTGTGAAATTCCAGTGCATATCCTTCGCATATATCCTCCAGGACCCACTGGTCCGACATGATCTCAACCCACCTCCGATAAAAGAGAAAAAGACATCCTCCTATTTCCTGTTCCGGAAAGTGGGTTGGCAAACCTTCATTGGGAAGCTCTGGAAAGTCCACCACCCGAGTCTACTCCTATCTTGGGCTGCCGGGGATGAAATGAGTGAGACTTACCAAAGGCCAAGTCCGCAGAAAGGTTGTCCCTCTGTAGGGACGAAAACGCCTGGAACCCCAGAAACGATCCCCTCATACCAAAGGGGTGCTGAAACGGTTTCTTATCCTCCACAACCGAGGCACCGGAGACTCGCTCCACTTACTGGCCAGTTTCTCCAACTTGCTCCCAAACAAGAGTGAGCCTTTAAAGGGCATCTTGGTAAGATTGGCTTTGGAAGCTTTGTCAGCTGACCAATTTCGCAACCAGAGATGATGCCTGGCCGCTATCACCGAAGCCACTCCTCTGGTCAAGATCCGGCCCAAATCACAGCCTGTGTCTGCTAAAAAGGCAGCAACAGGCTCCATGACCGTTCTGGAATTTCCTCCAGACTCATCAACCTCCTAAGAGAGAAGAAGAGAAGATCTCTCCATTAGGGCACAACAGGAGATAATCTGTAAATTCATCACCAGTGCCTCAAAGGTTTTCTTAAGAATAGCCTCCTTTTATCATGTACATCCTTCAAGGCTGCTGCTCCTCCCTCCTCAGGGATAGTCATCTGTTTAATGGCACATACCAGACCATTCAATTCTGGAAAACACAAATGCTCATCAGAGGCGGATCCAGGCGGTATAGACTTTCCAATGTCCGATCCCCTTTAAAATTTGCCTCTCGGGCATTCCATTCCAGATCAATCAATTCCTGGATGGCATCCATTACCGGGAAAAAACAAGAGGCCTTACACATAAGGAAACCAAAATGGGATTCTTCCTCGGCTCTGACATAGCATCTGAACCAGGAACACTCAGCTGTTTCAAGGTCTGGGAAATCAGGGCTGGCAGCTCATCTTTATGAAAGAACCACAATATGGTTAGATAGTTCCAGTCCTGAAGGAACTTCTCCATCTTCCAGGGAATCAGGATCAACCTCATCATCAGTGCCATCTGGATTCCTGTCAGGAAGACCCGCAGGGAGCCAAGACGAGCCCCGGCGCTTAAGCATAGGACTAGAAGAGGGAGAAGCCACCGGCTGAGGGTCTGTCCGGAAGAAATGGGAGAAGCAGAGGAATACGCCTGAAGAAAGGCTCATAAATCTTGAAAAACTTCCATCAGAGAAAAAGTAGCCAGGTCTAGGCCAAGCCCAGAAGGAACTGGAGCTGGTCCCACAGAACTACCCTTGCCAGCGATGGAGCCAGTCAAGGGAGAACCAAGATCCAGTGTCCCCCCCTCCCCCCAGTCAAGGCCATGATCAACCCATCATCAGAATGGGAAAAGCCAGGCTTACCAAAATCTGAGGAAGACAACTCTCCCTGAGCTACTGAGCTGCGCTGACACAGGTTAGAAGTCAGATCAGGTTGAGAAAAGCCCTAATATGACAGGCAACACAAATAGGAAGATGCTTAGGCTTCTTGCTTGCTGGTACCATCGCTGCAGTAAATGTGCTTCAGAACAGCTCACGCTCAAAAATGAAATGTGCCCAAAAATAAGTGCCTAGAAGAAAGCATGTCAAGGTGCATGCACAACCAAATTAAGCGTGTAAAAGTTTGTGTACATAAAAAGCACACCCAAAAACCGAGCGCACAACACATGTGCAAGCCGACACACTGTGCACACCGTCAGCCTATAGAGGGCAGAACACGCACAAGATCACTTGAAAACGGCCGCTGCGGCATACAAGAAAAAAGCCTAAGTGAGGGGCTTAGCCCACCAGAGGCTGCTCAACCCACCAGGCTGCCCAGTTCCCCAACGGAAGCGAGCATGAACGTCGGCACGGTGCGCAGAGAATGGAGACCGGAGGAAGTCCTGAAACCCCTCTGTCTCTGATTCAGGTAAAACATTTTTCTTTTCAAACCTTACCTGAGCTCAGCGCTTACCGGCTGAGTACAGAGATGGTCTCTGGCTGCGGGGAGAGAAGGCCATCTGCCATCACCACTGTGCTCGGCCTCCTGCACCTGCTGTCTTTCAGCTGAACTAGCAGCTAAGTCCACGCTAGGAAACCTAGCTACCAGACCACGGCAAACCTCTGAGGGACCACGGAAATTGCCTCAGGAATTCTCAACTGGGGGAGGGACCTTTAGGTATCACCACAGGAGAGCGGGGCTTTCTTTTCCTGAATTTAGAATTTCAAATTTATTCTTTCAAAAATCTCAAAGCAATCCCCATAAGGACATGCATGTCCACTATCTGCTGGAGACGGAGAATACTGAAAGCTGGGGTCACTGCAGGGTTATATATACTGTGACGTCGGCTTGCTCTGTCTCCATCTGCTAGCAGGGGAGCATAAATCCACTGGTCCTGAGTCCAACTGTATACATGCTAGGAAATAATCATTTTACATTAAGAATTGCTTACCATATAGTGTTTTCCGTAGACAACAGGATGAATAACCATAAAATATGGGGGCGATATCATCTGGCAGCTCAGAATTGACTCATTATCTCTCCTAGCTAGTACAGCATTTAGTGTTACTGAGCATGTGTGGGCATTCTCACTGAGATATGGCCTCATGAGACTCCTCAGTCGATTTAAAAGCTAAATCAAGCTAGGTAATTTACTTTTAGGATTGTAAGTTACGAAAAGTTGCGAAGTCCGATGATATGGTTCAGTTCTTTTCTTGTAGTTTTTTGTTTTTTTTTTGCAGTCTAGGATATGAAGAGCTCTCACACCTTCATGAACATGAGGCCTTAGGAAGAAAACAGGCAGGGACCTTTGTTTTCAGTTTTTATTTTATTGTGACCGGGAATTTCAATGTTAAAACAAAAATGAAATCAGTGGAAAAATGACTTTCCTACTTATTTTCTCCTTTGTATTATATATCAAAGTCACTCTTCCACTGACATTTTTGTTAACAACATTGTAATTCCCAGGCAAAATAAAACAAATTTGTCTGGGCTATGCTGGAACTATGAGGATCAATTAAGTTTGATCCATTAGCACTTTTGCACTGCTCTGGCTACAGTGGAATTGGTGGAAAAGCACACCTGAGATCTGCAATCCAGTTAAGTAGGAAAGCGTCTTGAGCTGACCTGAGTTTGTTGGGTAGAATGGAACAAAACTTCTCCAGTTTTCTGTTCTGATGTGAATAGGATGATCGCTGTAAGACCCATAAGCTGAATGGTTTGTTAGTTGTTGATTGTTGCAAAGGCCACTTTTGAGGATGGAAAACTCTGCTGAGACGATCCGTTAACATGTTGGAGATCCCTGGAAGATATGTGATTTGCAGGACATCTTGATGTTTGCATGCCTATTCCCATACCATTATCACTTCTTAGCAGAGAGTCCATGACCCTGTGCCTCCCTGCTTATGCACAGAGAACATGGTTACAACTGTTGCTTTAAATTAGAATGCTTCTCCCTTGGAGAAGATGCATGAAAGTCAACACTGCAGATCTGATTGCTCTCATCTCTAATAGGTTGATCTGAAGATCTTTTCTATGAAAGACCAACTTTTGTGCATTCTAAAAGGTTCAGTGTGGGCACCCCAACCTTTTGTGGAGGCATCCACCACTAAGGTTACTCGATGGAGCAGCTGAAGTATAGCTCCTTCTTGAAGAATTCAAGAGTTTAGCCACCAGTAAAATTCCTGTTTCATGTTTTTTGAGAATTGTACTTTGATTATCGAGGGTCGAGTTAGCTGGTCCCATTGACAGTGGAGACCCTACTGCAGGTGGCAGATGTGGAAGTGGGTTAATGAAACAACATAAATGGATGCCACCATATAACCTAAAATAATCAAGACTTCTCTGGCTATTGAATGCTGGGAGTTAAATTATTTGTGAACAAATAATTTCTCAGTGTTCACCCATTCTGCCAGAAGTAAAGCTCTCTTCTGTAGTAAATCTATCTATGCTCCAAATAAAAAGCATTTTCTGAGTCAGCACTAGAACAAACTTCTTGAAGTTCCCCAGAAATCTCAACTTCTTTACAAGCTGAAATGATTTTTGCAAGGAGATTAACACACCTTCCTGGGAGTTGGCTGTGACTAGCCAATCATTTAGGGATGGAAAGACTTGGATCCCCCTGACATTGTAAGTGTGCCACTACCTCAACTAGGCACTTAGTGAAGAGTGCACTCTGAAGCCAAGATAATGTCAATAGGTGGGATGGATGGGTATATGGATATACACATCTTTCAGGTGGACAACTCTCATCTATTCCCTCACCTGGATGTAGGAAAGAATCATTTTGAGAGAATTCATTTTGAATTTCTCTGAGTAGATGCTTGTTTAGAATTCTCAGATCCAGAATAGGTCTCAGTTCCCCAGATTTCTTGGGTCTGAGGAAATATTGGGATAGAATCCCTGTCCATGCTGGAATGCAGGGACCAGCTCTATTATCCATTACTGAAGAAGAAATTCCACTTCCAGATGAATCTGCATGAAGACAAATCCAAATTGAAAGCCGAACAATGAGGAAGAGATGGGAGCCAGGAGAGATGCAAATGGAATCGCATTTCCACAATCTTGGGAATCTAATACTAAACAGTTCTATAGCGCTACACGACATACGCAATGCTGTACAAACAAATACAAAAAGACAGTCCCTGCTGTAGAGCTTACAATTCAATAAGACAAACATACAGGACAAGAGACTTGGGGTATTCCATAAAGCAAGACAATGGTTAAAAAGAAAAGAAAGTTAGTTAACAAGACTAAAAGCAAACAATCAGGCATAAGATTTAAAAGTGGTTTCAAAAAGGTGGGTCCTTTAGATGGGATTTAAACATGGCACGAGAGGGAGCATTACGCACCAGTTCAGGAACATTATTCCAATCACACAGTGCAGCCAGGTGGAAAGCATAGAGTCAGGAATTGGCAGTAGAGAAGGGTACAGATAGGAATGACTTGTCCGATGAGCAGAGTGCATGAGATTGATAGAGATAAGAGGAGACACTAAGATCTGCAACAGAGTGGACACGCCGGAAGGAGTGGAGAGAATGAGACGGGATCTAAGGAAACTGGAAGAGTGGTCGAAGATATGGCAGCTGAGATTCAATGCCAAGAAGTGCAAAGTCATGCATATGGGGAGTGGAAATCCGAATGAACTGTACTCGATGGGGGGGGAAAGGCTGATGAGCACGGAGCAGGAGAGGGACCTTGGGGTGATAGTGTCTAATGATGTGAAGACAGCGAAACAATGCGACAAGGCGATAGCAAAAGCCAGAAGAATGCTGGGCTGCATAGAGAGAGGAATATCAAGTAAGAAAAGGGAAGTGATTATTCCCTTGTACAGGTCCTTGGTGAGGCCTCACCTGGAGTACTGTGTTCAGTTCTGGAGACCGTATCTACAAAAAGACAAAGGCAAGATGGAAGCGGTACAGAGAAGGGCGACCAGGAAGGTGGAGGATCTTCATAGGATGACGTACGAGGAGAGATTGAAGAATCTAAATATGTACACCCTGGAGGAGAGGAGGAGCAGAGGTGATATGATACAGACTTTCAGATACTTGAAAGGTTTTAATGATCCAAAAACAACGACAAACCTCTTCCGTAGGAAAATAATCAGCAGAACCAGGGGTCACGATTTGAGGCTCCAGGGAGGAAGATTCAGAACCAATGTCAGGAAGTATTTCTTCACGGAGAGGGTGGTGGATGCCTGGAATGCCCTTCCGGAGGAAGTGGTGAAGACCAGAACTGTGAAAGACTTCAAAGGGGCGTGGGATAAACACTGCGGATCCATAAAGTCAAGAGGCCACCAATGAAGAGTGGGTGACTCGCCAGAATGATGGCTATTGACACAATACCCTTACTAAATAAACATACACATGCTTACTGTGACTCCTACATCGCTCTAAGCTTCAACAGCAAGAGGTAATGGAAAAAAGGATTTGCACTCATAAAGAGGGGAGTAGCTGGCTTGTTACGGCGGTTACTACCCCAAACCAAATATGCCTGATACTTCACTTTCAATGCATATACAGCATAGCTCTCTGCTTCAATGACAGGGGAGAAGAATAACTGATACTTCACACATCCAGCAGAGCTCTCTGCTACAACGGCAAAGGAGAAGAAAAAGGGTTCGCACTCAAAACGCGGGGAGTAGCTGGCTTGTTACGGCAGTTACTACCCCAAACCAAATGTGCCTGATACTTCACTTTCCATGCATATCCAGCATGGTTCTCTCCTGCATCGGCATGGGAGAAAGACTGATACATCACGCATTTCCAGCATATCTCTCTGCTTCAAGGGCAGGGGGAAAAAAAAAAAAAAAAAACTGATGCTTCACGCATATCCTGCATAGCTTCAACGACAGGGGTGAAGAAAAAAAAGGATTCGCAATCACAAAGCGAGGAGTAGCTGGCTTGTTACGGCGGTTACTACCCCAACCAAATGTGCCTGATACTTCACTTTCAATGCATATCCAGCATGGCTCTCTGCTTCTACAGCAGGGGAGAAGAAAAAAAAAAAAAAAAACCAACAAGAGCTGTACAACATAGTCTAGGTAAAACAAATAAGCATGGGTGTAGCTTGCTTATCGCGGCGGTTACTGCCCCTACTACCCCTAACTAATCAAGCTAGATATTTCACTTGCATGCAGCTCCATCACTGCTCTCTACATTAATGGTGGGGGTGGAACGGGAATAGAACAAGGAGCTAAGAGTAACAGATAAGAATGAGAGAAAAAATGTGTGAGGCTTGCTGGGCAGACTGGATGGGCCATTCGGTCTTCTTCTGCCGTCATTTCTATGTTTCTATGTTTCTATGAGAGGTCGTGAGGTGCTGCAGAGTGAAGGCTTTGTAAGTGAGAAAGACGAGCTTGAACCTTATGACAGCAGATAGGGAGCCAATGCAGTGATTTCATAAGAGGGGTTATGCGAGGCAACATCAGTGTTTTGTTAATTTTTGCCATTCCTCAAGAAAGGCCTGGATTCGCCCCACTCCTCTTTGAGAAGGCAGTTGGTAGTCTTGTGAAGTGATCAAAATATCAGCCCAAGCTTGTACTGGAATTGTGTTGCTTTAGGCTAACAGCACACACACTGTCTAGTACAAGCCATGTTATTGAGTGGGAGGAAGCGGAAACCAGTATCTTTGAAAAGGCCAGAAGGGGCATCTCTAGAAGTATGGTTCCTTAAATGTATAGAAGGATTGTCTTGAATACAATTGTTCATGTCCTGTGGAGAGGAACTGCACTGCTACAATTTGTTCATTTAGCTAAGTGACAATTTCTCTGAGCTTCTCTCTGAACAGGTGTTCCTCCAAACAAGGTACATCCACAAACTTTTCATGAATGACATCATGTGGGCTACTGGCTCTCAACCAGGCCATGTATCACGCTCCGATAGAAGTTGTTGAAGTATATGATATAGTATCAAATGAGTCATATACTTATCAGAGAAGGTGGCATATGCATTCTTCAGCATCTACAAGTGGTTGTGGATAAAAATTCCTTCTCTCAGCAGGTTGAAGAAAGGGTTTTAGCTTTTGTATACAATCATTCAAATATAGCATCATGTAAAATTGGTGAAAAGAAATCCGTGCACTTAGCATGAAGTTTGAAAATCTTTCTTCCCAAAACTACCAGGTAACTTGAGATTCTTCCTAATGGTGTATTTGAAAAAATTCTTCTTTTCTTTGCTCTTTTCAGGGTAGATTCAACAACCATAGATTGATGAGGTAATTGGACTAATCTAAAACCTGCCGATTTCTGCACTCTATATTTGATGTCTAACTTACTTGTAGTTGGTGTGCAGGAGATTATGTTTTTCCCACATTCTCATCTGTAGCTGTTGCAGAATGCTGAGAACTGGGATAGCCACTGGTTCTGCTAGTGTGTCCAAAATTTGGAGGAGACAAAAGACCTCTGCACAAAGATCTTTATCTTTGTGCAGGTTTACTCTAAGCACTTTTCCTAGTTTAAGAATTTTGAGTAAAAGAGGTCTTCTGGAGGGGAGGGATGCTCTGGAGGCTTCGGTAGTAGGTAAGAGGAGATTCCTGTTGATCCCTCTTCTGAACCTAAGGGTATAGGAACACTAATGGGGGGATTTATATCCCCGGTGCGCAGAAATCCCAGGAGATACGCATGTGGCCGGGCCGCATGCATGCCGAGTATATTTTCAAAAGAGCCCGGTACGTGCAGAAGTGCCAGACATTTAAAAAGGGGCAAGCCGGGGGTGGGGTCTGGGTGGGGGCCAGTTGGGACAGCGGCAACTTAATTCTGCTTGGAGGAGCAGGTAAGTTTTTAAACAAAAAAAAAATAGGTTAGGTAGGGTGGGTTTAGGGTCGGGGTGGAGAGGGAGAAAGAGGGAGGAAGGGGATGGAACAACTCCCCTATGAGGAAAGGCTGAAGGGGTTAGGGCTGTTCAGCTTAGAGAAGAGACGGCTGAGGGGGGATATGATAGAGGTCTTTAAGATCATGAGAGGTCTTGAACAAGTAGATGTGACTCGGTTATTTACACTTTCGCATAATAGAAGGGACTAGGGGGCATTCCATGAAGTTAGCAAGTAGCACATTTAAGACTAATCGGAGAAAATTCTTTTTCACTCAACGCACAATAAAGCTCTGGAATTTTTTGCCAGAGGATGTGGTTAGTGCAGTTAGTGTAGCTGGGTTCAAAAAAGGTTTGGATAAGTTCTTGGAGGAGAAGTCCATTAACGGCTATTAATCAAGTTTACTTAGGGAATAGCCACTGCTATTAATTGCATCAGTAGCATGGGATCTTCTTAGTGTTTGGATAATTGCCAGGTTCTTGTGGCCTGGTTTGGCCTCTGTTGGAAACAGGATGCTGTGCTTGATGGACCCTTAGTCTGACCCAGCATGGCAATTTCTTATGTTCTTATGTTACTTAGGGGGATAGGAAATTGGGCAAACGCCCGATCGCATCCCTGTGCATTTTTCTGGTGTGGCAGACAATGCCGTATTGTGGAAGGAGGTGTGACTGCGACTTTTAAGAGACTTATGCAGTTCCTCCATTTTATAAGCTCTGGCACATTGAGTATACAGGGTTATTTGTTGGTAATTAAAGCAGTTGGCCTAGAGGCGTGCAGATCCCAGGTAATGGTAGCAAAGTTTGTGTCCATCTGTAATGGACATTACTTTGTCACAAATACAGTTCCTGAATCCACTTCCTATAGCCTTTTTAAAAAGCTGGACATCTTCAGGAGGCAAGTACTTTACTTTTTCTTTTTAAAGTGCTGTTGGGGGTGCAAGGCATCTTTTATAGTGAAAAAGTTGTACAAAAAATGGAGAGAATTAAGAAAAAAAAAAAACTATGCTTGGACAAAAGACTGAGGCTCACGAGACAATTCCCACACATGCTCAGCAGACCTAAAAGCTCTACTAGTTAGGAGAAAGGAGTGCATTCAGTGCTGCTTGAAAAAGTCTCCCCACATGTCATGGCTAATTCAGCTCTGCATATCAATGGAAAAGATATCATTTTGAGGTCATGTCAGCTTCTGTTCACTTAGATTCATTCACATATACAATTTGACCAGAGTGTCTAAACTTTTGCATACAACTGTAAATAAACTATGTATATACATTCATATCTTTTACTCCTCTGGTTGCATAGGTATGTAATATGTATCAATATGCAATTATTATTATTTTTTTTACTGCAGCTATTCTCAGAGGACAGAAAAACAATGAGACACTTGTGGATTATGTGATCTGTGGTGTAAACCATGTGAACCACAAGTGTGCTGCATTGCTCCTCCTTGTTATCAGAGTATCTTTCATAGTTCTGTAAAGAAGCAATAAAATACTATTTAGAAAATGCACAAAATGAAAACCAGAAACTACAGCACAAAATTGTAACTATCCATTGGCACCCATGAGCAATTTATCGAGATTCTGCTTCATCTGAACACTGCAGCTGCTGCTTCTCTCAAATTTATCCCATATGAATTTAAATTGTATTCCCATTCTGATATTTACAATTAGATTGCTTTTCTCATTTTAAAAAGTGTTTCCATAACTGTGCTAGTTTTATGTCTGAGTTTAAAAAAACAAACAAAAAAAAAACAAACCTAACCTTGTGACATTAACTCTAGAGTGAGAACACTGAACTAACTATAAGGAAAATCCAGCTTAAAATAGCAGATCATATGATCTTAAAAAATACAGTCAAGCAGACTTAGCTGTCTAATGCTACTGAATGCTGCAATACACATTTTAGCTGGAAACCATAACTAAAAGATGCACAAGAAATTTTGTTCTGCTTTTTCTCCTTCCACTTGCTTGTTTGCATTATATTATCCACTCCAATTAAAGAGCAATTATGCACACAGAAAAAAATATAAAATATATATTTATTTCTCATAAGTGTTTAGTTACAAGTTTCCAGTTAAAAAGCATATGTAGAGGCTATAAATACATCTGACCACATTGGCTAAGTTGTCAACATGAATTGCTGCTTTAAACTTACAGGCCATTTTAATAAATACAAAAGACATACACTTTAAATATCCTAACAATCAAAAAGACTAAACAAATAAAAATGGGAATGGTGTTTATTTATCTTCTTTCTGTTAGCATTTGTTATTTTACCAGTATCACCAGGTAATCTTGACATCTTCCTTTGGCTCTACTTAAAAGAAGCCCACTGACCTGCTGAGGCAGCAGCTTAGGATTTTTCTTTTTGAGTTATGTTTTCTTTAAAAAATAATATAAATTCCATTTTCTAAAAATGATCATCCACTTGTTAGTGGGTTCTGTTTTTGACAATTAACTTTGAACTCTATTAAATGCCCTCAACTTTTGCAATGGTTATCATCTTATTCTAAGAGCCTAATATTGAGAAGACTAGCCTTTAAATAGTAAAGACCTACCCTTTGAATAACGGTGTCTTTTGCCTTTCTACAAAAAATCTTTGCACATTGTATAAGGAACACGTGCGCAAGTTGTCAATGTTTTGATATGTATTTTATTTCCCTGCAGTTTTCACTTATCAAGAACAAGTAACAGGGAAAGTTGTCTGAACTAGTGCATAAACGAACATTCTGATAAACACCACTACACGTATCTAATTTACAAGAACTGTATAAAAAAATCACTAAAACACTACACTACGAAGGTGTCCAACGCTTACAGTCAGACTTTTTCAAACCCGTTACTTGCCTTGTAGCCACAGGAAAACTATCCAAAATTGAAAAGACAATCTTGCCACAATCCTCCCCCCGCCCGCCACCAGGGATGGCTCGATATCTAGACATCCAATAATTATTGCAATGATATATAATGCAATACATAACTGGTAAAATAATCTTTTGTGTGTTATAGTTTTAAAGCCAGTTAAAATACGCAGTCTTCAGATAAAATGTAATCTGTTGAAAAATGTTCATATCAGCACATCATACATGTGCTCGATGCATAATTTTTCCTAGTCCGTTTTTTTTCAGTGTGTAATTAACTCTTATAAACTGGTATCATAAATAGAAATATACATTCAAAATATATGGAAAAGTGAGTTACTACATTAAATTTCCATGTATCGATCCATCCCCTTCCCCTGCATGGTAATAGAAAATACTATTTTGCCTTGAACTTCATATTCGACAGTGAAATGCCACTAAATTATTTACCAAAAAAGTCCATCTAGTCAAATTGAGAGCAAAATGAACCAAGTGAAAACTTTACATTTCCTTTAGAAAAAAATTACAAGAATTTCATCTCCTAGCTATGAATCTTGAACTTTAGACACAAAGTTGGATTTATTTGTACAAGATACAAAATGTAAACATGGCAAAATAAATAGTTAAAACAAGTGATGCAGGATCCTATTTCATGCTCATGATCCCATTAAAGATTTTTAAATTCATTCAGTTGCAAATTCAAGTGCAAAAGCATGATGATGAATATCTACTATTCAAGTAACAGAAATATTGATGATACAAATAAACTATTTTACAAGGTAGTGATTTTCCCAATTTTACAAAATTTACATTGTATATCGATGTAATATACGATATACTGATAGTCCATTTAGGTCCATTTGAGCTCCCTGTGATCCACAGAGTGCTGAATTTTGCATTCAGTTGGAACAATAAATGCCTATACTGTTAACATAGGGCAAGTCCATTGTTTTAAGGTTATGTCACTTCCATTGCTACTGTTGTCTCCGCAATCCCATTTAAACCCAATCTTTCTGGTTCATGGTTCTCTCTATAAAAAAAAAAGAAAAAAAATGTTATACAAAAAAATCCAGAATTGTTACAAAAGACAATGGTAGTATTACTCGTCTGCTAGTGCAGGCTATAGGGTTTTTAACAAACCTTATGATTGGCAGAATGTTCTAACAAGTATTTTACAAGAATCAATTACAACAAAACTAGTCACTAGATATACCTGTCACCAACTTTTGTTGCCTTCATAGAATTTTAAAGTTTTACCTGCTTACAACTTTTGTAAGTCTCTTTAAGGAGGTGCTCTATACCTCAAAAGACACATGACAAAGAGGTCAAAGTTACCAGAGCAACTACTTGTTACTGAGAGCCTGATGTAATAAGACAGGTATAAAAAATATTGCTGTATTTTAGCACATAATTTCTTATTCTCGCTAAAAATAATTAAAAAAATAATAATAATACCTGATGCAAATGAATCAGGAGCCAAGAAAAAAGCATGTAAACCGAAAAATGTGTATGAAAAAAAAATGAACAGCATATATAAAGCAAGCATAAAGCACATAGACCATGGTTTATGCTTATCAAATATGATTTATGAGCACAAACCATGATTTAGGGACACAAAAACCAGGTTTTGCATGCATAAACCATGATTAATGCACACAAAACATAACCATGGACTGTGCGCCTTTTGTTCAGAAAATACGATTTGTTCACATAAGTTGTATGCTCAAAACAGTAGTTAGGATCACAACTTTTATGATTCTAAAAGTTTGTGTATCAAAGATGAATTAAAAGCATAAAATTTGTGCTCTTAACTTGGGCACATAAAACCCACATAAGTCAGGTTTTATGTGCATAAATCCAGAGTACAGGACTCTGGAACCACAAACTCCAGGTTCGGTCCCAATACTAGCCCTGGTAATTTTACTCCATCTCTGACCAAGAATTAAGAAATCATGAGTAAAGCCTACACACCTCTCTACATTGGGGAGTAATAGCTGATGCCTCAATTAATATGGGATTTGGCTGAAGGAGCTCTGATTGTGCGCACATTTTTATTCAAGTTTGAATGCACAGTTTTTGTCCTCAGAACCATGCACCATGTGCGCTCAGTCCAGCACACCTTATTGCAGCAAAGCCTAAATAATATAGCAACTAACTATATGTGTGTTCCAGTATAAATGAATAGTTTGAAAACAGTGCAATAAACACATCTCTTTGTATTCTCTTTTATTAATCTGTTACATATAATGTGTTTGAGCTGAGAATGCCTTGCTCCATGTATCAAGTATCATACAAAAATTTTATATACACAAATATACTTTCTGTGATGTCATACTATTCATCAGATTAGTTCAATTTTGATATCACTTTTCTTCAAAAATCAAAGCAGTTAATAATAAAAGTACAATAAAACATAATTCATAGATTAGATGAATTCTGAATAAATGCAAATCCAGTCAGTGTACAATTCTGTCATAAAGACTCTTAAATAAGAAATACTGTCCTAATTTATTATACACACCGTGTTATGCTGCTGATGGCACTGCTAGGAGTCACCTTTGGCACCCTGTCCATACTGGCAGCAACTGTGGCAAGTTTTAAGGCTGTTGGCGATGGTGCTGAAGTCCTTGTATTGATATGCACATTGACTGGAGAGACAACACTGACATTGTTAAGGTGGACTGCATTAGTCAGGCAAGAATTGTTCATGGGAAGTGTTTGAGGATTACTTGTGCATAACGTTGGAATTAAGTGGTTTGTGGTGGTGTGGCCAACTGTCCTTACGAGTTGCACTGTTGAAATCCCTGGGCTGGATGATAAAGCCATATTGGTGGAGTACAGAGTTTTAGAGGTTCCTATTTAAAAAATAAACAAAGCAAAGAAAGTTATCAGTACTTAAAATGCATTCATTTCCTACAGCAGAAAAATACAGTAAACAATAGATAATAATATTCATCTACTGGTCAGCTTGCAAAGACTGCCGGTTCAACTTATTCAACTACCTTTGGTGGGATATTCAGTGGTGTAGCCACACCATTGAATATTCCCTACTATCTTAAAGTTAGCTAGATAATACTAGAGTTAGTTGGATAACTTATCCAACTAACTTAACTCTGCCCCGGAATGCGCCTACATTATCTGGCAAAATTTTAGCCAGATAAATGGCACAAATATTCAAGTGTCACCATTTAGCCCGGTAACTCTTAAGTTATATAGCTAAATATGAACACCTAGATATTTTATGTGCATTGCTGCAAGAAACTACGGGGTGAATTTTCAAAGAGTTCTGTGCGTAAAAATGAGAAAATATGCATGTAAGTTTTTAAGCCTATACTTGCTTATAAACATCAAACATATACACGTATTTTTGTTTTTGCTCGTACATTTATATGTGTAATAAAAGGGGTGATCTAGAGGTGGGGGGGGGGGGGGGTGTGTGTCAAGATTTATGCATATAAATTGCTATTTTATAAGAGACTTATGCAAGTACATATGGTAACTTATTCACACAATTTTACACCTGAAAATCATCTCACGCAGTTGATATCAGACTCTGCTATTGTCAGGTATTTGTTGGGAGGGAGGTCTGGGTGAACGAGAGAATTGAGGCTGAAGAACTAGGAGAGTCTTGATGACATAGGGAAGAATCGGAAAACTGATAATTTTAATTATGTGTGCAAGTTTTTAAATATACCAACCTACATGCATAAATCGGGGTTTTAGTCGAGCAAATCATTTTTTCCCTGGTGTAAAATATATGCGTGTATGTTTGTAAAATAGATAGGAATAGTACGCTCTTTCAGTGAATTGTAGGTATTCACACTTAAGTATATATACCCATGTATGCTGGGGGATGGGGACGGACATATGCATATTTTATAATCTGCGTGTACCTGATACAGTATTTTTTCACCTGAGTGTATTAGTTCTCAGTGCAGCCATATGTGCATATATGGGACAGCATGGCAGTGTTCTGAAAGTCATCCTTCCTATCTAACTCTACCAAAATACTCAAAGTCTATAAAGGTACATTTCTTTTTTAGAACTAAAGTATGCCTTCAGTTAATGATTTAAAGGATGTTTCTCCATAAATTGCATCAATCAATGACAAACACTTCAAAATATATAGCTCTGATTTTTTTTAAAACCCCTTTCCCCAAACAGCATTGTCCCACCAAATCAAGCTACTTCGCTGGTTGTAGACAGGTCTCCAAGGAACAACCTCTCAGTGCTGCTCATACACTAGCAGGAGCCACTAACCCAAGAGATTAAAACCTAGATTTTTTACATCATAGTAGTACTAGCCAAGCCTTGGGCCAGCCAGTTGTGCTGATCTTAATACAACCAAAATAAATCTTTGTATGAATCAAAATCAATACAACTATTTAGTAATGTGGCTAGTTATCTTTTTCGTCACTTTCCTATAAGCCCACTGATATAATGGTGTTTTAACTTTATAGTCTTGTTCATATTGCAATCTTCTGGGTGATAAACATGAATCAGCTATGCAGAAGAGTTAGAAAAAAAAACATGGGTCATACTGAATAGTACAATGCATGTTCTGATGACATCACTATTAAATATCTCCCTCCAAATCACCTTGATTGTATAGTGCTATGTAAAATCTTGGAAATTATTTTGGTCTGATTTGCATAGTTATGTTCCCATTCTCTCTCAGTGCCCAAGCTGATGTCATTCTTGTATAACTGATCTGCTCTGGGCACTTTCAGAGCTGTTTTTCTTTTCATTTTAAAGACATAAAGCGTTAACTTGTGAACACGCACTTTAAAACCAGACAATCGATGCAACCTTGTTTTAACTATGATTTTAAAATACTTAATCTAAGATTCTGAATCATGAGGATCTGTGTGCAAGAAAAGCAATAATCAAAACAAATGGTTCAAACGTCTCACCTGAAGGCTGCACAACACCATTTATGTTGTTGTGGCCAGTGCTCTGTTCCTTGGTCATTTCACTGCGACCAGGAGCTGGGGCACTGACCACTGCAGATGCAGCAAAATGGGCGCTGGCCGAATCAAGTGTTTTGGACATACAGTCAGAAGTGCTTGAGCCCTGTAAAAGGTTTAAAATATTAAACTATTGCTTACTGCTTTGAACATAAATTGCAAAATTTATTGTTTCTTAGGGGGCATACATAGCTGTTGACTGAGCTGGCCACGACAGACAAGATGTCTGAATTTAATCCTATATTAGTATCTTGTTTGCTATGCTAGAAAAAATTGATTACTGTACTGGTGGCCTTGACAACGGTCAAAGGAAGTGTTAAAGATCTACCCAGCTAAACCAACACTGCAATACCCCAACCCAAAGCCTGATTAAAACCTTGAACATAAGAACATAAGAAATTGCCATGCTGGGTCAGACCAAGGGTCCATCAAGCCCAGCATCCTGTTTCCAACAGAGGCCAAACCAGGCCACAAGAACCTGGCAATTACCCAAACACCTAGAAGATCCCATGCTACTGATGCAATTAATAGCAGTGACTATTCCCTAAGTAAACTTGATTAATAGCAGTTAATGGACTTCTCTTCCAAGAACTTATCCAAACCTTTTTTGAACCCAGCTACACTAACTGCACTAACCACATCCTCTGGCAACAAATTCCAGAGATTTATTGTGCGTTGAGTGAAAAAGAATTTTCTCCGATTAGTCTTAAATGTGCTACTTGCTAACTTCATGGAATGCCCCCTAGTCCTTCTATTATTCGAAAGTGTAAATAACCGAGTCACATCTACTCGTTCAAGACCTCTCATGATCTTAAAGACCTCTATGATATCCCCCCTCAGCCGTCTCTTCTCCAAGCTGAACAGCCCTAACCTCTTCAGCCTTTCCTCATAGGGGAGCTGTTCCATCCCCTTTATCATTTTGGTTGCCCTTCTCTGTACCTTCTCCATTGCAACTATATCTTTTTTGAGATACGGCGACCAGAATTGTACACAGTATTCAAGGTGTGGTCTCACCATGGAGCGATATAGAGGCATTATGACATTTTCCGTTTTATTAACCATTCCCTTCCTAATAATTCCTGGTGATCCCAGAGCCAGTCAGATATTCAAGATATCTATACTGAATATACAAGAAATAAACCTGCATACACTGGACTCTCAATACATGCAAATTATCTCATGTATATTCATTATGGATATCCTGAATATCTGATTGGTTTTGGTGTCACAAGGGCAGGTATGGGAAGCTTCATAGCAGATACAGTTTTAGTTATTATACGTGTATAAGAACTTTGGAGACCTGAAATTGCTCACAGCCTCACTATAATTTCTCAGTACCAAAAGCAGGATAAATAAACTTTTTTCTTTTCGGTTACTTCAGTCTGTACCTAACACTACTTTCTTAAGCTTAAAAGACTATTTGCTGAACATGTTTCATTTGTTTGCAGAGCTACAAACTGTTAGTATTTGTTTTGCTGCTTAACAAAATGTGTCCTATTTATTCAAGAAAGCCATAATAAAATGGAACACATACAACTAACCATAAGGGAAAGGACAACTACCCTGCCCTAATATTAAACTGTACCTCATGGCTGCTATTAAAAAAAAAGCCATTACATATAATAACACACCACCAAGTGCTCACTAGGTGCAAATAGAAAGCAACTTCCAAAAAGCTAAATATCTCTTTGGAACACTGGCAAACCTTGAGAAGGCAACCCACCACAATTCTATGACAACACTGATCACCCATTACTCAAAACTTATTCTCTCCTGGAAAGTGGTGCGGAAAAATTAAATACTGAAGGTACTCTGTTCCCATATATCAAAATTGCCCACCTTGATCAGATTACTTTACCAAAATATGCAGACTGGGTCACCTAGTTTGAAGGAGCAATGATCACACTCCTTGGCTCACCAGTTCAATGCAGTTATGGGTCAGACTGAAGAAAAACACAAACCTAAGGATGCCATTTCATCAGTACTTGTAATGGAGAAAATTCATCTACAGAAAATGATGAGGTCACCATAAATAGCTGAAAAAATATTGTACAGGAATGCTCCAAAGACATTTATGTCCAGACTATCCACAATCTTCTTAAAAGAAATGATGAAAAAAAACCCTTACACATTTGGCTCTGGAATGAGAGGCCACAAAAGCCACTGGGCCCAAAGCAAAAGTAAACCCTCCACTAACAGCGCTTCAAGTGCTCATCTGCAGTCAACTGTAAAAAAAAAAAAAAATCTCAACATAAAATCCTCTTTAGAACACATCTGATCCCAGTGAAAATGCATCACTTATTCAAGTCCAATACGGCACAATGTTAGAGAAGCTTCAAGAACAATTAACTTTTTTCTACATGTTGTGGGAATGGGAATGTCCAATCATAAAACAATTCTGGTCATCAATTAGAGACTAGATAAGTAAAATCACAAATCACAAAATGATCCAAGAACATTCCAACTGGGATTCAGGCATAGGCCCATACAAAAAACTGGTCCTAGGCTTATTGCAGGCAGCCAGAATTGCACCAGCAAAGAACTGGAAAACATTACCTGGCTAAACAATTGAGCAGTGGCCGGCCAGAGCTGGGAAGATACAAACATTAGAAAAAATGAACTGCATCACATACTGAGAATATGTATACTCAATATATAACTATCTGGACACCGTTTGTTGGGAGAATGAAAACAATCTATGAATCTGACCCAGGAGGACATCAGACCCTATTAAGAAAACTGACCAACTGGATTAACAAACAAGCCTCAGAAAGCACTATGTTGTAAGATGTGCAATTTTACTTTATCGGTTGTTTATTTTCTTAATATAGTGTAGTCATAATAGAAAGTAAACTATTTTTAGTTCCGCCCAAAAATTGTGAAAATATCAGAAATAAAATACATTTAGATAAAAAAGGAAACTTGGAAATAAACCCCCAAAATTAAACCCCCAAAATTAAGTAATACAGCCAAAGTAACAGGCACCTTACTATCTAGTTAATACTGTTGCTCTATTTTCTAATTATAATGCACACAGAGGTGATGGGCGAAGAGAGCAAGAGCTTACTATAAATCAGAGTATGAAAAAGAGGACACTTAGCTCTCGTTAAAAAAAATAAGTAAATAAATCTTGGTACCAAGACTTTAAAAAAGAACACAGACAAAGAAAAAGATAAGCAGCAAAATATACAATGGGCTTTCTCTAATTTTCTGTCTATGGGGAAAATGATTAGTTTATCTGAACCCATGGGTGGAAAATTCCCAGGGCCAAGTTGCCTAATTATAAGGTTTTGGTGCCTGCTGTGGGCCTGGGTGTAGCTACTACCGCTGGTCTGGGCCTGAAATCAGCTTCCTCTGCAGCTTGCTCTGCTCCCTGCCTGCACAGAAGAAAGGCTGAAGCAGCAGGTTGGAGGGGAAAAACAACAGCAGCAAATAAAATACAAATTATATAAAACAAGACAAATTAAAAATGGACAGACAAAAAAGGAAAAGACAAGTTGCAATATAAATACCAAATAAGAAAAAAAATACCAGACAAAATAGGTTCTGAGTAAAAAAAAAAAAGCAAAACATATTCAAAGCAAAAGAAAAAGGTTAGAAGGAAAAATGTGCTCCAGCTCCTAAACATTTTGGCTGGAGTTCTCTAAATATTTCTTTACCCTTGTCTGAGCCAAAGAGCTTATTTAGTAGTGGTCTTCTCCTATTTTATTCTTTTGGAAAACATTGGCCCAAATCATACCTGTGCTTTTAGATGTGTCTGGAGCGAGGAATGCTGTGACTGCTGCTTCTGCTGAAGCTGAGCCAGTTGCTGTTTTTGCATTTGAACTAATTGCTGTTGATGCGTCTGAAACTGTTCCTCTGTGATGCCCCCTGTGACTGGGAAAAAAAAAAGTCAGATTTTAATGTAGTTCAAAGAATACTACATCAGAGCTCTGCAAACTCAAACCAAGCACAGACATTACACCTATCCCCTAAAGGAGGAATTTATTATAACTATAAGGCATGAGCATTCAGTTCATCTTTGACAGAGACATCACAATATACAGTGTAAAAACCAAGAAGCATCATTCCACCTCTGGTGTTTATTAAAGCATGTTTCACTGCTGTTCAGCACCACGGTTTGGACAGCTCCTGGGACAGAAAGGCAGTAACAGAAATCAACAGAACATTTCAAGTTTTGGAGCACCTTACTAGCTCATATAGCTCTAAATCTGAAGATTTCAATCCTTAAGCTTTCAAGCCTATGACTTCGTAGCACCTAATCTTTCCTAAGCTTTTAAGAAACTAACCTTCACAGTACATTATTCTAGTTGCTTCTTTATTTGTACTTCAATTAAAATTCCTCAATTATTCTTCAGACAGAACTGTGACAGACTCTTTTAAAGAGACAGAGTCCAAAGTAGAAGTAGAGGATGTAACTTTGAAGTACTCTATACCTAGAGAATGGAGACTTTGAAGGGTTAAGTCTCTGAGCTTCAAACAAAATGTTTAATTTCTTAAAGATACAGAATAAAGCTGAGGTGCTGGAAGGAGGAATAACTTTAGGTTTATAAATTCTCCTGTACAGTTGAATGCCTCATCTATTGACATGTTAAGGAAATATTTCCAGGAAATTCTAAAGATTCTGAAACAGCCTTCTCTTTCCTCCCTCCCCTCCATTTGTACTGCCTATTATTTACCAAAGGCTAGATTGTCAAGAAACTCTACAGGATTTGTCTTTGGTGAGGAAATTATCCATGGACAGTCTAGATTTCACTCACTTGCTGGAGTAAAGTCAGATGATATTTCACAGGAGGTGCTTGGTTTCTTTTTTGGCAGGAAGTATGTGTTTTCCCTACTGTTTCTGGGATAGCCGTGGGCAACTCAGATCCTTGAGGGCCACAATCCAGTTGGATACTCAGAATACCCCTAATAAATATGCATGAGAAAGATTTGCATGCACACTGCCTCAATAACCTGAATGTATTTATTAATTTGATTTATACTCCACTTTTTCAACCACTTCAAAGCAGATTACACTCAGGCACTGTAGGTATTTTCCTGTCCCCAGAGGGCTCCCAATCTATTGAGTAGATTTTGAAAGGTGCACGCGCTTCCCAGCATGCACACATGGATGTGTCGATTTTATAACATGCCGCGCGCACAAGGGGGGGGGGGGTACAGTTCTGTAAATTTCATGCGGTGACGCATCCTGGCCTTCCCCAGTTCCCTACCCTAACCTCCCTTCCCCGTTCCTCCCCAACCCCTAATTCCTACCTTTTTTTTTTGTTTATTTATTTATTTTTACCCAACTTACTTCAGGGACCCAAGGCTCCGGGACAGCGATCAATGACGCTGTCCTGGCCCATCCCGCCCCTCCCTGCTCAGTACACACCCCTGGGCCCGCCCCTTGCTGGAAGGCTGGCACATATGCACGTACCGGCCTTTATGCACGTGGCCGGGCCTTTTTGAAAATAGGCTTGGTGCATGCAAGGCCCAGCCACGAGCGTAAAGGCTGGATTTTACGCGCGTGGGGGATTTAAAATCTGGCCGTAAGTGTATGGATCCTGTCAGCTCCTTACTAAATTTAGTCAGGAATATACTTTTGGCGTGGGAGAGACAGAATAGCCTGGGGAAGCTAGCAATGGAGGTGTCCCTCTGTTTCATAAAGCCAGATCACCATTTCACTATGTGGATTTCCCTTTTGATTTTGCAGAGACATCAAGTCTTGGCTGTACTCTGGTTTTCCTATTGACTTAGTAATGATTCCATGGAGATTTTTTATTTGGATGGGAGTTAATTTATTTCCACCCTCCCAAGCCACCCCTTAATCTTTAAATAATTTAATTATATTTGGAGTGCCCAATCACTTGGGACTCAGTTAAGCTTATTTAATTTTGCTCTTCAGTCTAATGGGAAAGGTTCCCTTCATGCAAGAGGAATCTATAAGGTGCCACTCATTTCTTGTCATTTTTCTACCTCAGACTAACATGGCTATCCTTCTGAAGATCTCAACATTCCAGCTTTAATGAATTTGCCTTACAAATCTTTTGTCTCTCTTTAGCTTCAGCATGGGTTGAAAGGCCCCTAATCTTTTGGGAATTAAGTAGTAATTGGAGTACGTAGCCTGCAACTTTGTGATTGTGCTTATGCAGAATAAGCATCTAATGGCATCCAGCACCATGGTTCTTTTTATAGCACTACATTTTTTTTTTAATGTCTGAAGAGGAAAGGGCCAAGGTGTGTCTATAAGACGTTGTTCCAAGGACAGGAAATCCCTGGCACTCTTTCTGCTGTCACCTCACTGGGCCTTAGTCATAAGCCTGCCAATGTGCACCTGCTGGGAGGCACTCGAGTGTTGTAAAGTCAAAACAATCATCATAAAGTTGAATAATGGATGTCAGTTTTAAAAAGTAACTTTGGTTCATTGCAACTCACAATGCCTTACATCAACAACTTGCTCCATTCAGATTTTTTTTTTTTACATATTTCTCCCCGCTATAAAAATATTTACCATATTCACAATAAAAGTTGACAAAATTTCATACATTAAAAAAACAAAACAGAAAAAAAGTCTTATAAGGGTCACAATGTATTCTTAAAACAGAGGTTTTATATCTTTGAAAATCTGTGGTATTTTGCACTGAGATTAATTCAGTGGACTCTACTCACCAGAGAAATGGAATTAAGATAAATTATTAACTTTCATTTCTCCATGAAGAGCAACATTATTTTCCATGAAATGTTGTTCTAAGTTTCCAGAACAAATAAACGTGGAATAAAAATATCAATTATCTCCCATCACTTAAAGTGTCAAGAATTTACTCTTGAGGGAATTCTGTACAAACAAAATTAGAATTCTGTAGACTATTTGTTCAGATAACACAATATAATCACTGTTTTTGAGTAACAATTAATTTGTATTGCAATACAGAGAAGGTATTACTCAAAGATGCAAATTTTACATTTTTTGTGCAGAATTTTCCCAGCATAAAGCTTGGCCCCTCCAAATTGCTCACACTCTGCCTAGGCTCATGAACCTCCCTAGATCTCTTCATTTATGGCTTGAAGCCCCTCACCCATGCTTGATTTCTCCTTTCCCTTGGGTCAATCCCCCAGTTTGTTTGCTACCTCCCCCTGCCCCCAGGGTGAACCCTCTCCCATCTTCCCCTCATTAGCTTTTTCTCTCTGCCTCACCTAATTTAAACACTCCCATCGCCCCCTCTCTCCAAGATGACCTTCAGCTCACTCTCTCTCTCTGCCTCCCCTCCATGGGCTTGGACCTTCTTTCCCCCAGTTCCTACTCTCCATGTCCTCAAGCAAGAACCCAAACTGTCTCTTCCCCCAGGCTTGATCCCCCCTTTCCCAGCTCTCACCACTCACCCCAGGACCTCTAACTTTCTATCTGCTTCCCCCCAGCTTTCTCTGTCTGTCCCTCCCCCCACCCAAGTTTGACTCCTGGGGGGGGGGGGCAGTGAGAAAGCTCCCCCTCCCAGAGATTTTTACCCTCACCCCAGCAAGACCCCCCTAGGTTTCTCTGTTTGCCCCTCCATTTTAGCAAGACTCTCTAGCCTTCTCTGTCATCCCCCCTTTAGCAAGACCTTCAGGTCTCTCCTACCTTCCCCCAAGCTTGCTGTCTATCTATATTTCTCATTCAGGATGCATCAGACCCCCACTGCTCCCTCCTTTGTTTGTCCATGCAGATGCTGCAAGATATTTTTTGGCTTGCATGAACCAATGGTAACTTGCCCCAACTCTCTTCTGGCTCACATAGGCCAGCTTGCCACTGCTCCTTTTTCACATCCAGCTGACATTGACACTATTCCTTTCTCTCTTCTGGCCCCTGCAGGCCTCCATTGTCATTGTTGCTGCTTCCTCATTCCTACACCTAATTCTGTGGCGCAAGCAGAATTCTATGCAAAACAGAATTCCCCCAGGAGTAAATAATTTCACTACTAAACCTTTATAAAGACAAGTGTAAACATACACCAGAATGAATGAAGTCAAGTGTAAGATTTCATAAGAAATTTTATACTGCAATAAATGAATACACCAGAAAACAAACTTAAGAAATATTTGGGGAGAATAATTTTTAAACAGCTCCCATAGTGGTAAAGTCTGTGTGTTCTTTGTACACTCAGACTTTACAGAGTATTTTCAAAGCAAAATTACACATATATGGTAATTGGCTGCATATGAGCATATATTCATTTGCGTAAAGTTACACTTCCTCTTTGGAGGGTATCATCTATACACACACTTTTTAAAACCACAAAGTATGCACCTAAGTGCAGACTCCGCCTCCAACTCTGACCACTAGACTGCCTCTTCTCAGTGTGTGTAAAAGTACATACAAAACCAGGTTATGCCCGCAATTTTACACATTCTGAGCCTGGATCGATTTTAGAACAGCCTTAGATGCATAAAACGGTGTTTTTTGCATGTAAATTGCTTTGAAAATGACTCCCTAAAACTTCTATGTTCAGGGCTCTGTGGAGTATTAAAATTATGACACAAAAATAATCCCACTTGTAAATATTATGATTTATATAATAATGAACACTGCAGATAGCCTAGAAGAAAGGACCCCATGATGCTCAATATATATACAATTGGGTCAAAACTAAAAGTGAAAATTCTGCTGAGGAGCTTCAGTCATACACTATAATACCATGTGAAAGACCAAAGTTTTGGCCTGTCACAAAAGATAATAATGAATATTAACCAACAGTGAAAATTCTGCTAAAATGACTTCTTTTCTTGGGTTTTTTAAAAATCCTGTTCATCACATTTCTAAACCATTTGCTGCTCATATTGTTTTACCAATCACAAAGTATAAATTAAAAAGTCTACTTTCCTTAGAAAGCTATTTGTTACTGTACTTCAAAATGTTGTACTCTGAAATCAGACTTGATTTTTAAATGCTATTTTTGACCAAAAAAAAAATTATTTGCAAAATGTACAATGCCAGCCAAAAAAGTTTTTTTTAGGAACAAGGGAAACAATTCTCTGTTTACTTTGCCTTTGTTTTTCAAATCCCTCTATTTCTTTGTCCTTAGTAATGTCCCACTGCAAGTAGACTAACCAGTAACCCTTGCTAACTACAAAACAAGACGGTCACTCCATCTGAGGTATATCCTCCATACCACTGGCCAGCTGGCAGAGGGCACCAGAGCAGCAATCTCATTCCCTTCCCCCCTCCCTATACCACAGTGTGACTCCTCAACGGCACACTCAGAACCAACCAGCCCCCAGTGAACAGAAAATTTTAACCCAAATCCTCTCTCTCTCTCTTTTTTTTTTTCTTTTGGGTAGGGGAAGAGCAACATTTGCAGCTTTTCTTCAATTTTCCCTCACAAACACATGAAAAAAGCCAGATTGGGTCAAACTAAAGGTCCATCAAGCCCAGCATCCTAACTCCAACAGTGGCCAATTCAGTCACAAGTTCCCAGTAGAACAGTGTTTCCCAACCTTTTCCTGGAGGCACACCTAGCCAGTCTGGTTTTCAGGATATTCTCCATAAGGAATATGCATGGAAATTGCATGAGATTGATTTGCATACACCAGAGAATGCAAATCTATCTCATGTATATTCATTGTGGCAATAAACTTGAAAACCCCACTGAATAGGTGTGCCTCCAGGAGAGGACTGGAAATACTGCAGTAGAATCCCAAAGAATAGATCCAATCCTTCTTGCTCAGAACCAGGATAAGGGCTTTCCCAAGTCTACATAACTAATAGTGATTCATGGACATTTCCTCCAGCAACTTGTCCAAACTATTTTTAACCCAGCTAAGCTAACTGCTTTCACTATACTCTCTGCAAACAAATTCCACAGTTTCTTTATGTGCAGAGTGAAAAAAGGTTCTCCAATTTGTTTTAAATGTGCTACCTATTAGCTTCATAGAATGTCCACTAGTACTATTTAAAAGAGTAGAAACCGTTCACTGTTTACCCATTCCACTCACTATCATATCTACTCTCAGCAGTATCTTCTCCAGACTGAAAAGCCCTAGCGTGTTTAGCCTTTCAATCGCCTTTATCATTTTGGTCACTCTTCTCTGTACCTTTTCAAGTTCTATTTTTTTTTTTTTTGAGATGGAGTGACCAAAACTGCAGACAATAAAGGTATAGTTACACACTAAAGCCACTCTTCCTACCACTTCTCTTCAGCCTCTCACCTCTTCCCAGCTTTTCCCCTCATGACACTTGCTCTCTTTCAACACCTATTCTTCGGCTTTTTCCCTTTTAATCACTTTCTCCCCCGCCTCACCGCCTCTCTATTTCTACATAGGGCCAGAAAAAAATGAGACAAGCTCAAGCTGCTGCTTCTCTCCTCATGCCCCGCTCAGGCCTGATCCAGTGGTAGTATCTCTCCCTGGGCCAGGCTTGGTGTGCTGCCACAATGGTGGCTCTTTCTAAACCCACAGTGCTGTCTCCTCCAGGGTCTGGTCTGGGTCAATTGCAGAGGGAGGAATCTCTCCTTTGGCTTGGTTATCACACCAGGTGCTAATTTTTAGGTTTCCAGGATTTTTACAGACTTATTAGCACTGACAGTAGTTTCAGGGTCTTTGTCACTGTGGCAACCAGGCTACAAAAATTAGGATGGGTGACATGGGCAAACAATTACATTTTTTGAAATTAGGACATTAGCAGAGCTCAAGAATGCAGAAACAAAACCAGGAATCAATATTCGTGTAGAACAAATGAAAGTAGATAACTTACCATATTTCCTCTAATAATTTTTCCCAGTATGCAGAGAGAGACTGTGTGTATGTATATCTTTCATGCTTTCACATGCAAAATCTCATTAAAATTTTTAATGCAGTACCATTAATTAGCTATGTGCTATGTCAATTTTACTAAATTACTTTTAACATTAAACTTTCCTTTCATAAATAAAATCTCAACTTTTGTGTTTGATTTTTCCCATTTCAATTTTTCCCTTGCTAGATTTTTTTTTTTTAAACTCCTCTTTCACTTTTATTACATATGATCCAAATCGTTTTCCTCTTTCTGCTGAAGAAACAGCATTCCCTCTTATGACTGACTTTTCTCCCATCCCCTCTTCACCCTAGTCAATCATCTATTCCCTCGTCTCATCTTCCCTTCTTTTTCCTTCCTCCTGAAGCTGCTACGCTGACTCAGGTCTTCATTCTATGAGCAATGAGAACCATTCATAGGCAGGGTTGGAGCTCAAAGGAAATTAGGTTACTATGGTAACATGAGGAAAGATATTAAGAAACATTGCCAAAAAATACAATGTAGCTATATCTCACAAAGTTCAATAAGAATTTGGAAGTCATACTTGATAAAGTGTCACAAATGAGTGCAGGATTATTTAAAAACACGATACAATATGAAGACACATACAAATCTCAGCTTCAATCACTGGAAAAACCTGACTCTGTGAACTACTTTGCTCAATTTGTCTTTTTCAGGCAAATAAATCAGAGAGCCACAGTTAAAATAATTTGAATCAGCATCTGAATGCAGCTAACCAACATTAACAAAAGTTTCAGAAATTCGATCAAAAGATCTTGATTTAAAAATAAAAAAATACATATCTAGTACAAGATGAAAAGGAATTATTTTATCAAAGCAAATCATCTTTACAATTTAATTAGCGCATGTAGGAACAGCAAAGATCCTTTTCACGTTAATTCCTGTCCAGAAGGGCTCCCAAGCTAAGTATATCTTACTGCCTTAAATCTCTGAAATAGAGCAAAAAATGTTTTTGTATATTTGCATTGTTGGTGTGTGTCTGAGGGGACTGCTCAGATAGCAGCACTGAAGGTAAGAAAGTGTAGATTATATAGATTGACTGTTAGCAGTGCTAAAAGAGAGGATTTAAAACAAACCCTCACTTAAGTATACAGAGGATCTGACAAAATCCCTATAACTCCATGTAAACTAAAATGATAGTAGCTAATATTAACTATTTAATTCCCTCTACCCACCCACCCACCCCAGGGCTTTTTCTTCTAATATAGACTGGCTGGGTTATATAATTGGTACCAAGATATTTTACTAATTCTTTAGACGTTATCTATGAAATCAAATGTGCAAAATGAGGACTATTCAATTTAACAATTGTGGAGCCTTCATTTTGAGGCAAACCATCTAGAAACTTAGGGCTTGCCCCATTTGTTCAGAATGCTCTTCCATGAAAAAGGAATTGTCTCACCTTAAAGCTGAATCAGCTACAATAAAAAAAAAAGTATTGCAACCACCAAGGAATCCTCACGCACTATATAGTATTCTGGAACTGTTTCTCCCTTACCACAGACATTTCAAAAACCCAGAAAAAGTGGTTTACAGTGGGCTCCAGTAGTTTAAGACCTGTGACCCAAAGACACCCATTCTTCACTATTATGCAGTTCGCATCTCTTCCCCTACTTACACAAAGCATACCGAAATCCAAGAATAAATAGATTAAAGTGGGAACTGGTAGAATACGACCTGTGATGCAGAAACAGCCACTCTCTCAAATGACACAAGTACAAAATGCCTTCTCTGCATTGGATAATGAAGAAACCCTAGCAATGTATATTGAAGTAGTATGAAAGGAAAGAAGAAACCAAATGCACGCAGAAATTCCATAATACAACCAAAAAACATAAGAAAAAGCTCATTGTGCTGAGCGATTCAGTTATCAGAGGCACTAATTTGGGAACTCTTTTCGAGGGGAACACTATAGTTAAAAGCCTTCCAGGATCACTGGCTGGTAGAAATGCTATTCAGATTATCAATACAACCAAAGAAGAAAGTGAAGACTCTGAGGTTGACATTATCATCCATCTGGGAACCAATGACCTTGCTAGAAACAATATTCAAGCAGTACAGAGAGATTTCCAGACTCTGGGGAAGCAGATTAGTCACAAGGCAAAGACTATTGCTTTTGCAGAACTGTTACTGTTCATGGAAAGGAGAAGGAGAGGCTTAAGCCATATAACAACTTCAATGCATGGCTCAAAACTTGGTGTAAAGAAGAAAGTTTTGGATATATTGGAGGCTGGGGCCATGTACAGAACAGTAAAAAGCTCTGTCAAAGCAGCTTACATCTGTCTGTGGCAGGAAAATAGATCATAAGTGATAAATTTAAATCCTATGCCATAAGGCATTTAAACTAGAGGATGGGGGTGGCAGAAGGAAAATGGAATATCACTCCCCACATCTCCAAGAAATGGGTGAAGAAGATAACAAAACTCAGCCGAATAAGGCAGAAAAGAAGTCCAAGAAGAACAATAACTTGAATGAGGGAAGCTGGAAAACTATGAGCACAAATGCTCATAGTCTGGGCAATAAAATCCCAAACTTGAAAGCTCTAATGATGGAAGCGGATCTGGACATGGTTACTGTTACAGAGACATGGTTCACAGAGTCAGATGACTGGGATATAGCCATCCCTGGCTATAACTTTATTAAGGAAGGGTAGAGAGATCAGGAAAGGAGAAGAAGCAGCACTTTTAGGTCAGAAGCAATATCCAAGCAATTGAAATGCAAGGGACATGGGGTAGGGAAGAAGCAATATGGGCTGTCCAAAAAAAAAAAAAAGATGATGGTGCTTCCATTTACATTGGTGTGATCTATAGGTCTCCTATTCAGACAGAAGAGCTGGACAGAGATCTGATCGAAGACATCAAAAAGATAGAAAAGAAGGGAGAAGTGTTGTTCATTGGAGATTGTCTGTTTGTGGATGATACCAAGATTTGCAACAGAGTGGACATGCCTGAAGGAGTAGAGAGAATGAAAAGTAATTTATGAAAGCTTGGTTGAAGATTTGGCAGCTGGGATTCAATTCCAAGAAGTGCAGTCATGCATCTGGGATACAGTAATCCAAAAGAGCTGTATGTGATTTGGGGGGGGGGGGGGGGGGGGGGGTTAAGGCTAATGTGCACCAACCAAGAGCGGAATCTTAGGGTGATAGTCTCTGGCCATCTGAAGATGGTGAAGGAATGTGACAAGGTGATATCTAAAGCCAGAAGAATGCTGGGCTATATAGAGAGAGGAATAACTAGTAAGAAAAAGGAGGTGGTGATGCCCTTGTACAGGTCCTTGCTGAGGCCACACCTCAAGTACTGTGTTCAGTTCTGGAGCCCTTATCTCAAAAGGGATAGAGACAGAATGGAGGCAATCCAGAGAAGGGCTATCAAAATTGTGTGGGGTCAGTATCAGAAAACCTATGGGGAGAGATTGAAGATATGAATATGTATAATCTGGAAGAGAGGAGGCACAGGGGTGATATGATACAGACCTTCAGATACCTGAAAGGTTTTAATGATGTACAAACATCAAACCTTTTCCGCTGGAAATAAATCAGTAGAACTAGGAGTCATGAAATGAAACTCCAGAGAGGACATCGCAGAACCAATGTCAGAAAATATTTCTTCACAGAGAGGGTGGTGGATGCCTGGCATGCCCTTCCAGAGGAGGTGGTAAAAACCAAAACACTGAAAGAATTCAAAAGGGCATGGATAAATATTGTGGATCTCTAAAGGCTAAAGGATGAAAATGAAGAAAAGAGTACAAGGAGTAACTTGCTGGTGCGGCGGTTAGTACCCTTTAACTAATAAGCCTTGATACTGTGGATGCAACTCCACCATTGCTCTCTTCTTCAACGGCAGGGGGAAAAGGGGAATTGGATTCATATAGTGACCAACGAGGACCCTGACTTTTATGGTCTGGGGAAACAAGTAACTTGCTGATGTGGTGATTACTACCTTTAATCAGAAAGCCTTGATACTGTTGATACAACTCAAACATTGCTTTCTGCTTCAACGGCAAGGAATAACGGGGAATTGGATTTAAACAGCATCCAACAGCAGCTCTGACTTTTACGGTGTGGGAAACTGATAAGCATGGGGTAACCTACAAGGCACAGCAGATATTATCATAAGCTTACTGGGCAGACTGGATGGTCCCTTTCTGCATTTTTTCTATGTTTCTATGAGCACGTTCAAAAAATCACGAAGACTCCACCACCTCAGGTGCGACTGCATTCTCTCACCTACCTATAGATTGCCCCTGCTGACCTTTACTACCTTTACCAATTTTTTCTGTCGAATTTGTAAGACAACTTTGTCACACCATTATTCGAAAAAAAAAAAAAAAAAGATCTTTAGCTGTAGCATAGGTCAATTGCAAACAATTCAATTACTAAACATCAATTATTAAACATATTCTTAATCCCTGGGGTGACCATACCCTTGCCTGCTGAATTTTAAATCACAAATGTTCAAGTGTTATGCTACAGCAATGTGGCATTGTTGAGGACGCAGGACCATCAAAGCCTTGCTCCTGCAGGTATCCTGCATTTTGATCCTTGATTACCGATGAAATTCCCTATGGTGAAATGATGTCCTGCTCTGTAAAAGAGAAGGAGTCACTTATTAAGCACACTAACACAATTTTGGGTGGTGAGTAGGCCAATCCTGGACGCCAAAGCCAAAGACGTGACAGGCAACTCATCTCGCTCTTAGCCACCAATGCAATATGATTGGCCTGCTCACAAACCTCAGTTTGCTGCAAACATTAATGGGCCTGCATTTTAAGCTTAGTAAGGAATACTAGTAAGCTTAGTAAGGCCCACTGTCTGGCCAAAACCCACATCTGGGCTACTGCTAGACTCTTCAGGAGATAAATATTCTAGGGAATGTAGCATATTGCTATAAACATAATGCATATTGTTGTAGAATATTGCAGACCTATACTCCAAACTTGGTATTGCACAGTGCACAATACCATCTGGTAATAACAATCCCCACATTTGGACTACTGCCCCCCCCCCCCCCCCCATGCATCCCACAGAGGGAAAACTAGCACGTTTTGATATGAAGTCATTACCTTAGAGGGGGGAAGAAAGTTTCAGTTCAACATTTCAAAAGGGTTATCGTGCTGGGTGTTTTTGTCTGTATAAGATCCACTAAGGGGATCTATCAATAAAATTACTTGACTGTCAAGGTAATTCACTGAGCCCTTTGCCAGCATATATGAATAATATAGCAGGGTGTCATAAGGGGTAGTAGGGGAGTTACCTACTGAGGGGAAAACAAAGGTTTCACATATTGGAGGTGTAGCACCTGATGTTACTATTCTCAGGCTCTGATAGCAATCAGACATTAGCTAAGAAGACAAAGGTAGCCAATAGCTAGAAAAATGCTTTGAAAGCACAATTTAATTTCTTAGGGAGAAGTCACGTGACCACCAACCTTGACCACAGTGAAGATAGGTGCCCTGAGTTAAGCTGATCACAGTGTCAAGGTAGATAGGACCTTGCCAATGGGCAGATTTAAAGGCATTTCCATGAAGGGAAGATGAATGCTATTGTATGAGAACACTGCTAAGTGAATTAAAAAAAGGTTTAGATAAGTTCTTGGAGAAGTCCATTAACTGCTATTAATCAAGTTGACTTACGGAATGGTCTCTGATATTACTGGCATCAGTAGCATGGGATTTTTTAGTATTTGGGTACTTGCCAGGTTCTTGTAACTTGGTTTGGCCACTGTTGGAAACAGGATGCTGGGCTTGATGGATCCTTGGTCTGACCCAGCATGGCAATTTATGTTCTTAAGTGCATTTGTAAGATACTCATATATTCATCAGATCCATAGGCCTATCTCATGCCAAGTAAAAAGAACTGACTGGTAATAGGATTCAATGTCCAGGATAATTTCTGACCTCCCATATATAGATATATATATACTTTCATTGGAGATCACTCCTAGTATCCAACAACTTAACTCTTGAGATAGAACTGAGCACTGGAAGGCTCTAGGAGCATGTGTTGATAAGTCATACATTTTAGTGTCCACCTAGAACCTTCCCCATAAGGGCTAGACCAGGAATGTCGGCCCACTGAAATGAATAACTGGAGGAATGAGGAGAGCTGCAGAAAATGCAGGAATATGTTAAAGCCAGGTTAACAAGGCAGATGTTGGCATGCATGGCAGACCTAACAGATGGTGACATGTCAACAATACTAGTGTGATGGTTACTCGGTTGGTTACCAGCTTGCTTATTATCCCTAGAGGGTAGATCAGCAACGTGTAACCATCATACCTAAATTTGCCCATAGAAATGAGTAACTGCAGGGGTGAGGTAATTAAACACAACACAGCACACTATTGCCACTTGAGCTATGATGTCCTTCAGGAGACAATCGGTCATCAGCTGAGGCAATTGCTCGTGGTTGATAAAGCAAACCTGGCCATTTTATATACATTCAGTGCAATGCATGGACAGCTTGCAAGTTCTACATCTGCAGGAGAACATCACAGAATACTTGCCCAAAAAAATGCTATATGTACCAGTTCTCAACAGAAAGCATGCATGCTGCCTGAAGGCCAAATAACACATGCAATGCTGACAGAGGCAATGTCATAGCAAGTTCAGATGCCTGAATGCCATAATTGACCTAGTGAAAAGCCAATGACATGCAGAAAATGCTGACATACGTGTGCTGTAGGTGGGACACTTGACCCTGCCTAACCTGGACATCTGATGGCTATTACTAATTGACTGAGAGATCAGAGGTCACGAGAACAATAGTCAATTGTTTTGGGAACTAAATAATTAAAACCTGAAACACATAAGGTGGCAGAGTGGCTTATTTGAACGATGTTCACTGCAGTGTGAAATTGAGAAGGAAGAGATTCAGTGTCTTCTTTGCAAGAAGAAATGCAAGATCATGCAGAGGATAATCATAAGAAGCAAGGATTACAGAGGAGCCACCACCACTACCTAACTCACAGCAGAAATGTGAACACATATGGCACTGGTGTGTAGGGAACAGCTGCTTGATGTCAATAAATTGGCTTGTGGAACCAAAACAGATGATCAATGATTTAAAGATGTTGTGAGTAGTCTTAAAAGAATGAAAAGGGCTCCACTGCTCTAGGCAAGCCAATGCAGAGATCAGGTACCTGGATGTAACAGGTTAGTGATGATGACTAAAGCAGGTTTCAGCTACTTTAGCTATTATAGCTCAGTGCATAGTACCAATGTGCGTGCACTGTTAGAAAAGCAGTGATGCATGAGCCAATGTAGAACAAATATGCAACTATTGCAATTAAGAAGATGGTTATTAGCCCTTCTAACAGTAAGATTAGGTAATGCTATGAATTTTTTTTTTTTTTTAATAATCCATGCACAATAAAGGTCTGGAATCTGTTGCCAGAGGATGCGGTAGGGTAACTAAACAGATGCATTACAAAAGAGGACTGGATCAGTTCCTGAAGAAAAAGTACACAGTCACCAAACAGGAAGATTTTGGAAAAAGGCAGCACTCATCCCAGAGGTGAAATACAAGAACTAGATCAACTGTTATGGATCATATGGGCACTTGTGATCTGGGCCAGCCACCCTGGTCTGCCCATAGCATGGCACTTCTGATTTCTCATATTCTTCAATTTATTGATATTCAATTAGCCAGATAGCTTGCGAAAGCCAATGCTTATTCCTGGAAGTCATTATGGAACAAAGATTTGGCCACTACAAAAATAATTACTTTCCCAACATAATATTCTATAACACAAAAGGAGCAAGAATCACTAAAAAAACAAAAAACAAAACTTTTCACAGTCCTCAAAATACAATTTTATTATAACATTAGGATGTGAAGGCTCATATAAATTATTTCAATACAGTATATAAATCTTTAATCAACACCTTTTTACAAAAAAATATTCATCTTCATAAAGTAATCTTACACAAAGAAATCTCTTGCAAATATATCACAATGTGCACCCATTAAAATCTAAATAAAAACCCACACAACTTACTCTCACACTTTCAATTCACAACACAATCATACAATACCTCTTCTAAACCGAAGGACACCACCTTCACACAACACACCCTCTTCTAAACCCAAAAAGGCAAAAAACACACAGACAATAAGAGTTCATCAGATGCAAGGAAGTAACAGATGCAATTTCATTAAAGTTATCAATCTTAATATCAGTGCGAAATCTTCAGCATGATGATCTTCAAGCTCTTCTCTATGTTATGGAATACTGAATCCTCATCTACCTTCAGTATTTCTCTTTCATTGTGTGCTTGTAACTGCAAACATTATCCTTCTTATCCCAATTTAAACACTGACCTAACAAGGGTCCAACTTTCACCTCCTAACAGAGGATGCTTCAGGGAGGTAAAAACAAAAACCACAAATAAGCATCATCAAATTGTTCAATAACATCTCTGCATGTAACCATCTTCTTTACCATAAAACTTACATCTCAATAAAGCAGAAGAAATGCGCTTTCCAAAACACGTTAACACACATCACACTGATAATACCGGTCACTTGAAAAACACATCCAAAATAGAAAAAATAAAAAAGCTTTTAACCAAAAAATACACCAGTCAAACTTACACTGCTTACCTTAAGTACCAGCATTCAAAACAATGCCATCTCCTTCTCTTCCAACCTCAAGACAGTGTGAACTGTCTTCATCTCTATGTCAATTTAAAATACATAGTTTCTTTAAGTTTACCAATCAAAAAATATATACTCAACACATCTACCAATCAACTCTCATCCTCTATACCTTATCTATATAACTATCCGACCTCCACATCAAATTCACTTCCTTCACATGACATAATTCCACCCAATCCTAAACCATCTGAACACATCCACCAATCAAAACTTAACCCTCCATAATCCAATGAAAACATCTATGAAGAAAAAAAAGAGAAAATCCCATAGCAGTACCCTCCCAGCCTAAAGAAACACCCCCCTTTCCACTCTGATTTAACCCATTAAGTGTCACAGAATCAAAATGATATATCCACTTCTGCTCAGTTTTAAATAATTGTGAAGATAAGTCTGACCTATGGGGATGATGTTTAACTTGCTGTAACAAAAATGTTTAGAAAATATCAGATATGATATATATGATACTACTTGTCAGTCAAGTAACAATGTATGTTGTCTTGTGCCATGTAAATTTGATTTAATTGAGCAAGACGAGTCATAGGTTGAAGACTCGGATAATAGAATACCATAACAAAACAATGCCCGTGTTGAAGCCCCTTTGGTTCAACATTGACTGGATGTAGGAGACGGCATCTCAGATCTAAGTTTTTTTTCGTTACAGCAGGCTCAACATCATCCCCATAGGTCAGACTTATCTTCACAATTACTTAAGATTGAGCAGAAGTGGATATATCGTTTTGATTCTGTCCCTCCTCCCCACCACTAGCCCTCTAACATTCTCACCCTCCCAAATCATGCATACCTTCACACACCCTAGCTGCTGATTCCCTCTCTCACAATCCCACCCCTTATCAGATTTCCTCTCTCATTCCCTTCAGCTCTTTTTTCATGATCCTCTCTCATACACCCTGCAGCTGATTCCATCCTCTTGCTTTCTGAGCATGCCAACAACAGGAGAATGATGGTACTTCAGGCTACACATTCCTCCTCTATTGCCAGAATCACATTTTGAATCAGGCGAGACACAATACTGTCATGCAGTTCAAAAGACAACTCTGAACCCAGCAGCAAAAGGAAGGCATGGTCTGAGGTGCTGCCACTCTATTCCTAAAGCCATCCACCTCCTAGTTTTCTCAATTTCCTATTTCACAGGGACTAGGCAATTCCATAGCAAGTGCTAGACTATGCAGCCCTTGCTACATCACTGTGTGAAACGTGCTCACAATATAGCTTTTATCAGAAGCTCTGTATGTTCAGGTTCCGGGGTTCAATCCTGATCACAGAAAAGAGTCTGATAACAAGACTATCTTCTAAAATGATTTTAAATAAATAGATTACCTATTTTCTTTTTTACTTGTGCTAAATAGCACTATGTACATCTGCAAAAGCAGTGTATCTGAGTAAAAATTTTTTTATCTAACCTGTAAAAATATTAATGGCTAGCTCAATTACAAATAAGATATTAATTAGTAGATATTGCCAATAATTTTAATTTCACCTTCTAATACCAAAATACAGTATGTAGCTCTTTTAGATTAACAATACATTCAGTTACAAATAGAAAAATGGCATTTACACTTCAGTGAGGTCACTGCTACCAAAACCACATAAAAATCACTTTATCAAGTCTTAAGGGCCACAAGATATTCATCTTACAAGCTAAACTCTAAAGAAAATATGACATACTCCAAAATGGGTTTTTAGTCCCTCCTCCTTTCATATCATAACAATTTAATTCAGAATTCTTGCCACTCCATTTTTACATCTGTATTTCATTTCATTTATGTGCTCAAGATAATGATGGTTGCTTTACCTCCTATACCATATGTGGCATTACTCTTCTCATCCCCAACCACCACAAAATAGCTCCTTATTTATTTCATTCTCCCGTTCAAAATTAATGATTATAAAAGCACTTCCTAACTGTATTCACATTGTGTCACAGAGGTGGACTTTTGCTCCTGACTTCTCTTCTTTTTGTGCTTTTCCAATCATTTGTGGGACAGTATTTCCAGTCTGCTGTATCTATTCTTTAAAACAGCTTTTCTGCATCTTTCAGTTTCAACAAATCACAATGTATGTAGAAATAAAGGTTAACAAATAAGCTGTAGGCAAGAACACCTTTTTCTCTGAAGACAAGGGAGTAAATGGAAATGAGGATTGGTTAACATGGCATGCGATAAAGTAAAGCATGCTATCGCAGAATTTAACACCAAAAATAATCACACTTTTTTTCTTTGTGTTATGCCTACATTAGTTGTGCGTTACTGGCCGAAACGGTTTTTATAGCAAATGCTGGTTCGGAGGGGAGAGGGAAGAAGGAAGAGAGGAGAGAGAGCGCCTCTGTGGAGGCTCACTTATATTTGAACTTTTTATACCACTATATGAGGGGGCATTATGAACTCGGGGTGGGTTTGGGGGGGGGCAGTCATATGTACGAATAGCACAGTTACCATCAGTGAAGATTTAATGTGATTTGGATCGATGAAAGGTGAAAGAAGAGTAGATGTGTACTCACGTGCTCTCTACCTAGCCTGATGCACTCTCTACCTAGCTGCAGTCAAGCTAGGTAGAGAGTAAATGGTACACATCTACTCTTCTTTCATCGATCCAAATCACATTAAATTTTCACTGATGGTAACTGTGCTGTTCGTACGTATGACTGTGCATTTAGAACTGCTCCCCAAAACCCACCTCACCCTACAAACCTCACCCTGAGTTACTAGTGTCCCTCTCTTAAGAACATAAGAAATTGCTATACTGGGTCAGATCAAGGGTCCATCAAGCCCAGCATCCTATTTCCAACAGAGGTCAAGCCAAGCTACAAATACCTGGCAAGTACCGAAAACTAAGTAGATCCCATGCTAATTATGCTAGTAATAGCAGTGGCTATTTTCTAAGTCACCTTGATTAATAGCAGGTAATGGACTTCTCCTCCAAGAACTTATCCAAATCTTTTTTAAACCCAGTTACACTAACTGCATTAACCACATCCCCTGGCAAAAATTCCAGAGTTTGTGTGTTGAGTGAAAAAGAATTTTCTCAGATTAGTTTTAAATGTGCTACATGCTAACTTCATGGAGTGCCCCTGTCCTTCTGTTATCTGAAAGAGTAAATAACCGATTCACATTTACTCGTTCTAGACCTCTCATAATTTTAAAGACCTCTATCATATCCCCCCTCAGCAGTCTCTTTCTCCAAGCTGAAAAGTCCTAACCTCTTTAGTCTTTCCTCATAGGGGAGCTGTTCCATCCCCTTTATCATTTTGGTTGCCCTTCTCTGTACCTTCTCCATCACAACTATATCTTTCTTGAGATGTGGCGACCAGAATTGTACACAGGATTCAAGGTGCGGTTTCACCATGGAGCGATACAGAGGCATTATGACATTTTCAGTTTTATTCACCATTCCCTTCCTAATAATTCCTAATATTGTTTGCTTTATGACTGCTGCAGCACAATGAGTTGACGATTTCAAAGTATGACATCTAGATCTCTTTCCTGGGTTGTAGCTCCTAATATGGAACCTAACATTGTGTAACTACAGTATGGGTTATTTTTCCCTATATGCATTACCTTGCACTTATCCACATTAAATTTCATCTGCTATTTGGATGCCCAATTTTCCAGTCTCACAAGGGTCTCCTGCAATTTATCACAATCTGCTTGCAATTTAACTACTCTGAATAATTTTGTATCATGTGAAAATGTGATTACCTCACTGGTCGCATTCATTTCCAGATCATTTATAAATATACTGAAAAGCATGGGTCCCAGTACAGATCCCCGAGGCATTCCACTGCCCACCCCCCTCCACTGAGAAAATTGTCCAATTAATCATCCTACTCTCTGTTTCCTGTCTTTTAACCAGTTTGTAATCCACGAAAGGACATCGCCACCTATCCCATTACTTTTTACTTTTCTTAGAAGCCTCTTATGAGGAACTTTGTCAAATGCCTTCTAAAAATCCAAATACACTACATCTACCGGTTCACCTTTATCTACATGTTTATTAACCCTTCATAAAAGTGAAGTAGATTTGTGAGGCAAGACTTGTCTTGGGTAAAGCCATGCTGACTTTTTGTTCCATTAAACCATGTCTTTATGTTCTGTGAGTTTGATCTTTAGAACACTTTCCACTACTATTTTTCCTGGCACTGAAGTCAGGCTAACTGGTCTGTAGTTTCCCGGATCGCACCTGGAGCCAGTTTTAAATATTAGGGTTTCATTAGCCACTCTCCAGTCTTCAGGTACAATGGATGATTTTAATGATAGGTTACAAATTTTTACTAATAGGTCTGAAATTTCATTTTTAAGTTCCCTCAGAACCCTGGGGTGTATACCATCCGGTCCAGGTGATTTACTACTCTTTAGTTTTTCAATCAAGCCTACCACATCTTCTAGGTTCACTGTGATTTGGTCCAGTCCATCTGAATCATTGCCTGTGAAAACCTTCACTGGAACTGGTATCTCACCAACATCCTCTTCAGTAAACACTGAAGCAAAGAAATCGTTTAATCTTTCTGCAATGGCCTCATCTTCTCTAAATTCCCTTTAACCCTTTGATCATCTAACAGTCCAAGTGACTCCCTCGCAGGCTTCTGCTTCGGATATATTTTAAAAAGTTTTTACTGTGAGTTTTTGCCTTTATGGCCAACTTCTTTTCAAATTCTCTCTTAGCCTGTCTTATCAATGTCTTACATTTAACTTGCCAACACTTATGGCTTTATCCTATTTTCTTCTGTTGTATCCTTCTTTCAATTTTTGAATGAAGGAAGATCTTTTCTAAAATAGCCTCCCCTTTTAACCATGCCGGTAATCATTTTGCCTTCCTTCCACCTTTCTTAATGTGTGGAATTCATCTGGACTGTGCTTCTAGGATAGTATTTTTTTTTCTTTTTAACAATGTCCACACCTCTTGCACACCTTTTACCTTTGTAGCTGCTCCTTTCAGTTTTTTTCTAACTATTTTTCTCATTTTATCAAAGTTTCCCTTTTGAAAATTTTGCGCTAGAGCCGTGGATTTATTTACTATCCCCCTTCCAGTCATTAATTCAAATTTGATCATATTGCAAAGCGGCCCCACCACCGTTACCTCTCTCACCAAATCCTGTGCTTCACTGAATTAGATCTAAAATTGCTCCCTCTCTCGTCGGTTCCTGATCCATTTGCTCCATAAAACTGTCTTTTATTCCATCCAAGAACTTTATCTCTCTAGCATGTCCTGATGTTATATTTACCCAGTCAATATTGGGGTAATTGAAATCTGATAATCCACAGAAGCAAACCTTGCACATAAGCAAGTACTCAGATAAACTGGTGCAGGTAAGAATACAAAGTTCCATTCAGAAATTAAAGGAATTTTATTGTAAATCCAAACAGTTATAGTTCTTTCAATACGGCAACTCCATTCAGAGTGAAGTGAGGTAATTTGAAGTCCCCCGACACGGTCCCGTGTTTCGCGGTGGCTGCATCGGGAGGGACCAAGACATATTATAATCTACAATAGAATAACATCTATGAGGAATGGAACATGAGAGGCCGCAAAACAGTGCATACTGATAATAGTCACGTACCTTTCTAACATTAGATCCTCCAGAATTGACGAGCCTTTAGTGTCACATTGGCTCCAGGCTGACCACCCCATTGCTGCCCTCTCCTTCCTAGTTCTGGAGGTGGTCTCACGCCCCTTGCGGGGGGGAGACTTCTCTGGTATACTCGGTCGAAGAGAGCAACGCTGGATTTTTACTTTAGATACGGTTTCCCCCAATGGTCTCAATAAAGAGATAGAATGGCATTTGTTTTATTAATCTGTCATTAATTGCATGTGTGGTTCTGTTTGCTACAGCATCTCGCGAGAGTTTGTCTTTCGCGCCTTTTTGGACCTTTAAATGGCTGTCAGTGTTAAAGGGCGCTTGCGCTCCTGAGGTTGTCTACAAAGGTACGTGACTATTATCAGTATGCACTGTTTTGCGGCCTCTCATGTTCCATTCCTCATAGATGTTATTCTATTGTAGATTATAATATGTCTTGGTCCCTCCCGATGCAGCCACCGCGAAACACGGGACCGTGTCGGGGGACTTCAAATTACCTCACTTCACTCTGAATGGAGTTGCCGTATTGAAAGAACTATAACTGTTTGGATTTACAATAAAATTCCTTTAATTTCTGAATGGAACTTTGTATTCTTACCTGCACCAGTTTATCTGGGTAATTGAAATCTCCCATTATTGCTGCACTACCAATTTGGTTAACTTCCATAATTTCTCTTAGCATTTCACTGTCTGTCTCACCATCTTGGCCAGGTGGATGCTAGTATATCCCTTTCACTATACTCTTCCCCAGCACACAAGGGATTGCTACCCATAAAGATTCGACTGTGCATTTAGTCTCATGCAGGATCTTTATCTTATTGGACTCTATGCCATCCCACCTCCCAGATGCTCCTTCTCTGTCACTGCGATATAATTTGTACCCTGGTATAGCACTGTCCCATTGGTTATCCTCCTTCCACCATGTCACTGAGATGCCAATTAAATCTATGTCATCATTCACTGCTATACACTGTAATTCTCCCATCTTACTTCTTAGACTTCTGGCATTAGCAAACAAACATTTCAAAGTGTGTTTTTTGTTTGTATTTTCACTCTGCTTTTTAATTGATAGGGATAAATTGGAATCTTTTAGCTCAGGTGAGTTTTTAAATTACAGGCACTTGGACTACTTTTCTTATTATTGGAACCTCACTGTTGGGATGCCCTAATTCTAATACGTCATTAGTATCCATCCTTTGAAGATACCTCCTTCTGAACCATGCGCTGTTGAGTGACTGTCTGCTTTCCCCTTTGCTCTAGTTTAAAAGTTGCTCTCTCTCTTACAGTGGTTTAAATAGTCAACTTTTTTGTGAGCCTCTACAGAAGCTCTCTCTCTCTCTCCTGAACTGCCATTCGTGATAAAAACGTTTTCAGCTGATAAACTTGGCTGCGGCAGATTACTCAGTGTGCCATGTGAAAATAACATGCAGTGCGATAATGGTATTGCATGTTGCATTAAATACCTATGTGATGCGGTATCAGGAAAATTAGCCTAATCACACCCCCCCCCCCCCCCCCACACACCCTTTTAAAAAAAATAATTTTTTTTTAATCGCAGGCGCTATTTTTGCTATATTTATAGCAAAATGATGAATCTAGGTCTAAGTTAGCCGGACAATTTTAGAACTGCTTCCTATCCCCGCCACCCCCATATTTCATATAGGACCCTTACCCTCTTCCTAAATTTGAATATAAAAATCTGGGACCCACTGGTTGGGTCCCACCTCACCCCCAGTTTAGTATAAATATTAAATTCTGGTGCCTGCCACAGAAGCAGTGATGGAAATGTAAGCCACCCATAGATCATGCTTCCATCAGATCAGCTCTGGAAGAGTAAACTGTGGGTAGCTAATGCTTCCAATGCTGCTTCTGACAGAAGCTGCAGTGGAAGTACCAAGAGCAGTATGTGCTTACCTCACTCCCTGCAGGAGTTTTTAATGTCGGGGGGGGGGGGGGGGGGGCCCAAGGCAATGGGACTGTGGATGGGTGGGAGAGTACCAGGGGATGGAAGACTGTAATATTTATACTAAACCAGGGAAGTGGGTGGGGGCCTGATGGGTTAAGGTTTTAAGATATCCGGCTGCATGCAGCCAGGTAACTTTAGGCATGTATATTCAGGGGGCCATTTATCCACTGAATATTCAGGAAAAGTTATCCGGCTAACTTTAGCTGGATAATTTGTTCACTCACTGGCTTACTGAATACGGACTTCAAGATGTCCATAACAGACCATCACCAAGCTTGATATACATATTTGGGACACGTCCATTATAACTCCAGCTAGGATACCGTGCAAAGATTTTACCTAGAGATTTTTGCTCATGGAAGGTAAGGCTTTAAGACTTTTTACTGGCAAACTAAAACTCAGCTCCTTATGGCTTTCACAGTGATAAAATCGGCAGATGTCACAAAAATATTCAAAGTGGTGAAAATACAAGCAGACTGTGAGGAACCTTGTGCAGAAGGACCTTGCCAGACTGGGGAACTGGGGTTTAAATGCCAGATGAAATCTAATGTGGACAAGTGCAAGGTGATGTACATAGGGTACTTTTGAATACTGAGCTCCATATAGGGAGTCACCATCCAGGTAAAGGATCTTGGAGTCACTGTGGAAATTCTCAGCTCAATCTGTGGTGCTCAAAAAGGCAAATATGTTAGGAATAATTTGGAAAGTAATGGACCATAACATCATCACTATGATAATGCCTCTGTATAGCTCTATGGTGCTACCACATCTTGAATAGTGTGTGCAGTTCTGGTTGCTCCATCTCAAGAAAGATATAGCAGAACTAGAAATGTTACAGAGAAGGGCAATATAAATGATAAATGAGATGGAAGAAAGGCTAAACAGGTTAGGACTCTGAAGCTTGGCAAAGCGACCATTTACAGAGGATATGATAGAGGTTTATAAAATCATGAGCAGGGAGGAACAGGTAAATATGGAATGGTTATTTACTCTTTCAAACAGTACTATGACTAGGGACACTCCTTGAAAATGGCAGATAACAGTGGAATTTGTTCTCAGAGGATGTGGTCAAGTAATATAGAACAGATGAGTTTACAAAGAGGTTTGAGTCTGTCTCTATTTTTCTTTCTTCTCTCTTCTAGGGGGAGTTGTTTGTATACAGCAAAACATATAATGATCTCTGTATAGTATAACAAAATTAATGTGTTGGAATCTATGTATTCTTGTTATGTGGTGGCTTTAATAAAAATGTAATTTAAGAAAATAAAGGGGTTTGGACAAATTTCAGGAGAAAAGGTCCATAAGCAATTATTAGCTAGGAGGACTTGGAGAAACCCCACTGCTTATCCCTGGGAGTGAGTAACAACAGATCTACTTGACCACTGTTGGAAACAGGATGCTGCGCTTAAACAGACTTTAGTCTGACCCAGCATGGCATGTCTTATGTTCTTAAATTCAATTTAATTGTCTCCCTTGATTATTTTTTATCCCTTTCTAAACACATTATGCCTCCTTATCCTTTCACTTTACAACTCTACAGCTTTGAAAACAAATTATGATGCTGTAAGCCAATCTAAATTTCACTTGAATATTCAAGCAACATCCTTAACTAATTTTGTACACACAATATGATGCTCTAGAAAGTTTGTCAAACATGTATTAAGTTAGTCCAATAAACAGTATCAATTTCAACTATTCATCGACCTTTACTTATTAACACAGCAGCTACACTACTTCATCAAATCTCAATTTGCTTCCAAACATTCTTGGAGAAATGTCTTAACAAGAGTAATAATACCTATAAGGCATTTTGAGGCTAATTTTCAAACCATTTACCCAGGTAAATTAGATGTTTAAAAACAGCTCTCCTTCAACAGATAAGTGTGCATGGGGTTCCAGATAATGTATACTTTTAGCTGGATTGAAGGGATTGGGAGAGGTCAGGAACAGAAAATAATATGCAGAGATTGTATTTTCAAATCTACATGCATTTTCCAGTGACATTTTAATCCACACAAAAAGCGAGTGCAAAACATGTGGTAATTTTCAAAGGGAATGTAGGTGTGTACGTTCCTTTTGAAAATTACACGTAAGGTCCACAAGAACTCTGCAGTTTGCAACTTGACCCCTGTCCATCTTCTTTGTCAATTAATAGCCATTTACTGTTGGGTGTTGTTAAACATTCCCTAACAATACATAAACACAACCTGTATGTATAACATAAGTGGCTGCCAAGAAATTACTGAAAGCGTAATACAATTTTAATTTGTGCTTACCTGATATGCCATTCTTGCTGGTGTTTAATAAAGCTACAGATGTGGCAGAAATTCTTTTACTATTCACAGTCTGCCCTGGTTTCCTTGAGGTACATTCTTCATTATCACTGTCCTGTACATTTAGAAACCTTGGCTGGAAACACTGTAACCGACACGATCTGATATTGCTAAGTACTTCAGAAAGGGACAGTCTATTTTCACAATGTTTATTGGAAGCATTGGTCCATGAGAAATTGGGGGGAGAGTCTACAGTTTGGGAAGAGCTTGAAAGACTATTTAGCATTTCAGGATCCAGCTGCTTCAGGACAGGGTCGTGTTCAGTGGATATGCGGTCCATTATAACCCTGGAAAAGAAACATTGAAACAAACTGGTTTTTGATCTTTACTTATAAAAAGTAAAATTACAGGAAAAAAAATGCATCAATGTAAATATTACTGCATTTTAGTATATCTATATGCAGTAAACTATTAGGCTTTTTACTTAAAAAAACCAAACATTTACTACCTCTATTAAAAATAATTCATCATGTTATAGATCATACATATGTTATGTTTACACAAATCCAGATATTAAATTAGCATTTACAACAATAACCAGGTACCTTCCGCCTCGACCAACTCGCCTCCTGGCAAACCCAATACACCTGCGTGGAACTGTAAGGGTTGTAAGGCAATGCCTGTATCGTAACTTTGCCAGTCCTGCCAAATCTGAATTCTCATATGGATACGTAGTTTGGTCCAACCGAGGCTGCAGGGAATTAGAAAAATTACATTGATTTTATATTTAGATATTCCATGCAGAGTGGAGAAAAACACTGCAAAAGTATTTGTTAAAAGAAGGTAAAAAGAAAAAAAAATATTTGACAACAGACCAGCAATAAAACTAACATCAAAACTATGATGACATACTTGACCACAAAATTGCATTCCTGCAAAACATTTTAGGCATCTATCAAGTTTTTATTTTTTTATACTGCATTCTAAGATATAAAAATACGCATGATAGCCAATGAACAACACATGTGTAGTTTACATTTGTCAAATACTACAGAACAAAAAAACTGAATAAAAAGTTGCTGTTGAAAGAAGTGCACCAGCCAACAAAAGCAGGTATATATTTGTTTTTCAAGTAGAACCTATCTCTATCACATGCAGATCAGAAGGTGTATTCAGTAAAATGTATTTTTACCTGGAAGTTAAGCAGTTCTGTTGGTATAACTGTAGTATCTAATACAAAACTATATTTGTAGGATACAAACTCCTAAAACTTATTGCATAGATATCTCCAGTTTAGAAGCCACATGTGTGTGTGCAATAAAAACATATTAAACCACTTTTTAATATATATGAATCACATTTACAAGAAAATTCAATATCACCATTATTCCTAATGTATTTTGCTTTTCTATGCTCAATATACTTCCCTATAATGGTAGGAGCAATGCCTCATTTCGAAGACTTAGTCAGCAGTCCATTGCTCCAATGACTGCCCATACATAATGAAATATACAATTGGTCACCTAGCTGAAGAGCAGTTTGTAAATGCACCCTGAAAATCTCAATATACCCTAACTAATGACAACTGCAACACTAAAGAAGCTACAGGAAGTCAATATATGCAGTGAGTTTGTATAGCATGACAACCTCTGATCACTACAGACCAAGTATTAAAAAGCAGTCAGTTTATCATTACAAAAAAAACATGAAACACTCAGCAATTAAAATGTAACTCCTTAACCTGGGCAAGACAACTAAAAAGAAGCAAGCATCTTGGGGAGCATGCTTTAAGAGAAGTGAGTCACCTCAAAGGTAAATAAAACTATGCAGAATCACAATTAATTAAATCTACAGTGTTAAAAATATGTACAGTAAGTGGTGAAAAGACAAATTGGATTGAGCTGAAAAAAAGAAACCATGGATCTGTAAAGATTTTTATAAGGTGGTTTCACATTTGTATTCTGTGATGTGATGGAATAAAGCTCAGACTTGGGGCCTCATTCGAACATTACATATCATGTCTTTATTCACCAGAGAAGGCAGAGTTCACCTTTTCCAGCAAATAAACATTATCCTTAAACATCCTCAAATCCAACAAAATAAAATTACCTTTCGCCCCCAATTCAACATTGAACTCCTCCAAGAAACCCTCCAAGTCGAACTTAATAATATTAATTTATCAAATTTTGATGAAGCCATAACATCTTGGTTAATGATCACCAAAACAATAGCTGATAACATAAATCCAATCATATCCAAATCAATAAAACCTTCAAGGCACAACAATCCATGGTATAATGATTCCATTAGAACATCTAAACGAATACTCAGAAAAAAAGAAAGAGAATGGAGATGAAACAAAAACTCAGTCACTCTAAATAGATATCGAACTCACCTAGCACAATATAAATATTCCATCAATAATGCAAAAAAAGAATATTTCTCAAAAAAAAATTAATAAATTTCATCATAATCCCAGGATGCTCTTTTCAATAGTTCAATACCTCACAAAGACTACTCATAAATCTATTTGTACTTCCTACAGTAGTGATGAGTTTGCTGATTTCTTTAATAAAATTTTAAACCTTATTCAATCCAACTTCATCAATAACACCCAATCTATATGTCTGAACACAAAAGTAAAATCAACATGGACCCATTTTGACACCTCCTCCACCATCCAGATTCAGTCTATCATCAAGAAAATGAATCCTGCCAACCACCCTCTGGATAGCGTACACATTACAAGCCTCAAGTCAATTGAACCTATTATAACAAATTTAATCACCAAGATCGTCAATCTATCACTTACTGAAGGAAATTATCCTAATTGTCTCAAATCTGCAATTATTAAACCCATATTAAAAAAGAATAACCTCAATCCAAATAACCTATCAAATTATCGCCCTATTTCTAATCTACCCTTTATTGCCAAAATCATAGAAAAAGTTGTTCACTCTCAACTTGATGATTACCTGGAAACTAACAAACTAACAACCTCCAATATGGTTTCAGAAAAAACCTAAATACTGAGGCTCTCCTTCTCTCTCTAAATGATACTATTTTAAGAGGATTCGATAATGGAAAGCAATATCTACTAGTACTCCTTGACCTCTCTGCAGCTTTTGACACAGTTAATCATCAAATTCTTCTAGAATGACTATCTGAAATTGGTTTAGCTGAGACTACATTACAATGGTTTTCATCTTATCTCTCCAACAGAACTTATCAAGTTTCATTTAATAACAACATCTCTAAAAAAAATTATTCTCAATACTAGAGCTCCTCAAGGTTCAGCGTTATCTGCGACTTTATTTAACATATACCTCTTACCAGTTTGCCAACTATTAAATGATCTGCAAATCACCCACTATCTTTATGCTGATGACATACAACTTTTAATTCCCATAAAAAACTCCATCGATGATAAAGCAAAATTGCTTACCTTGTAATAGGTGTTATCCCAGGACAGCAGGATGTAGTCCTCACATATGGGTGACATCATTCACGGAGCCCTTAAGCGGGAAAAAACTTCTGGCAAGTTTCTAGAAGCTTTTGGTTTGGCTGCCTGAGGCTACTGAGCATGCCCGGCATGCCATGATATTCCCTGCCACAGGGGTCTCACTCCAGTCTTGTATGTAGCAATAAGCGTTAGCAAAATAAAATAATAAAGTCTGATGCCCAACTCCGTGGGGTGGCGGGTGGGTTCCGTGAGGACTACATCCTGCTGTCCTGGGATAACACCTATTACAAGGTAAGCAATTTTGCTTTATCCCAGGACAAGCAGGATGCTAGTCCTCACATATGGGTGATTAGCAAGCTAGAGGCTGAGTCATTGTCCATGCAGGTAACCGGAATGCTTTGTTGAAGAAATGAGTCAGCCGAAGAATATATCAGGATGGATGTAGAAGGAGTTGGGATTAAACTGGAAACAAGTTCTTTAAGACAGATTGTCCATAGGCTGAATCCTGTCTTCCTTCCTTATCCAAACAGTAATGAGCTGCAAAGGTGTGAAGAGAACTCCATGTTGCTGCTTTACAAATGTCAATAATTGGCACTGAACGAAAATGTGCTACTGAAGTTGACATGGCTCTTACTGAATGTGCCTTTACTCGCCCTTGGAGAGGAAGGCCTGCTTTTTCGTAGCAGAATTGTATGCAATCTGCTAACCAATTGGATAGAGTATGTTTTCCCACTGCTTTACCTGGCTTATTTGGATCATAAGAGACAAAAAGCTGATTGGATTTTCTAAGGGATGTAGTGCGATTCAAATAAAAAGACAATGCACGTTTACAGTCCAAAGTGTGTAAAGCTCTTTCCCCTTGGTGAGAGTGAGACCTTGGAAAGAATGTGGGTAGAACTATCGTTTGATTTAAGTGGAATTCCGTAACTACCTTAGGAAGGAATTTTGGATGTGTTCGGAGAACCACTCTGTCATGGAGAAACTTTGTGTAAGGTTCGTATGTGACAAGTGCTTGTAACTCACTAACCCTCCTAGCTGATGTGATGGCTACGAGGAAAATAGTTTTCCATGTGAGAAATTTAAGGTCACAGGAATCTATGGGTTCGAAAGGAGTATGCATTAACCTTGTTAAAACCAGATTCAGGTCCCATTGTGCAGCTGGAGGCCGAATTGGTGGCTTAAAGTGAGTGAGACCTCTCATGAATCTAGTGACGAGAGGTTGTGTGGATATAGGTGCATCTCCTATCTTGTTATGATAAGCTGAGATTGCGCTGAGATGTACTCTGATTGATGATGTCTGAAGACCAGAGTCTGAAAGATGGTACAAATAGTCTAAAAGAGAAGTAGTGGGGCAAGTGAAAGTATCAATATGGTTCTGCTTGCACCAAAAAGTGAACCGTTTCCACTTGTAAGAATAATTGCGTCGTGTGGAAGGTTTGCGGGAAGCTATAAGTACCTGAGAAACATTAGTTGAAAGATTAAGGGATTGTAGGATTAAGCTTTCAACATTCATGCTGTCAGGGATAGGGATTGAAGGTTGGGATGGCGCAACCGACCCTGATCCTGAGTAATGAGATTGGGAGCTACTTCCAGGCGAATTGGATCCCTGACTGACAGGTCTAGCAGTGTGGGAAACCATACTTGTCGAGGCCAATACGGGGCTATGAGTATCATGGTCCCCTTGTCCTGTTGTAGCTTCACCAGTGTCTTGGTGATAAGCGGTATTGGAGGATATGCATATAGTAGGCCGGAGTTCCAAGGGCGAGCAAAGGCGTCCTTGGCTGGGTGGTTCTTCTGTTTGTGCAGAGAACAGAAGTTGTGCACCTTGTGGTTCAGATGCGACGCGAAGAGATCTGTTGATGGTTGTCCCCACCGTTGGAAGATCTTGGTCGCAATGGAGGGATTCAGAGACCACTCGTGTGGCTGGAACTGGCGACTGAGTCGGTCTGCTAGGACGTTGTGAATCCCTGCTAGATAAGTGGCCTGCAGGAACATTGAGTGGTCTAGGGCCCAGTCCCAAATTTGTGCTGCTTCCTGACAGAGGAGATACGAACCCGTACCTCCCTGTTTGTTGATGTACCACATGGCTACTGTATTGTCCGTTTGGATTAGCACAGTCTTGTGTGAAAGGTAGTCCTTGAACGCATGCAGCGCATAACGTATAGCTCGAAGTTCTAGAAAATTGATTTGATATGTGGCTTCGAGTTTTGTCCAAGTCCCTTGAGTTTGAAGAGTGTGTAGATGAGCTCCCCATCCCAAGGTGGATGCATCTGTAGTTAATGTTATCTGAGGGATCGGTTTTTGGAAGGGTAGGCCCTTGCATAAATTGTCCTTGATTATCCACCATTGTAGCGAGGCTCGAAGTTGGTGGGTTACCTTGACTTGATAATATAGCGGTTGAATGGCTTGGATCCATTGTGATCGTAGAGTCCATTGGGTGAGTCTCATGGCAAGTCGTGCCATAGGAGTGACGTGAACCGTGGAAGCCATGTGGCCTAGCAGGATTAGAAACTGATGAGCTGTCACTTGTGGTTGAATTGATATATAGTACGCCGGTTGGGACAGCGTGTGCGCACGGTCCTTTGGAAGAAAAGTGTGTGCTAGGTTTGTGTTTAATTCTGCACCTATATATTGGAGTAAATGAGACGGGTGCAGGTGGGATTTTTGATAATTGATGAGGAATCCCAACTTGTGTAGTAACTGTATTGTGCAATGAAGAGAAGTTACTGCTCCTTGTTGTGACTGACTTTATATGAGCCAATCGTCGAGATAAGGGAACACATGAACACCTTGTTTGTGCAAATGTCCCGCCACCACAGCTAGGCATTTGGTGAATACTCGTGGAGCTGAGGCTAGGCCGAACGGCAAGACTCTGTATTGGAAATGGTGATTTCCCACCTTGAATCTGAGGTATTTGCGATGAGGTGGGAAGATTGGAACGTGAGTGTATGCGTCTTGAAGATCCAGAGAACAAAGCCAATCTCCTTGTTGTATGAGTGGAAGCATGGTTCCTAATGATACCATCCTGAATTTTTCTTTTCTGATAAATTTGTTGAGATTTCTGAGATCTAGAATGGGACGTAGGCCTCCGGTTTTCTTTGGAATGAGGAAATACCGGGAATAGAATCCTCTTCCCTTCTGATTGTGTGGTACATGTTCCACAGCTCTTGCTGTCAGAAGAGCAGATAATTCTTCTTGTAATTGAGGAATGTTGTCTAGATAGGAGTTTATTGGTGGTAACTCCTGAGGGGGAGATGTGAAGTCTAGTTGGTAACCTTGACGAACTATTGATAAGACCCACTGATCTGTTGTAATGTTTTCCCATTGCGTGTAAAATTGGGAAATTCTTCCCCCAACTGGTAACTGTGGATGAGGGTTTAGTAGTTGGCAGTGTTCTCTGGAACGGTTTTCAAAAACCAGAGGTTGAAGTTGTTTGAGGTGGTGGCTGAGGCCGTGCGGCTCGTTGCTGTCGCTGTTGAGGACGCTGTTGGGTTCTCGCAGGCCGTGGTCTAGTGTTCTGTGGATAATATCTCCTTGGCCTGTAGAATGGACGCTTTGTGTCCCTACGGGGCGGCCTTCGTGGAGGATGAGATGATGTATCATGTGACAAAGTGGAGAGCTGTTTCAAAGTTTCAGAGTGATCTCTAAGTTGTGCCACAGCGTCTTGCACTTTTGTGCCGAACAAATTGTCACCCTGACACGGCAAGTCCACCAATTTGTCCTGAACTTCTGGACGCAAGTCCGAAGCTTTTAGCCAGGCCCATCTTCTTGCAGATATTCCAGATGCTGCAGTCCTAGCAGAGGTCTCAAAGGCGTCATATGCTGCTCGAACCTCATGCTTTCCAGCATCTAGGCCCTTTTGGACGATCTGTTGAGCTGCCTCTTGTTGTGACTGAGGCAGGGAGGGTATGAAGTCCTCTATCTGCTTCCATAAATTTCGTTGGTGCTGCGTCATATATAGTTGATAAGCAGCAATTCTGGAATTGAGCATAGCCCCTTGATAAATCTTTCTGCCGATGAGGTCTAGAAACCTGTTATCCTTTCCAGGGGGAATAGAGGCATGCGTTCTGGATCTACGTGACTTCTTTTGGGCAGATTCCACCACTAGGGAATTGTGAGGAAGCTGAGTTCTTTCAAATCCTGGTGCAGTTTGGACCAGATAGGTAGAGTCCACTCTTCTGTTGACTCCAGGGGTTGTGCAAGGGTGTTCCCAGATTCTTTGCTGGAGCTGCAGCAACACCTCATGTACTGGAATAGCCATATTATGTTTTGGGGGATCTACGAATTGTAGGATTTCCAGTGTTTGTTGTCTTTCGTCCTTTTCAGTTTGGAGTTGAAAAGGAATAGATTCTGACATCTCTTGGATGAACGCCGAGAATGATAAGTCCTCTGGAGGGGACTGTTTCTTTGCTTGAGGAGGAGTATGTTCAGATAGGAAATCCTCCGAAGAATGGTCAGAGTGTGTATCTGACCATGTATCTGATATGGGCTGGTACTTATGAGAAGTTTGTACTCTAGATGGGGACATCCCAGATGTGCCCTGCAAGGGATCTTGATGGTCAGGTGAAGTGTCACTTACTTCCATTTCTCTCTCTATTTCTTCCTCTTCCTCAGGCCCAACAGGCAGGGATGCCAAAAGATCTTGGTATCGCTTCGTGAGGATTGCATGTAATTTCCTTTCAGAAGAGATGTCAGGGACAGGTTTGGAAGTGTGTTTAAACTTCCCTGGTGCCTTTTTTGAGGAAGAAATTAGGCCGTGTACAGGAGGTTCAGTTGAAGCTATTGTATAGTGAGGTGTTACTGTGGAAGTAACTGGTATGGAGATGGGAATCAGTGAAGAAATAGGCCTGGGAATCCATGAGGATGCAGAGGTCATCGATGCCATCGATGGCTGCAGCTGGATCGACGATGAGGCCAGTGATATCGAATCGGTAGCCCGTGTCGTATCTGAGCAGGTCGGGAACGTTGCCGGTACAGATAGTGTTGTTAAAACATCCGTTGATATCGGCATCGTCATCGAGGTCGATGGTTGTAGAGCCATGGAGATGGATGGTGGCATCGACATCGAAATCGATGGCGTCATCGACTCTGTAGTCGGCATCGACTGGTCCTTCGGCATCGGCTCGATGGCCGGCATCGACTGTAAAGTCAGCATCGACCCGGTGGTCGGCATCGACACTGAGGTCGGCATCGGCGATGACGCCAGCATATTCTCTTTGAAGGCATCCGTAACTATTTGCTTGATTAAAGCCGTTAAGTCAGATACGGATGTCGATGGCAGCGATTCTGTAACGCTGGTGCTGGTCGATGACTTTTTTCGGCGTTTAGGCACCGGTTCCTCTGGCGGTGGAAGTGGAGGAATTAAATGATGTCTACGGTGCTTATGCGGCGGACGAATGTCAGACGCCGATTTTGTCGACGATGTGGATGGGGTTGGCGAGGAGGCGTCCCCCGATCCTTCGGTGAGGCGTTTGGTTATCACGTCCCCCGATCTTATCAATAACTTTTTTGTTACGCCGGCCGGCGAGGATTTAGAGGAAGTTATCGGTGATGGCGGTGTTTGAATTTGAAATATTTGGGCCATCTTTTCGTATCTGAGTTTCCTACCTTTCGCCGTCATTTCTTGGCACTGGGTACAGGCCGCGATGTTATGGTCCTTTCCCAGGCAGCGAACGCACTCGACGTGCGGGTCTGTAATTGACATAGTCCGGTTGCAGGCCGGACATTTTTTGAACCCTGAAGTTCTGTCGGTCGACATCCGTCGATCGATCGGTGTTTCTTTTTGAAGAAAAATTATGGTGTTTGTCACCAGCCGGTGACAAACCGAATGAGACCCGGTAGGGTGAAAAAAGTTGTAAAAAACTTGTAACGTTGTGAGGTAATCACAGGCTCCTAAGAAGAACGCGATGCAGTCAGCAGCGCGGAAAAAAGAAGACTGGAGTGAGACCCCTGTGGCAGGGAATATCATGGCATGCCGGGCATGCTCAGTAGCCTCAGGCAGCCAAACCAAAAGCTTCTAGAAACTTGCCAGAAGTTTTTTCCCGCTTAAGGGCTCCGTGAATGACGTCACCCATATGTGAGGACTAGCATCCTGCTTGTCCTGGGATAAAGACACGTCTTTATTACTTGAATCAATCAAGCAACTCCTTACAAAATTAAAACTCATAATCAACATTGATAAAACCGAAATACTTATAATGAACAAAAAACCCATTGTATTACCACCACCATTATTCATAACTAACAATCAAATTAAGCCAATATCCCCTGTCAATCACGCCAGAAACCTTGGAGTAATAATTGACAATAACCTATCTTATAATAACTACATTACCACCAAAATCAAAGAAGGTTATCACAAACTCCTAATTCTACGGCGAATAAAACCTTTTCTAAATTTAGTAGATTTCAGAACAGTTTTACAACTAATTATCTTCTCAACCATTGACTACTGTAATTCCCTTATGATTGGCCTTCCATATATCAACGTCAAGCTTTTACAGATTCTTCAAAACTCTGCAGCAAGAATTTTAACTGGAAAAAAAAAAGAATGATCACATTGCCCCTATATTATCTTCACTACACTGGCTCCCAATTAAATTACAAATTGATTATAATATTTTAATAATTATACACAAATTAATTCATTCCAATCACCACAAACAAACTTAAAAATCACGCTACAGAACAACAGGAATCTTCGATCAAATAACACTTCTCGTCTAATTATTCCACCCATCAAAGATGCTCATCTTTCAACAACAAGAAATAGAGCTTTCTCCATTGCCTGTCCTAAAAAATGGAACTCCTTACCACCTTATTTAAGAACTCAAACTAATATCAAAACTTTCAAGAAGGATCTAAAGACTTTTCTTTTTCATAAAGTCCACGTTAGCGATTATTTATTTCAACAATCTAATTTTAACCAAGACTACCAACCATACTCATGCAAAAGAGATAATGAAATATCGTCTGGCAACGACCATTATAATAGCAATATGAACTTATAATTAACAACACTAGAAGACCATCCTGAAGATGTTTAAATACCAATACTGTTACCATAATCCTTTTCCCTTCTTTTGCTTATGCTCCCTTTTTCTCCACCAACCTCTCCCCGATCCCTTTTTATTTTCCACTTTTAATTTATGCATCAATGTTTTTAATGGTTTATTCTCTGTTTGACTTTTGTAAACCGTTATGATGGTTGCACCGAATGACGGCATATAAAACTGAATGAATAAATAAATAAATTATGAAGCCATAGAAAAAAAACCTACAGTGCAGCACTTTACATAACTCCGAAAAAAAGTAAGGGAAGAATCCACCTTTGATTTCTAATTTTTTACAATCATACTGGGAAATGCATCAAGCAAGCGGTAGTGCTCTAACACGGATTAAGTAGAGCACTATAGTGGCGATACTGCACAATATATGCAATACTTTGCACGGCCCTGGCACAGGTTCCCTCCCTCATTACAATGACCTGCTTAGCATGCATGAATAAAGCAGAGTTGCTTACCTATAACCGGTGTTCTCCGAGAACAGCAGGATGTTAGTTTTCAGATAAGGAAAAAAAATCCCGAAAAATGCAAGAAAAGCCATGTGAGAGGACTACTATCCTGCTTGTCCTTGGAGATTATAAATGCATGCAAAGCAGGTCATTATTAGCCAATGTCATGTTAATAGCTTATTGCAGCCAACCAAAAAAGTGGTCAGTCACGATAAAACAACACTTCCTGAGGAATCGTTAAATGTGATGTGGGAGCCCTAGAACAATAAGGCGGGTGCTGAGGCTCCTGCATGACATTTAAAGGGTCATACAAAAAAAAAAAAAAAAAAGGACTGCTGTGGCAAAATATAATAGCTGAAAAATGGCACCGACCGGGCCCAAGGCTAGGTGGTGCTCGGGTATCACTGAGGGAGCTTCTTAAAGTTTAGAAGTCTGGGGTGAGGGTTTCTCCTGAGCCCAATATAATTTTATACATTTGGGGCCGGATTTTCAAAAGGCCCAGCGGCGCACGTAAAGCCTCGGGACGTGCGTAAGTCCCGGGGCTTTACAAAAGGGGCGGTCTGGGGGCATGGCCAGAGGCCTCTGCACAGCTGCTGGGCAGAAGTAAGTTTTGAAATAAAAAAAGAAATCATCAAAGGTAGGGGTGAAAGGGCAGGGGAGGTAGGGGATGGGAAGGGAATGTGGGGGTGGGGGGATAAGGAAGTTCCCTCCGAGGCCGCTCCGATGGGGAGGTTCAGTGTCATAGTGGACACTGTGCTTGCATACTATGCTTGCATACTGTGCTTGCTTGCATACTATGCATACTGTGCTTGCATACTATGCATAGTGGACACTGGACATATGCTTTGAATTGTACTTCATTTTGCTAATCATTTTTTGAACTGCATTCCACTGGTTTCTCTGTAAGTTTCAGTTTCAACCTTGTTTCAATGTATCCACCCCTGAGGCGACAGTTCAGTTCTCTGTAAACCGGTGCGATATGTATTCTATACAGGAACATCGGTATATAAAAATTAAAAATAAATAAATAAATAGTGTATGTATCTATATGGATAGGGGAATTGGGAGAGCACTATTTAGTTTGTGAGGGCAGGGTTTGGGGAGGGGGGGGGGGTCCATCACCCCACAGGAAATGTACATTTTTATTTTTTTTTAAACTTTGGGGTGTCAGTGGCTTTGGGTTGAGCTGGGGGTCAGCCCTGACCCTCGTGCAACTCTTGTTACTTTTCTGGGCTATTTTTTCAGCAGCTGGCTCTTTAAGGCAATGGCGATCCCTTAAAGCTGGGGTCAGGAACTCACCTAAAGGGCCTTTAGCCACATTGTTTTGCCCTGTGGTGTTTGGCTGCAATACAAAATAAAGTGCCATAGAGTTGTGATGTTTTTTCAGGGGAGGGACCCCACAATTGCAGCGACATCCCCCCCTCCCCAGCGATAGTGGACCCCTCCCGCAAAAAAAAAAAAAAAAAAAAAAAAAAAAAAAAAGATTGCAGCTTAGTGGCTCTAGCTGTATGTTTTTAAGGTACACACATTTCTCAAAGTACAATGAATTCCGCCTATGAAGGATCCCTCTCAGTGGAGATGTGCGCTAAACAGCTTAAAAAGTATGCAATAATGAAAATGAAAAACTAAAAATCATTCTTACAGCATAATACTGGCAACCCGCTTTTCTTCTAAAAGCATATGGCCCATCAGGATCATTTTCTTCTTCTGTTTCTGATACTGGTGACGGCACCTAATGACAAACAACCCCAACCAAATAAAAAAAAAAGGTTAACAAATATCTGTTTACTAGGTACCATCTCTAGATATTTATCAGATGCATGCTCATGAATCATAATCACCTTGACTACATGCTTGAAAATAAAGATACCTAATGACATTGGCTGATGAACGGTTTACAATATTATAACTGACTTACTAAATTTTTCATTAGTTTGCACAATTTGGGTCTAATCTGAACTTTGAGAAACAGGATGCAAATCCTCTATGGTTATGAAGGGGTGAAAGCAAGGGGTTTATATTATCAGCAAAAAATATATTTATTCAGATGTCAATTTACATAGATGCTGAAGGTAACAACCAGAGACATGAAGCAAAACTGCATACCTGTAACATGTGTTCTTCATAGACATCAAGGCTAATCAGCCCCACAAGTGGATGATGTCATCTGACGACGCAGACGGAAAAGCTCTCTCAGTGCTCAGAAAAAGTGAGGTTTTCTAAGCATGCACAGGGATTGCTGCACAGCTGCCACTATGCGAATCTCCTCAGTCTTTAAAGCAAGCTAATCTTCAACTATCAGGGGAAGAGGGTGGGACTATGTGGCTGATTTGTCCTGTTGTCTACGAAAAACATCTTGTTACAGGTAAGCAACTATGCTTTCTCTTAGACAAGTATGACTGTACTCAGCTACACAAGTGGAGACTCTCAAGCTGAGGGTTTGGTGTCTATGTTTTTGTTATGTTTTATATTGGCAGTGGAACACGCAACCCATACTTTGGCAGAGGCTGGAGAAAGAGTTGACAGAATTAGTTAAATAAGCCTTTAAGGCAGAGGCGTACATTGACATTTATAGTAGGGGATTCAGTCTCACTCCCTCAGTCCTCTCTCCCCTCCCACATGCGCCACCCATCCACCCTCCCCTCCCTCTCCCACTGGTCTTCAGCAGTCTCGTTTCCTCAACCCTCTCCCCCCTAGATTCAAAAGACACATGGAACTCATATGACATTAGGCCTGTTGTAACATGTAATGGGATGGGCTTGGCCCTCAGAAAGCCATGAATAAACAATTACATTATAGTAAACTTTCCATACCAAAAACAGCACTAAATGCCAGCACTCAAACTACAACCTTACCTACGAAAAGGCAACACTGCAAATATTACATCAGGCTCTAAAACACCAATATACCTATTTAGAAAATAAAACAAGCCAGGCTGCCGAAAATACCGATAAAATAAAAAAATACATCTACTTAAAAATATTGTACAAAAGCTTTTAAAACTACATGAGTCCCTTCTTCAGATGTCAGATCAGAGACGTTCCAAAAGGAAACTGAAGAACAGTTCTACACTTAAGTGAATAGTCAACAGGGGCTGAAAGTGTAGAAGAATTGATAGTCCTTACAAGTTCATTGTGTCTTCCTGATATAAAAGGGATCATTTCTATGAGTGTATAAACTCTAGTTTTTCGTCCTTTCTGACACAGCCTTCACGGCGAAACACAGTGTCCATGTCGGGGGACTATTCATATTATGTGATTGGATTACCTTTAAGCCTTGGGAATTTCTTTGTAATAAAGAACTCAATTATTATGAACTTGTAAGGACCATCATTTCTTCCACACTTCCAGCCCCTGCTGACACATCAGAGACATTCACATCTAAAGACAGGTCCTATATTGTCTCAGTTGGATAATACTTACATAGCTCCAATAAAAGCTATCACAGCCTGCCAAGAATACAGTTTACCCCAAGAGTCAAATCTGACATTTCAATACAACACTAACTTCCAGGACTCAACAGCAACAACCTTACCCACAAAAGAGCAACATTGCAAATATTACATCTGGCCCTAAAGACCAATACACCTTCTATTGAAAACAGAACAAGACTGAATGCTATAGACCACTAGAAACTGTAAACAAGCAGAATCCTCACCTTGATTACACATACAGAACACCCAGACCCTTACCAAAAGCAAAATAAGAGACAACCAGTAAAATAAAGAAATATAAAACATCCTAAAAGTAAAACCGTACTAATAAAAAAACAATTTAAAAACTGATCAATAGAATATCCAATAATTAAAACCTCAAAAATGTTTATAAAATTTCCCAAAATACCAATATAATATTTCAAAACAGCAGACATATCAAATAACACCCAATAACTAAACTAATAAGGATTTAAAAAATCTCCCACTCTTCATACCTGGGATATTTCGATTTACAACGACTCAGATTATTGTGGAATGGAGGAAGGAGATATGTACAAACTTTATCCTCCTTCTCTCTCTCTCATACACACACACATAGGCTCTCACTCCCTCACACACATACACCCACACAAAGGCTCTCCTTCACATACAAACACACACACGCATTGGCTCTCACCCACATGCAAAGGCTCTCACCCACACAGGCAGTCACCCACCAACCCAAACACAGTCATCCATCCACACCCACACACTGCCAGTCACACACAGGCTCTCACCCCCCCCCCCCCACACACACACTGGCTCTTACCCAGCCACACACACACATACATATACACAGCCTCTCACCCCCCACCCCCACAGCCTCTCTCACCCATACATACAGAGTACTCATCCACCCACAAACACACACCCAGGTGATCACCCACCACCCAGGTAGTCAACCACAGTTACACAGGCAATCACACAAACATATATCCCCACCCCAACACCCAGGCTCTCCCCCAGCTACCCATCCACAGGCATCCACCCACACAGGCTATCACCCCTCCACACATACATCACCCCCCCACACACACACATACGTATAGGGCCTGGGCCATCGTGTCCTCCTCCTCTCTTCACAGCTGCTAGTGGGATGGGGTCCACTGATGGCCACTGTGTCCGATCTCTCTCTTTAGCCGCCAGCGGCATGGGATCTACTGGCAGCCAAAGTGTCCTGCTCCTCTCTTTGGCTGCCAACGGGATACAGTCCGCTGGTGACCATCGCATCCAATCTCTCTTCAGCCTGCTGAATTGTGGGGTGGGCAGCAGCAAGAGTTATGTTTATTCAAACATCATCTCCTGCTGCCGTGGGGCTGGTCTCGTAGTAACAGCTGTGAGACTGGCCCTGCAGCAGCAGGAGATGACATTTGGATAAACATGACTCCTGCTGGCCATGGAGAGGGGGGGGGGGGGGGTTGTAGCAAGGTATAATGCCATTGATTGGCAGGACTTTGGTTTATCCCTGATGCATAAATTTGGGGTGGCAGTTGACACCCTGTAGTGACGCCTAAGGGTTGGGGATTCACTGAATCCTCCTTGAAGGTCCTGACCATACACCACTGCTTTGAGGACTGCTCAGCCAAAACTACTATCTTGATGTGAAGCATTTTCTAGACAGTAATGGCTAGAAGACAAGTGGCAGTGTTTCAGATTTTTTCTATGGATAAGGAAACTGCTGTAGCTCTAGCCTGACAGGCTTTTATCTTACTTTGAAGTTGTCATGATTGATTATAATAAGAAATACAATAAAAAATCCTTGTGGAAAGAGTTTGCGTTGTAAATGAAAATCCTTGTTTGACCTGCCTGAAGTATAAGGGGTAAAAATAGCGAGTCAAAAATGCGCGGCCAAACGGGGCTGCATTGGCCAGTTTGATAGGAAGCATCTTTGGTTATTCTAAGTTGAAGCTGAGGTTAGTGAAAAATGTGTCCTCTTAACAGATTTGAAGGATTCATTCACAAGATTAGAGATTGGATGAGGGTGTTGGAGATATGTACTTTGTGTGATAGTGTTTACAGATGGCGGTTCCACTGGAACTCTAAGTGTTATTGAGCTTGTCTCATGTGGAGAAGTGCAAATAGTACTCCATGAACTGTTACTGCCATATGGCATTTTCATGAAGAAGTGGGCCAAAACTTTCCTTTATTTGGAAAGGGTTAGGATTATTTTGGTAAGATTGTATACTCTCTGTTGAAGGAGAAATGCTTTTCCCTCTGTGGTATCCAAACAAGCTCCTATGTAGTCTATTGTTTGTTAGTCGCAGATTGAATTTTGGGAAATTGATGATGAATCCTATGAACTGAACGATGTTCACTGTATACAGTGAGTGGAGTGGAGGCTTGCACTTCCTGAAGGGTATTGCTGGATACGAGCCAATCATTCGAGTAGGGGGGAAAAAAAAAAGACATTTTTCTTCCTTACATAAGCTGTAACTAAAGCAAGGCATTTTGTGAACACCATGCATGTCATCAGGAGGCCAAAAGGGAGAACACAATACTGGTATTGCTTGTTGGCTATGGTGAACAGTAGAAATTTCCTGTGAGGCTTGTGGATTGAAATATGCACGTAAGCATCTGAGATCCAGTGTGTTCAGCCAATTATTCATTTCTGAATGAGAGGATGGTTCCTTTTTCTTTCTTTGGGTGTTTGTTGAGATCTCTTTAGTCCAAGATGGACCAGAGAGCACCAGTTTTCTTTGTTTTTTCTGAGCTCTGAGAGAATTATTCCGTCTCAGCACCACTGAATGACATCACCCACTTCTGTGGTTGATTACTTTCTTTCTTGTCCATGTAATAAACAAACTACAATATATGTACAAAGTCATTGCACATTAGTCAGAAATTATGCCATATTTAAAATGGACCTGAATGGTCATACAATTACACATTTCAGTTCTAATATATTAATATAAAGAAGCAAGTGATAAAACTGTGCTGTTCCCTCAAGGAATGTGATTCAGACCCCAAATGTTATTAAGGTATGGGCCTGAGATAAGGATAGTGGAATGGAAACTTAGCTACCACTAGTGTATCCTTTCATCTTTTGGGTTTATTTGTTTTCCCTATTCCTTAAGAGGCAAAATACCTGTCAGAAGAGAAGTCAGTTAAATGATTAAAATAGGCATATTGTAGCAAGTGGAATGCATAATGAAGTTGTGTATTATACCAGCATGTAAAACGTAATGGCAGTGCACCATTTCATGCACCATGATAAAACTTTAACATAAACCCTTCATCTTTTAGCAACCTGCATGCAAATGCTGTAAAATAAAATTATGCCAAAGAGCTGCTTCTGTCAGGAGTATCCTCATGAAAAGGGATTGTTTTCACTTAATCACTCAGGGAAACGAAGACAATTTTAGGAAATGTCTGCTCAATGATTTATATCTGTTATAGATTCCCAGATTGAGCAGTGCTAAGTATCTTAACATCCACAGAAAACGTCTGCATGAATTTCCCAGAGATCTAGCACAGCTGAACCAAAGACTGGCACATACTGTCTCAAGGATTCACAACTCCCTAGTTCAAGGCAGTAAATATGTTTAGTTTTTGAGCTGACCATGTTATGCAAATTAGCCTTGTTCTTAGACTAAATGTTTGTAAATAGAAATGAATATTCATTGTGGATATCCTGAAAACCAGATCTGTTGTGGCCCTTGATGGGAATACGTACTATCCAATATTACTAGATGATATCCACGTTTTAGCACCGAAGCTTATCCTCCAAAATACTTTTATATATCCTCATAATATATGCATTAGAACACTCTTCTTTTGACCCATCAACAATTTATGATGATGATTCTGCTTTGCTGTTATCACTGCAGTTTACCTATGTTCCAACACGGTACATTAACACACCTGTGGATATTCATCTTCATCTGAGCTGTGGAAGTCATACTGTTTTATGTCACTCTTATTGATAACAGGCGATGGCTCAGTAGTGACTTGCGGAGGTGTTATTAGAGTCTCAGTTTTAGGCTTCTTTGGATATTTCTTCTTCTGACGGACAACTTCTGAAACTTCTTCCTTTATAGACACATGGTGAGGATGCTGGGCAAGGAAGAACACAGTGCGATATTATATAAGCTGAACAGAAAAGAAGTTATCATTCTAATACATTTTTCAAATGACTGTGGGTAGTTGCGAAGTCCACTGGTATTTTTCTCTATTCACTTTGCCCCAGTTCTCAAAAAGAAAGTACACATGTACTTTTCCCTTTGAAAACTGCCCACACCTGCTTTTTCATCAGCTACTTTTTCCCTTCCAAACTATTCATATTGCCACATTCTCTGTCCTATCCCAATCCCTGGAAATTCCTCCACTCAGTGCAAGTAGGAGTAAGTGTGCTGTCGAATGCCACGCTTACTTTTTGCCCATGAAGCAGGTGGGAAATTTTCAGAATGCACTTTCACCTGGGTAAATAGCTTCTGAAACCTGCCCTCTTAAGAAGTGCTACAATTAATCATATCTTGCCAACAGCATTTTCAAACTGCGATCTGGGCACACTGTTTTAAATGATCTATATGTTTATTATCTAGAAAACATAGTAGTAGCATGTTTTCAGATGGCACATTTTTGAAATCCAGGAAATTTTTCTAACATGGGATAACTAATGTCTAAAGGATGAAATGATGGATTGATATAAATCATTTTTCACTATCCCTCCTCCCTCCCTCTCCAACGACCAAAATGATAAAGAGGATGGAACAATTCCCTTATGAAGAAATTCTAAAGAGATTGGGACTTTTCAGCTTGGAGAAGAGATGGCTGAGGGGAGATATGATAGAGGTCTATAAAATAACAAGAGGAATGGAACAAATAAACGTTAATCAGTTGTTTACTCTTTTGAAAAGTACAAAGACCAAGGGACACACAATAAAGTTACTAGGTAATACATTTTAAACTAGTAAGAGAAAATGTTTTTTTTAACAACGCATAATTAAGCTCTGGAATTCATTGCCGGGAGATGTGGTGAAAGCTATTAGTGTAGCTGCATTTAAAAAAGATTTGGATAAGTTCCTGGAGGAAAAATCCATTAACCATTATTAAGGTAAAGGTGCAGAAATCCACTGCTTATTCTTGGGATAAGCAGCTTGGAATCTATCTACCCCCTTGGGATCCTGCCAGGTACCTGTGACCTGGCTTGGCCAGTGTTGGAAACAGGATGCTGAACTTGATGAACCTTTGGTCTAACCCAGTATGGCAAATCTTAGGTTCTTATGTACACTGCATCTCTATTAACATCCCTATTTGCCAGCAATACATTTGACATTTAAGAGGAGTATGACAATAACTGCATTATTATTCAGCTTCTAAAGGGCAGAAATGTACATTATAATGGGCCAGTCCCATGGCTCAGGCCTTAATACTATGGCACAGCACTCATTCTGGAGTCTGCTGTCCAACTGGGTAAGTAAGGTTCAGGTACCCACAAAGGCAACACATCTAAGCCTAAGACGGAGAGAGAGAGATGATGGAGAGAGCGATGACAACTGCCACTATTGTGGTGGTCCCCACCTGTCACAGCTGCACTAAGGTGAGGTAGGCATGATGTCTAATAGAGGGTTTTTAATATTGATTGAAAAAGAGATAGAACCCTAAAGAGACCCTGCATATTTACAGGGGGCAATAATTAGAATTTTGCATGCAGGTGAACACATGTTAACCTGGGTAAAAAGCCTTTTTGAAAACTGCCCCTCCCATCCACTGCAGGTAAAAGTATGCACACTTTTTATCTTTATGAAAAAAGGGAAGGAGTTAAGTCAGGATGGGCACAGATTTAATTTTGACTGAGTTTCTGTATTTCCTTACAAGGTTGTCTTGTTGCATTATTTGAAAATTAATAAAATATAAATTTAAAAAACCTGTTTATTAATGAAACATATGAACACAGGGCTTGACATACCTTGGTTCTGAAGTATGTCTAGCCAGCATTTAATAGTCACATAAACAGTAAGCCTTATAGTTGTACCCTCCTCCCTCCAAAATACTCTGATTTTTAATCTGTTGGATCCCTACACCATCACTCCCAGCAGGGAACAATAAAGACATCACAGATGATACATATTACAATAACATTTAATAATAAAATAACATACTAACAAAGGATCCATCACTCTTCTACACTTTGCAACCCAAACAAGCGCTTTCTACTATTCAACAGAAATCTGCCTAAATAGCCATATTTTTACAGATTTTCAGAACATTAAATCTATGCATTCCTTAGCATCCAGGGGAAGCCGATTCCATATTGTTGATCCTGTACAGCGGAAAGCCCTCTCAAGCTGTAGCAAGGCATACTTCTTTCAAGCAGAATGTGACAATAAAACTAAATATTAAATATTTCTACTAAATCAGTAGGAAATGCATTGGAATTGAAGAAACCAATGCCATAGCTTGCAACTACTAAAAATGACCATAAATTAATTGAATTAAACTTGGTTGGAGATTGCATGTTTTTGCTTACCAAAAAGCATCTAGCTATAGTACTGAAATTTTACAGGAATCCTAACAAATGGTTTTAATCTGAAGCCTGGACTAGATATACTTAAATGTATCTTTCTCTGAAGATTTAGTGTTTTAATTGCTACTCTATGGTAGAAAATATGTTTGAACATTCCCAGTTATACTGAAAGTGCTCAATTGATTCACAGATTAATTTAAAATGAAGATGATATAATTTAACATACTTATCACAGGCTGATATCTACCAAAAGAACTCTTGGTTGTTTTTAATTAAAATATAGTTTATGATAGGCAGATGGTTTCTAGTTTGATAAAGATTTTAGAACAAATCTATTTAACTTAAGGGACTCGCTATTATTTGAGAGACATTGTTCAAGGCATTCAGTATACAAAATGAAATTAAGATTTCTTTCTGCAAAAAACAAATCTGTAATTAACTCAAACTACAGGATGCCAACACTGTTCCTCAGGGAGGGCAGTATCAGTCTATAGCAACGAAACTAAACTTGAGACAGAAAATGTTTAGATACTTAACATATGTTATTGCAGATATAATCCTATGAAGACTTCCATCAGTTCATACCTTCAGAAAAGCCACAAAATACAAATAAACCAAATTCTTATTTAACAAAGCTCACTAAGCCAGATTTATTAAAGATATTTATTAAAGGTTCTAGTTGCTAAGTTAACTGTTTAAGCATTTTACATGTACTGCTCTGTTTAATATTTTATTGTAAAGCCTGTTGCTGCATTGTTTGCTGTAAACCGAGGTGATGTGCTGCATGTGCCGCGGTATAGAAAAATCTCTAAATAAATAAAATAAATAACATGCAGAGAAAAAAGGTCAACAAATAAACTGTAGGCGATACTTTTTTACTGGACTAACGATACATTATGAACACTGTTTGAGAGTTTTAAGTGAGTCCAATCAAAAGGTATCATCTATAACTTGTTTGCTGTCATTTATTTCTATATATTTACGATGACTAACACAGTAACCACACTACTTCATCCTTACGTGTACAGAATGGGGAAAAGCTTTAATAAATCAGGGCCATTATATACAGATGTGATGTAATTATCATGAAAATCGGATCAGTATACAGATTTCAAGGACTGGAACTGATCATCCCTATGATATAGTCCCTATACAAGACTAGTATGTTGCTAAAAGCATTTATGTTAAACATCTAATCTGCTAAGTAGGGCTAAGTATAATCAAGCTATGATTCACAGAAATATCTCACATACATTTTTCATAAGTCTTATTTTAATTTAAACATGCAGAGCAGGATGTGCTTAATTATGGGCAATACCTAAAAGATATTTAAAGAGTACGCTTTATTTTCTTGTGTTTTAGTGCACATAGCTTCTTATTGTGTATTGGAGTCTGGAAATGCAACAATGCATTAGTCATACAATCACATTCTCATCCAATTATTGGACAACTCATTTTTGAAGACATAGTCCGTCAAACACTTGCATTTTAGATACTAAAATCTCCAGTACTAACTACAATTTCAAGATATGCCTTTTAAAGATAAGATTCCAAGCAGTAAAATAATACCAGACATCTTAAAATTTAACATGGCAAGAGTGCTACACCTGTCTGCAGCTACAGAAATGGTAAACAATAGAAGCATAAACAATGCACCTTATTCAATGAAGACTTTTTCCATAATCAAAGAATTAACGTTTTTTCTAATATGGCCCAATGTCAGTTAAAATGCTATTATCTCCTAAAGGAAATTCAGGCAAAATATATATTATTCAAAATATCAGTCTGAGCTAAGTGGACAGAGTTTGAAAATGACATCAAGTTTGTCCAGCAATTCCAAGATTTAAAAGTTAGTCAATGTTTTACACAACTTAACAGAACTTAATGTAATCTATGAAGAACTCTATGGAGACTTCAACATATCCTAAAAGTATTTGCCTACTTGAAATAATTGTTCTCTGATGAAGGCAATCCAGCAAGTAACACTAAAAGGGCAGGGATACAGCTGGGTTGGACCCAAATTAGCAGGCAAACCAGCTAGGTTTATGCTACTGGGTGCCATCCACTAGGAAAATTGGGACCTAGGCACTGGATGTTTTGGCAACAGCCTCACTAGTTTTGGTAGTTTAGATTATTACAATGCTTGATACTAAGAAATGGGGGGGAGGTCTGGGTTTTGGATTAAGCAAGGGTATTTGTTTGCTCATTTACCCAAAATGGTAAAGAACCAATGAGAAACAACAAAAAATAACTATGATAAAGAGTGATATCCTAAAATTGATCAAGCTTCTATGTCTGGCAGCTGGGATATTTCCATATCACAGTGGAATGGAATAAATGGGCAGACTAGACAGACCAACAGTCTTCATTTCCAGACATCTACTATGTTACCATATCACATGACATGCATCACATGTACAGTCTGAGGATTTTCTTACAGTTACTCTAGAAAGCTTCTGAGCATGCATGAGAGGTTCCTCCCATGTCATCAGACCTGCCATGCTCCGGCTGATTGTATAACTTAATAGGTCATGATATGAGATTCAAAGGGAGTAGAGAGTGAGGGCTAACAGAACATATTTCTTCAAAGAAAGGGTGGTGGACATACCGTATGATACAGTTTTTCAGTGAAAGCGATTGTGGCAGTAACAGTAGCAGAATTCAAGAAAGCACAGGATAACCAAAGAGGACCCTTCGTGAGGAATTGGGGACGAAGCCAGATGTCACGTGGGGACAATGGTATTGGAACAGGAAAGAAACCTAGGCACAGTAGCTGGGAAAGTGGATAACCTAGCTGGCTAAAGTTAGCCAGATAAGTTATCTGTAATATTCAATAGGATAAACATCCCACTAAATATTCCTAATTAAAATTATCCTGCTAACCATAACCGGATAACTTTAAACATACCTATCCAGCTATGGATAACTTAAGCCTTAGTTGGTTACATCCAAAAGATTATAGCCAATTAAGTAGCGAAGTGCAGAATAAAAAAAATAAAACAAAAAAAACATGATTGTTGTCCTACTGGCTCTAACCCAATACCCCTCTCCTCTCCCACCCTAGCTCCAAAGGCTTGACCCTGCCAGGCTAAGCCTGCAGGTTCCCTAAAATCCCTTCCATCTAATTAAAAAAAAAATATATTTTTTTTTTAAATATATACATTTTTAAAAATTTTAATTCTCCAGGGCACCTCCCTTACTCCTTACTCTCCCAATACCTTAATTTTAGGTTGGCCTTCAGCTTGGATCATGGTACAGGCCTACCACGATTCGGGTCCAGAGTTTCTGCTATCACTAGGCTGATACTCTGGAAGCACAGGCTTCCAGCATAGCTTAGACATGCTACACTGTCTTCAGAGACCAATCAAAGGCGAACAATTAACTTTTCTTTGATGACAAACAGTTATAATGAATCTCTAATGTCTGTCTTGAAATAAAAAGAAAACATTAATGCCAACAGATAAAAGAGAGACATGTTTTAAGTACAAGCTTCTTTTTTATTTTATTCCTCTATTCTTGAACCATAAAACATGGAAGATGACAAAGAGGAAGACAAATCTGGAAGCCAATGGAAATGAGCCCTAGGAAGGTAGGAGTTGGACTCTAATTCACAACCAGGCATTGTAGAACAGTTTCAACCTAGAATCCCAGAGGAGACAAGAAAGATGGTGAATATATGGACAGCGTTCCATGCTGCTGCCTTGAAAATCTCTTAAGTGCGGTAAACCTCAAATTGGCAACAATATTAACAGCACTCTAACAGTATTAGTCTAGCATGCCCTTCTAAGGTCAACCCTCCCAAGGCATAACAAATGAGTGAGGTAATGTCAAGTTGAGGAGTCCCTGCAGGTAAGCCACACTTGGATTCAGGTTCCAAATATAGGTCTATTGTTGGGCACATACAACAAGAACAAAACATATGACTTTGATTATAAACTGCAGGCATATCAAGTACCCGAGAAAGGTTATAGGTTTAGCCCTCACAGTCCAGGTACAAGACTTCTCAAGGCAATAATCTAGTCTGGGATCTGAGCACAATGGAAATCAATATACTTTGGACAGCCGTAAACATAAAAGAAGAACTCATAAGTTCATTCAGCTTGGCTTTCCTAGCCATCTAATTCCTGGCATTCTTGTACCCATTTAGAAGCTGTTAGGACCAATTTGGTTCCTCGAGAATGGGGTTGTAGGTCTTGAATTTAAACCTGCTGAAAACCTTCTGTGGGTTGCTCTGCTTTAGTTTAACAGAACTACACTGTAGTTCAGAGGCAGAACACCAGCCTCTTGTCTGAGCAGATGCAGATTCAAGGCCAGCCAAAACATTTTTTGCCCCAACAGGCATTTACTATCCAAACCGAAATGATATCCTTTGTCACGAGTCCTGGCTTTTAAGGATCAAAAGAAACAAAAACCTAGGTGGACTTCTTATATGCTTTAGTCCACTCCATAGAAAAGGCAACAATTTTCTTGCAGTCTAATGTATGAAGTGGAACTTCTTATGTGCACACAGATAAGGGAAAAATATTGGAAAGATAACCAACTCATTCAGATGGCAAACCAAAACCAGTTCAGGCGAGAACTTGACAAGGGTGTGGAGCACCACCCTGTAAGATGAAATTTAGAATAAAGAGGATAAGGCAGAGCGCTCACCGATTCTGTGGGCTGAAATAACACCAAAAATGTGATGATCTAGCTAAGATACTTGAGTGCACAAGAGTCTGGAGAAGGGAGTTTCATTAGCTGAGTAAAAATAATGTTGATATTCCATGTCACGGAAGAAAGCTTTAAAGGGGGTCTCAACTGAAGCAAACCTGGCATCAACCTGAGAACAGGCTGAACAGAAAAGAGCTCCTTTTTACAAGATGGTGGATTGGCGGTGTACCAATTGCATTAAGATGAATGTGGACTGATCAGTTATTCAAACAGACTCTGCAATAAACAAGGTATACAAATAGCATGCATCAATTTAAAGGATAAGTATCACTGTGTTCCTAGATGGTAAATTACCTCCATATGAAACCATAAAACCTTCTGGCGCACTGCCTTTCCAGAAGCCAGAAGGCCCTGAGACAAGTCACTGAACAATCTAAAACCACAGATTAACCCAGATAAGCCATCAGGGCTACTGACTGAATATGTATTGGGCCTTAGCTCTGAGTTTTTAGATTTAGAGAAGATTCAACCTGATGGGTTCCGTGACTGACATTGTCAGCTGGAAATTAACTCATCTCTGTCTCAGGCAACAAAGTGGACACTGAGACTGGATACATGGACGGGAGGCTTCAAATTAAGCAAGCCCTATATAAATCTTACAATTAAAGGTTATACAGAAATAGGACGTCCTTCTGCAAGGTGATGGTAAGTGCCAACTGCAGAGAAATGTACCATAACAGAGATAACTTAGATATGTAGAAGGTATTCAAGCAGTATATTTGCAGAGTAGATAAAGGGATTTAGAGTTCTGCCCTCACATGAGGCAACAAAGCCATTTCTATTTACAATCACATGAACTAGTCATGGATTCATTCGCAGAAGCCAGAAGTACTTGAGACAGTGGGTTGAAGAGATCAAAGGAGCATATTGCTTCCCTCTCAACATCCAGGCTGTGACTGGGATAAAGTAATGTCTCTTGGTTCTAAATAATCAGAGCTGGAAAAATATCCAACTTGCTAGGTTCCCTGCTAGATAATTCTCAATGGACTAGGAACCAAATCTGCCTTTGCTAAGAGAGTGCTATAAGAATCAAAATCCTCTGGTGCCTTCTGAGTTTTATTAAGCTTTTTGCCACTAGATATATGGGAGGATATTCCTACAGAAATCCCTTTTCCCAAAATAGTGAGAAAGCATGCAACTCTAGTTTTCATTCTGATCTCTTTCTTGAGTAGAATACTGGCACCTTCCTGTTCTGAGATGCTGCAAACAAATTGCAGAAGTTTTGCATCGAAAGAAGATTCTGTCCACTACACTCTGACTCAGATTATGAATAGCTGTACTTAAATATTTCCTAACATTTAATGCTGTATTTTGCAGATTGAAATTAGCCAACTTGTAGTCCTGTGGGGATTAAGACCTAGCAGACATACCCATTTGCCAGACTTGCCTTCTAAACAAAAGCAGTAAAACTTCTCTTCCATACTCAGACAGCTAAATGGTTAAAATATTAGCCCTTTTCAAGTATGGGAAAAGTGGAAAATCAGATTAGTAGATAATAAACAAGTTTACCATTTGATCTCATTTTTATATGATAAATTTTCCCACTGGCTAACGATCCCAGCGTAATCACAAGATGGGGGAATGAAGGCCTTTATAAATGGGATCAACTACGGGATGGGCAGAAACTTCTACATTTCTCCGAATTACAGTGCCTTTTATCATCTGCCCGACACAGACATCTATGCATACAACCAAATTTTGCATTATTTCGCCACGGCGCACAAAGGATTGGAACTCCGTAAGGGTAAATCCCTTTTTGAAAATCTATGTTCCCAATCCAATAGAGTTACCAAAACAATAACCAGAATTATTACTATTATCAAGGGGACTTTTCAAGGCAAGGCGCTTTTTCAGCGAGCATGGGAACGCGACGTGGGGAAGTCATAGATGATGAGGTATGGGATCAAATCTTTACTGCTATTAGTAGAAGTTCTGTGTCAACCACCATAAAAGAAAATGGATACAAGGTGCTATACCGATGGTACCTAACACCAGAAAAATTATGCAAAATGTATGGGGTAAACAGATAATCTTTGCTGGAAAGGGTATGAGCAAATAAGGATTTTCCTACACATGTGGTGGGAATGTCTGAATGTGACAAAGTTGTGGGAGGCTGTCTGTGATTTTGTCTACGGGCCAGCCCACATTACTATTCCCACAGACCCTAAAGTTTGCCTGTTGCTTGCACCTTTCGATGCAGGCTCTTTATACGAACAACGATGGATACATTAGGTGTTCTCTGCTGTTAAATGCGAACTAGCATTGTGGTGTCGTAAAGCTGAAGTACCCTCCCCAAGTCACTTTTGCTCTAGATTGGAAAAAGTATTTTATATGGGGAAGCTAACAGCTATTCAATGCGACCGCCTGCATAGTTTTGAAAAAGTCTGCAGCCCTATACTAGCTGGAAGAAGAGAGGGCAGACCAGCTCCAGCTGATAGGTATAAGTATTAGACTTACTATTCGGGATATCAACTGTATGTCATACATGCCCGGTACGTAGCCATCCATATATGGGGATACTAATACCCTCATTACCACATCCATATTACACCTATATTATCTGACTTTGTAAGTAAGCTATCGTCTTACACTTAGAGGCGGTTTTGGAACGTTGTAGAGGGGTAGAGGCAGGGCGAGGATGGGGGGAGAAAAATAAAAAAAACCCCACACACAATATGGTGAATTGGCAGCCAATAAACCACTATTTAGTTAACATGTTATTACATTTTATTTATTTAATATAAGTTTATACCACTGTAATGTATTGTAAAATACTTTGTTACTACTGTCTGTTCAACCTTCAAGAATTCTGTGAGCAATGATCACATTATCGGATTGCAGAACATTGACATTCTGTAAGTACCATGTATGTTGTGATGCCAATAAACTTTAAATTATAAAAAAAAAATATATATATATATATATATATACATTAGCCCTATTAATATATCTTACCTTAACTTTACATTCTGGGATTTTGTGGTGGTTTCCATTATGAAGAGATGTTGGAGCAGTGTATATCTCTTTTTCTGGTCTCTGGACCTTCACTTCATTAAGGATTTCACCTCCAAAGTCACCCAAATGATACCTAGAATACATATTATTCAACTGCAGAGTTAGAGACATTAAAATATCTGCAGCACAACAGTTCTTATAATTTTTTCTAACTTACTGAATGATTTCAGTTACAGTCTAAGATTTCTATCCTATCATCCTCTTGTCATTATGTGATGGGTAAAAAGTGATTTAAATTAGAATACTGAGCAAATAGGAGCCATATTGACAAAACAGATACAAGAAACCAAAATTCCTCATTTTAAATTATCAAGTATTAAAGTCTTTAAAGCAATTAAAAACATTTCCAGAAATATTTTAGCCCTTCAAAACAGTTCTACCATAATAAAGCAGAAATTTAAGCAAATTAACTTAAATCTCTCTAGGCCATTTTAATATGTATTTAATTCCTCAGCAACATTAGTATTTACAGTTCTGGCAGTTCTTCTCACAATTATAAAATTAAAACAGGATACAGATGAACTAAACACTGTGTAAGCATTACAGGGCTAAATGTAAAACATGAATACAGCATGTTTTAAAGAGTGGACAAAAAAATTGAAAAGAGAGATGCATGTCTTTTAGTCCAAGAAAATGTGAAAATGAAGGTGGCAAATTTCAGACTGTCTATGGGTACTTCATGCCCATATATTTTGTACCAAGTTTCAAAGAGAAAGTACATGCATACTTTCCCTCGGAAATGTGCTGCGTTTGCACCTGCTTTTTTTGAGGATAGATTTTGTAAGGGAAATAACACGCACAGAATTCAGAATACAATCTATGGACATTATTTTCCGATCCCAACCAAAACATGCCATCAGGGATGCCTCCTGTAAATGTGGCTAAAGGTTCGTACGTTGGATTTCTCTCCATCCTACTGATGGAGGAGAAATTACAGACAGTCAATTTACATGGCTTTGAAAATTATCCTTGAAATAAATACCATCCTAAGGAAATAAAAGACTATAGAAGGCCAAATGAATAAAAATAGAGCTAAGAAACTGAAACCTATCTAGTACTGCTGCATTAAAAAAGTACCAACTTCACACAGTAATTTACATTTGTAGGTTTTCATTTTCATTACACCAAAGGGACTTCACCTTTTCTCCACAACTTCCAGCGTTAAATGCAACAACTCCCGTTTTGTCTTTTCTCTTCTCTTGATCATCTCTAAAATGGTTATAGCTCGGCTGAACTCCCTTCGTAACTTTAACATCTTCTCATAGGAAGCTTCATCATTCTTTCGATTCTGTGGAAGAAGCATTTGATAAGAACATGTGTGTGAAGACTGTGCAGTGCCACAGCTTATTTTTCCAACTGGGGATCTTAAGATTTGAAACCATTGGCTCCAAAGAATGGACCCTCTAATTGTATGAGAACCCTATTTACTTCAGCCACGTTGTTCATATTTATACCACAATTAGGACTCTTCAGCCTGGAAAAGAGACTGCTGAGGGGAGATATGACAGATGTCTATAAAATAATAAGTGGAGTGGAACGAGTAAACATTAATTGGTTGTTTACTCTTTCAAAGAGTACAAAGACATGGGGATACACAATGAAGTTACTAGGTGATTCATTTAAAACTACTAAGCCATTATTTTTTTTTTTACCTCAATGCATAATTAAGTTTTGAAATTCATTGTCAGAGGATGTGGTGAAAGCTATTAGTCCATAAACCATTATTAAGATGGAGTTGCACAAATCCACTGTTTATGCCTGGGATAAGTAGCATGGAATCTATCTTCCCCTTGGGATCCTGTCACTTTCTTGTGACCTGGATTTGCCACTGTTGGAAACAGGATATTGGGCTTGATGGACCTTTGGTCTGATTCAGTATGGCATGACTTCTGTTCTAACCCTGACACATTAGGAGAAATTGTGCTCTAGTATTTTGCTGGATCAATAACCTAACATAAATACTAAAAGCTGAAAACAACTGCGATCTGTATTATATAACAAGGAGTATGCAAATTGATTACCTCACAATCCCTGCACATGAATGTATTCCTTGGACTACTTTGTCTTACAGCTTTATAGAATTTTAACTTAAAAGGGAACAAAATCAAATTGTTGCTTGACAGAAAATAGCTGACTTGCAAGAATGAAGTATTCCCTAAATCAAATGACATACAATGAAGCCCTACAGAAAAGGTTTACACAGAAGACAAAGTGTCTTTCAGAACTAAAATTGTGCAATAGACATGCGCTACATTACATGCAAAGGTTGTATTCCTTTTGTTTCTCTGAGGTAACTATTTTTCAAACTTTGCCTCATCCAAGTACCTGAATAATCATTTTAACATATACTCAGGATTCGATTTAAACATTCCAGAATTCCTAGCTCAGATGCAATTCTTGCATACAAGCGCCTGGAAACTGGCTTTACTTGTGTACTCTTAATATAAAAAAAAACCTTACACACTAGGCTATACAGTGATACTTTACTCTGACAATAGCAAGGAAAGAAAACAAAATAACAGTGAACCAAAGACATCAAAGGCAGATGGCGAGAAGAATAAAGATATCCAGCCTTTTGTTTATCTGTTGCTCTTATTTCATAAAGTCCCTTATAAAGACTTCAATTTATTTTAAAGGGAACAGCCATGAATCTTCATGCTGTGTTATTTTTTTATTTTAATGCTGGAAAGATAACCTCTGATTTATCGGTTCTGAATGGAGAGGAATTTGGATTGGAGTCTATTTCCAGCTGCATATAATATAATTTGGTAGGGAAGAAGGGGAAATGAGGAATGTAAACAGAATATGTAAATTTCAAGCACACACTTGCATATGAAAAAGCAAATCCCATAAACTAGGTATTTTGACTCTAAGCAATGGTGCATTTATTTTCATCACCAAGCCTCTTCCATGTGTCCTACTTGCATTTTAGTTTCTTATATTCCAGAAAAAAATCTTTACGCTATTTCAAATAAGTCAAGGCTCACTGCTAAGATACCAATCTAATTCAGTTAATGAAAACTGTTACATTGCCCACAATTTAAGCTTTGACTTTTACACTTTGCAAAATTGCTCAATAATTCCCAGGCAACGTAAAAATACATTTTAAAAGAAGTTACAGTACTTTACAGCTGCTCATTTTCACTGTAAAAAGTGCTGCTGCAGAACTAAATGATGACCTTTTCTCAGTGAAATTTGTTTACAGCATCTAATTAAAGCTAGGTATAATTAAAGCTATAGTGATTAGAACACCACACAATTTTACTAACTGTACATCCCTGTAGCATGCTATTCAGGGTATTCTCTTTATTAAAACAGTGTTTTTTCTAATGTAGAGAGATGTAAATTTTACATATAAAAACAAATATTTCCAGATGTCAACATGCATCAGCAATAGTAATAGCTGTTTTTTTAATCTTTCAAATTAGACTGTGCTTCTATAACTTTGTAACAGGTAATAAATTATCTAACTCTATTTAGCTAGAATACCCAGATAAATCTTCAACATTGGTAGAAAGTTGTAGCAACTGAGGCTCAAGAAAACTAACAACTTTTTATCACACTGTTGCTATTTGTACTAAAAAAAAAATAAAAATAGAATATTAGGTATAGATGAAAAAAACAAACAAACACTGTCCACATAACTGTTTCTATATTTGATTCAAGGTTGCCAAAGTTTCAATGAACTATGTGAAATAACAGTAACTTCATACACAATTAATTTCAGTTAGGAGCCATCCTGCTATAGAAAAGCAAAATTGTCTTAAAGGTGTTCTCTGAAGACCCTAAATCATACAGTCATACCAACATCACCAAATGGAATCTTCTAGAGTGGTTCCCGCACTGCCACAGCATGCCTTGGTTCAGTTACTGAGCCAGTAAGATCAACTCCAGAAGGGAAGTAGGGAGAATAGAGTGATATCTGTTCTAAGTAAGCAACTTTTCTTTCTCTAAAGACAAGTGAATCATTCATTTGGGACTCCACAAAAAAGGTGTCTCCTCAAATTAAAAAAAAAAAAAAGGAGCAAGAATAAACACAACAGGGTACTAAACTCTTTTCTCTTTTATTATCTTATTTTTTAAGACAACCATAAATGGTAAAAATGGACCCAGGTGGGAGAAGGGGTATGGTCTTGGCTCTAACTTTCAAAAAGGTTGAGAGTCCCCTAGGGACAGGAAAATAAACTAAGGACTTGAATGTAATCCAACTTTGAAGCACCTGAAAGGCAGAATACATAAAAAATACAATAAAAAGCTTATGGAAAGCAAACTGTTCAAACCTGCTGTCTGATCAGGAGCTTGTGTCTAAACAGTACTGAGACATGAGTGTGTAGCTTCAACTCCATGTAACATTTTTGCCTAATGCAACCTCAGGCCTAAATCAACCTCAGGCAGGAATTTAAGATGTAGGCATGGTGCTACTCTATTGTGATGAAATTTAGTATAAAGTGGATAAGTCTCTAGAACCCGGAGATCAGTGACTCAGGGGGGCTGAAGCGACTGCCACCAAAAGAGTGACCTTCCATGTCAGGAACTTTAATGCATAGGAGACCAGAAGCTTGAAAGGGCTCTCATCAGCTGTGTTAAAACCAAGGTAAGGTTCCATGACAGGGCTAGTTTGATAGGAGGCTTCAAAAGGAACAAACAGCACATAAATCTTTCAACTAAGGATTGTACATAAATAGGCTTTCCTTCTAGATGGTGATGGTATGCGCCAGCTGCACTTAGGTATATCCTAACATAGTTTGTTTTGAGTCTCGATGAGATATGTAAGAAGGCATTCAACAGTTGCTGTGTAGGATAGGGGAAGGGTCTAGGGCCTTGCTGTCACACTAGAAAACAACCTCCTCCACCTATATACCCTTCCAGTGGATTATTTTTTTTTTTAATAGAAGTCAGAAGAACTTGAGACACTATCGGAGAAGCCACTGGAGTGAATTACTTCCTTCTCAACATCCAAGCTGTGAGAGTAAAAGGAAAGAAGGCTAGGTTGAAATAATGTTCTCTGGTTCTGCATTATCAGAGTAGGAAAAATGTCCAATTTTATTGGCTTCCTGATGGAAACTGGAAACCAAATCTGTCCTGACCAAAAGGCTACTATGAGCTCTTATGAGTTTTTACTAAGGTTCTCGCCACCAGGGATACTGATGGATGTGTACAATAGTCTCTTTCCCCAGTGATGAGAGATGGCATCTGATGCTAGACTGAATGCCGATCTCTCTCTTAAGCAGAATACTGGCACCTTCCTGTTCTATGTTGTTGAGAACAGAATAGAAGAAATCTATTTTGGGATATTTCACTTATTTTGTCATAGCCCATTATAAATATCTTCCGATAGTATGAGGAGTAATTCTTGCAGTCTCTGGCCTGCTTCTGTGCTATAGTGTGAAAAACTGTTAAGGGAAAATCAAATGAAATTATTGTGAAAAAGTAAGTTCCACACAGAACTGCTAATACTCAGCAATAACGTTGAGGGTGGGGAGGCTTAAAAGTATCCAAACAAAACTCTGAATTGTAATAGGAATGAGGAAGCTTACACTAAAAATAAAAAGCACTTTTAACAAGAAAAATTTGAAAAAAAATCTACACTAAAGGAAGAGAGAATACCATGTGTCCATTCAGTTAAGCAGGCAAAAAAAGACTGAGAAGGCTTGCAAGGAAACATCTGCACATGTTCAAAAAAGGTTTTCTATGGTTTTCTGGGCTCAGAGAGGTTTTTTTCCATGTCTGTGCTATGGATGATATCACCCCATATGTGTGGCTGATCATCCTGCTCACTGATGGAGAAAGGTTTGAATCATGTTCCTTCCCCAAACACCGGCAGCTAACATTATGATGGTCCATGACAACATCTTCTATCTGCTTTTGAGGCAAAATTTGGAGCTGCTGGGTTGCTTCTCAGACTGTATCTGTGAATTGCCTTGGTTACCAATGAAAAGGCATGCTAAATCCAAATAAAATTAAATTGTGAAAAAAAATGAGAGAGGCAATATCAAAGAAAAAAAAATTTTAGTGAAAGGCAATCAGAAAAGAAAACCTCTAATCAATGGACTGTGGCTTAAAACACAAGCCAGATGACGGGAACAAAAAAAAAATTCAAAATGCTAAAAAAAAAAAAAAAAAAAAAAAAAATCTAACAAGAAGGGTAAAAAAAACGCCTGAGGTACACTGTATGCTGAAAACAGCAAACAAGGAAGTCTCAAGTAGTGAAATTCATTTGAAGACAAAAGCATGGAGGAGCCAAGATGGCCGCACACACGAGACATGAATAAGAGATTCTCCAGCACGCTGAGAAGATTTCTTCCCCTCTTACCTGAGATGCCTTCGAAACGCAAGGGGAAGGTGCGGATCTACCCGTCGGCGACCATCCCCTCATCGGCGCAACAACTGGAGATAACTAAGTTCATGTTGTCGCTACCAACATCATCCCGGGGAGCTGAGGAACCTGGTGTGCAGAGCGGCGGGGGAGAGCCTTTCTTGCCTGCAAAGGAAGCGTCCCTGAGCCCCGAACTGCAGCAACCACCAGAGAGGGAGATGCAGAGTGCCTGCAGAAGAATTTTCTTCTGGTGTCAACCCAGGAGAAACTCTACAGAGCTGGAACTGATTCTGCTCCCAGCAGGAGCCATGGAGGGACAAATGGGTACAAGACCAGCAGGTACCGTTGAGGAGGCAAGGGGGTTGATTTTGAACACTGATATGGGGGAGATGACCTCTATTCCAGGAAATGTTCCAAGCAGAGACCTCTTTAAGATCCCGGTTCGCCCTGAGGTGGTTACCCTCGATGCTATTTGGGATCTGGTGACAGGACTGGGCACAACATTAAATTTACTTAAAAATTAATTGGATTTTTCAACTTTAAAGTGTGTGAAAAAGTCAGAAGAATTACAACTACAGGTCAACTCTTTAGTAACCAAAATGATGAGTCTGGAGGAAAAGGAGAAGAACACCCAAGAGTTTAAAGTGGCAGCAATAAAAGATCGAGATGTTTTGGCGCGGCACTTAGAACATTTGGAAAATAAGGCCAGATACTTAAATCTACGCCTTATAAATTTTCCCGGAGTAGTGGGAGAAATTCCCTATATAATGCTGAAAAAAATTTATGTATGAAAAATTGGGTTTTGCTGATGAAAATTTTCCCTCTATAAATACTTGTTTCTTTCTCCCAAACTCCAGATCATACAGAATTACTGCCAATGCCCCTTTTCAAAATAATCTTTCAGCTTTTTTGGAAAATTCAGTGGAGGTAATAGAGGAACACTTTTGGTATCTTTCATTACGTCTAATGATTTGAACCTTGTAATGAAGAGTTATTTCAGGAAATATCCTATCATTTTCTTTGATTCTCCTATAAATTTTCCCTGACTTGGCTACCACTACCCAAATCCAACGCCGGGGTTTTTTAACCCTTCGGCAAGAGGTTGTGGGATTGGGTTTTTCCTTTATGCTTCGCTTTCCCTGCAAACGTCTTATTAGGAGAGGAGAGGAAAGTTTTATATTCTTTACCCCATGACAGTTGAAGGAATTTGTGGATGCCAGGAGGCCTATCACCTCTTCACCATTAAGCACATGAAAAAATTAGTTGGATAGCTGTGCTGGGCCTTTTCTTTCTTTAAAGAATTTGGCCTTAATGGAAACTCCCTATATGTTTTTCACTGCCTCCCCCCTCTTTTGTTAATGTAGTATGCTGAGACATGGGAAAAATATTACACTTTTGTATGATTTCTGTCCAAGAGATGAGGAGTATTATAAATTATATGTTTGATAGGGCTGGGCATTTGTTTGCAATGTATTGGCAATCCGCAACGTATGTGCCATATTCGTTGTATTCGTGGGGGTCACGAAACGTATGGCGAACCCCCACAAATACAAAGTATCACTAACGAATAAACCCTCACACTCCTAACCCCCCCAAGACTTGCCAAAAGTCCCTGGTGGTCCAGCGGGGGTCCTGGAGCGATCTCCTGCACTCGGGCCGTTGGCTGCCGGTATTCAAAATGGCGCCGATAGCCTTTGCCCTTACTATGTCACAGGGGCTACCGGTGCCATTGGACGGCCCCTGTCACATGGTAGGAGCACAAGATGGTGCCAGCCATCCATTGCTCCTACCATGTGAATTTTGTAAATTGCTTAGATCTCAGGCTTAAGCGATAAATTAAAAAATAAATAAATAAGGTGATAGGCTAATATTGAAAGATTCTACTGTTCTGTGGAACTTCTATCTAATCAGCACCTGATTTCCAATTTGTGCCTACTAGCCAAACTTTTAGAAAAAGTTTTTATACAACCAATGTGCTTTAGATGTTAAGCAGTTTGGGTTTCGTAAAGGCAGAGGGATAGAAACTTTGTTAATTTCTCTGTCCGACAATATCTGTTGTGATTTAGACAGTACGAAGAGTGGCATTTTGGTTCAACTAGAAATTAAGGATGCCTCTGATACCATTTCCCATTTAAAACTGATTAAAAGGTTATCCGACTTTGGCATCGGTAATACAGTTTTGAAGTGGTTTGCTTTTTTTCTTTGAGGAAGAATGCAGACAGTGTAGGTAGGTGTTAGTCACTCTGGTTGGCAGTCTATTATGGGGGGTGTCTCACCGGGATCATCTCTATCTGGAGTACTTTTAAACGTGTTTTTACAGCCATTGGGCAAGCTATTGTCTTCCTTGCTAAATAATCTATACCATCTATGCAGATGATGTGCAATTTTATCTTCCTTGTGATATTAATAATAAAGAATCTTCAGACGTCAAATCAACTTTAGGCGTACCGCAAGGATCCTCCCTGTCCCCCACCCTCTTCAATATCTATCTTCTCCCCCTCTGCCAGCTGCTTACAAAACTAAAATTAATCCACTACCTCTATGCAGACGACGTACAGATTCTGATCCCCATAACAGAATCACTCTCTAAAACGCTCTCATACTGGGAAAGCTGCTTTCAAGCTATTAACTGCCTACTCTCCGGTCTTAACCTAGTCCTCAATGCATCTAAGACAGAACTACTTCTCATTTCCCCCGACCACTCAGTCCTAACCCATCAGACATCATCCAACACCCAGATTTCACAAGTAAGGGACCTAGGAGTCATCCTCGATAACCACCTGAATCTAAAGAAATCCATCAACAACACCGCCAAGGATTGTTTCTATAGACTCCAAGTTATGAAAAGGCTCAAACCTCTCCTCCATTTCCAGGACTTTAGGACCGTCCTCCAAACCACGCTCTTTTCCAAAACAGATTACTGCAACGCTCTCCTTCTCGGACTCCCTTTCTCCTCCATCAAACCATTACAGATGCTCCAGAATTCGGCAGCCAGAATCCTAACCAACACCAACAGAGGTTCGCACATCACTCCCATACTACGGAACCTTCACTGGCTGCCAATAAAATATAGAATAATGCACAAGGCCCTCACCACAATTCATAAAACCATATACAATCAGCAACAACTAGACCTCCAGATGCCGTAGAGAATGCTCGTTCTTTGGTGTATGATAGTCGCGTGTCTTTTGTTGGGGGAACTTGCAGGGTACCTTTGTACGCTTCTCTTATAGGTCTTGAGGATGAATATAATTTGAGAGGAATCTGGAGGTCTAGTTGTTGCTGATTGTATATGGTTTTATGAATTGTGGTGAGGGCCTTGTGCATTATTCTATATTTTATTGGCAGCCAGTGAAGGTTCCGTAGTATGGGAGTGATGTGCGAACCTCTGTTGGTGTTGGTTAGGATTCTGGCTGCCGACCTCAGACTAGAACCTTGCCTTCGAACTTTCCGCAAAAAACTTAAGACCTGGCTCTTCCTCCAGGCCTTCCCCTAACTTTCTAAGCCATTAATTGTCAACCGGACAGGACTCTGCTTTACCGGCTAACGCCCCGCTATGTTTAGACATTATAATTAAGCCGCCGTTTCTTTTGTTTCATTGCCTTTTCTAGTTCTCTTCAGTTACACTGTCCTATACCTCTGACTAGCCTAGCCTCCAAGTTAACTACCCTTGTTATATGTAACTTCCGCTTCCAGTGAATTGTTCTTGTTTAAGTTATACCCTTTGTTACATGTAAACCGATCTGATATGACATTTTTTCATGAAGGTCGGTATAGAAAAGTGTTAAATAAATAAATAAATAAATAATTGGTGAATTCTCCTTTGCTTCTTTTACTCAGTGTTTTGGGAAGTTAAAAAGCTGGATTATGGTTAGGAACAATGCCATTACTTTCTATATCTTATATACCCATTCTGTATAATGGTGAGGTACACCTGGTGTTTGAAGTTCCTCATCCAATCACCTCATGATTTGTGCCTTGTTGTGTAAGGTTTGGTTCTGTCACACACTGATTATTGTAATGCTCTCTATGGTGGTTTGCCCAAGTATATGGTATTTGTTTTGCAATGAATCCAGAATACAGCTGTTAGGACGGTGTTTGGTTAACAGGATGTGTTGGTATCACTCCCTCCATAACCCTACAGACACTTCATACTTTTATACTTATCACTAAACCATTCCATTACAGTTATTTAATCCATATAATGACACTCCCAATATACCGCTAGAAAACCTGATAACGCACATCCTTTCCCATCCACCTTCACAACCAGATTCACCTCTTGCCCCCTGCTGTTATTTATTCTAAATCGTGAACTACCAACTACCTTGTTATAGTATATCTCGTTTTACTGTTTTAGCTCGCTCTATCATTTTATCCTAAATGTTGTATTATCATTCTTATCGTTAGATGTATTTTTCGGTTCGACCAGTTTATTGTAATGACCTTCATGGTTTCTACACATGTATTTCGTTGTTTCAAACGTAAACCGGAGTAAAGGCCTCTAGCTAAACTTCGGTATATAAAAACAATTAAATAAATAAATAGATATTTGAAAGATTTATCCTGGCTGCTAATTGCACAATGGATGACATTTAAATTGTTGACATTAATTCATAAGTCTGTACATCTTGATGCATTTTGTTTGAAAGATATTGTAAAAAGCTATGTACCAAGCCATGCATTATGTGCCACTTTTCATTATTTGTTAACTGTCTGCATTGTCCGCTGTGTATTTGACAACTAGAACCAAAACGTATTTGTTACACAGCAATCCAGGTTATTTAAGTTTTAGAAAAAAGGTGAACACACTATTGTTTGTATGGACTTTTAGCTATAGTTGTTTTCTTGTATTGTATTATTGTGAATCATTTTTTATATGTTTGTATTTTGTAATCTGCATTGCTAAAGTAGAAATGTGGAATATAAATGAAATAAACTTAGGCATTTTGCAGGAGTATGAAAATTACTGCGCATGCACAAAATGCTTTTCAGGAAATTACTGGAAAGGGCTGGAAGGGTCCAAGCTGCACCAATCTGTTGTGTCACCTACATATTTGATGGGTTATTTACATGTCTTCAAAGAATTAAAATTGGCATTTCTGGACTCTGGGTTTGCTTCAATAACTGATGGCTACTAGGTCAGAAATAAAATGTTCAGAATTCTGTTCTTTTGGTAGATGCATACTGAAGAAACAAGATTATTATCCAAATTTTATTAACCCCATATATCTGTATCCAAGTTCCTGCTACCTGTTCATTGTAAGACATTAACTTGTCAATGTTTCTGTTTAGAATGTAAACCGAATTGATCAGTAACTCTGTTATTGGAAAGTCGGTATATAAAAGTGCTAAATAAATAAATAAATAAATTTTAACTATAGCAACAGAGACTTCAAAAACCTACCTGAACAAATAATTAACAAGATATATTTTCCAGAGACTCAAATATCTCCATCCAAATCCATGCACACACTGGGTAGTGTGTCAGAGGCAGAAAGGGATGTTTTGGAATTGGATTTTTATTTCCATTAAAGAAATACTAAAACTCAGCCTTGAGCTCCTGCATCATAACTGGGCGTGGGTATGGAATAATACACAAATACATGTAGCTATATTCTGACCAATAAAACCAAGGTAAACAATAAATCTGTCATTGAAACTTGGCATCCAAGCAAGAATACATTAGATTAGCAGAGATGTAGTATCTATTTTTCACCATGCCAATAATTTCACACACTTTTATTCAAAATGAATTAAACAAACTGTACAAACTGCTGCCTCTCAAAAAATGCTCGTAAAACTAAAAAAATCTAGACCAGGGCTTCCCAAACCTGTCCTGGGGACCTCACAGCCAGTCAGGTCTTTAGGATATTCACAAAGAATATGCACGAGATAAATGTGCATATCACGGAGACTCCCTATATGCAAATTTATCTCATGCATATTCATTGTGGATATCCTGAAAACCTGACTGGCTGTGGGGGTCCCCAAGAAAAAAAAGTTAGGGAAGCCCTGTAGTAGATACTTTGGGGATCATTTTCAAAAGCATCTATGTGCATAAAATTCTGATTTATGCATGTAGATGGCTCTTTGAAAATTGCCCTAGCTGGTATGCATACTAAACATTCCACAACACAACAGCGTGAATACAATCGGGAAATAGTAATTAATTAAAAAAATAACTGCCCACAAAACCATTTGGATACAGCAAAATTGCTTACCTTGTAATAGGGGTTATCCCAGGACAGCAGGATGTAGTCCTCACACATGGGTGATATCACTGACGGAGCCCTATTGTGGGAAAACTTTCTGTCAAAGTTTCTAGAAACTTTTGACTGGCACTGTGAGGCCACTGAGCATGCCCACATGCCATGATATTCTCTGCCACAGGGGTCTCTCTCTAGTCTCGTATGTAGCAATAAGCTTTAGCAAAAATAAAATAATAAAAGGTAACATACCCAACTCCACGGGGTGGTGGGTGGGTTTCATGAGGACTACATCCTGCTGTCCTGGGATAACACCTATTACAAGGTAAGCAATTCTGCTTTATCCCAGGACAAGCAGGATGCTAGTCCTCACACATGGGTGAATAGCAAGCTAGAGGCTGAGTCATTTTGTAGTGAAGCAACAGTGAAGTATTGTTGGTGAAAATGAGGCAGCCGAAGATCACAGCAGATTGGATGCAGGAGGAGTTGGGGTTATACTGGAAATAAGTTCTTTAAGACAGATTGTCCATATGCTGAATCTTGTCGTCCTTGTTAGTCCAAACAGTAATGAGCTGCGAAGGTGTGAAGAGAACTCCATGTTGCTGCTTTTCATATGTCAAGAATTGGCACTGAACGATAGTGTGCTACTGAGGTTGACATTGCTCTTACCGAATGCACTTTACTCGTCCTTGGAGAAGAATGCCTGCTTTTTCATAGCAAAACTGTATGCAATCTGCTAGCCAATTGGATAGAGTATGTTTAGCCACTGCTTTACCTGGTTTGTTTGGATCATAAGATACAAAGAGTTGTGTGGATTTCCTGTGGACTGCAGTGCGGTCTAAGTAAAAGGCCAGTGCACGCTTACAGTCCAAGGTATGTAAGGCCCGTTCCCCTTGGTGAGAATGAGGCCTTGGAAAGAATGTGGGTAAAACTATGGATTGGTTCAAGTGGAATTCTGTAAACACTTTGGGAAGGAATTTTGGATGGGTACGGAGAACCACTTTGTCATGTAGGAATTTTGTATAGGGTGAGTATGTGACAAGTGCTTGTAACGCACTAACCCTTCTAGCTGATGTAATGGCTATGAGGAAGATTGTCTTCCATGTGAGAAATTTAAGATCACAGGAAGTCATGGGTTCAAAAGGAGAACGCATGAGCCTTGTTAAGACGAGATTCAGGTCCCATTCTGTGACTGGCGGCCGAATTGGTGGTTTAAGTTGAGTTAAACCTCTCATAAACCTGCTGACAAGAGGTTGTATGGATATTTGTGCATCTCCCATCTTGTTATGGTAAGCTGAGATTGCACTTAAATGTACTCTTACAGATGAAGTCTGGAGACCAGAGTCTGAAAGATGGTACAAGTAGTCTAGTAAAGAAGTTGTGGGGCAGGTGAAAGGGTCAATATTATTTTTCCTGCACCACAAAGTAAACCTTTTCCATTTCGAAGAATAGTTCTTTCGTGTTGAAGGTTTACGTGAAGCTATAAGCACTTGAGATACATTGGTTGAGAGACTGAGTGGTTGTAAGATCAAGCTTTCAACATCCATGCTGTCGGGGATAGGGATTGAAGGTTGGGGTGGCGCAACCGACCCTGATCCTGAGTTATGAAAGTGGGAACTACTCCCAGACGAATTGTATCCCTGACTGAGAGGTCTAGAAGTGTGGGAAACCATACTTGTTGAGGCCAATACGGGGGTATGAGAATCATGGTCCCCCTGTCCTGTTGTAGCTTCACTAGAGTTTTGGTTATGAGCGGTATTGGAGGATACGGGTATAGAAGGCCTGAGTTCCAAGGGCGAGCAAAGGCGTCCTTGGCTGGCTGGTTCTTCTGTTTGTGTAGAGAACCGAATTTGTCCACTTTGTGATTCAGATGTGACGCAAAGTGGTCTATTGTTGGTTGCCCCCAACGCTGAAATATCCTGGTCACTACTGAGGGATCCAGGGACCATTCGTGTGGTTGGAACTGACGACTGCGTCGATCTGCCACTACATTGTGAATGCCTGCCAGAGAAGTGGCCCGGAGGAACATTGAGTGGTTGAGGGCCCAGCCCCAAATCTGTGCAGCTTCTTGACAAAGGAGATATGAGCCCGTACCTCCTTGTTTGTTAATGTACCACATGGCAACTGTGTTTTCCGTTTGGATGAGAACAGTCTTGTGTGAAAGGCAGTCCTTGAACGCATGCAGAGCATAACGTATAGCTCGAAGCTCCAGAAAATTGATTTGAAATGTTGCTTCGAGTCTTGTCCAAGTACCTTGGGTTTGGAGGTTGTGTACGTGAGCTCCCCAACCCAAGATGGATGCATCTGTAGTTAGCGTTATTTGTGGGATTGGTTGTTGGAAGGGTAGGCCCTTGCGCAAATTGTCCTTGTTCACCCACCAAAGAAGAGAGGAACGTAGCTGGTGGGTTACTTGAAATGGAGAGTATAGTGGTTGAATGGCTTGGATCCATTGTGATCTTAAAGTCCATTGGGTTACTCTCATGGCTAGCCTTGCCATAGGAGTGACATGAACTGTGGAGGCCATGTGGCCTAGTAAGGTTAGAAACTGATGAGCTGTTGCTTGTTTCGTTGAGTAAATGGAATTTGCCAAAAGGGAAAGTGTCTCTGCCCGATCCTCGGGTAAAAAGGCCGTTGAGAGGACGGTGTTCAATTCTGCTCTGATGAATTGAAACAGGTGAGATGGAGTGAGATTGGACTTTTGATAATTGATGAGAAAACCCATGGAATGAAGTAGAGTAATTGTTTGACTGAGAGAAGCCAGAGCTCCATGTTGATATTGACTTCTGATGAGCCAGTCATCTAAATAGGGAAATACATGGACACTTTCCTTGTGCAAGTGTGCTGCTATTACTGCCAGACATTTGGTGAATACTCTGGGAGCAGAGGAAGTCCGAATGGTAGTATTCTGTACTGGAAATGTTGATGCCCCACCATGAAGCGCAGGTGCTTGTGATGAGGAGGGAATATTGGAATGTGAGTGTAAGCGTCTTGAAGATCCAGAGAACAAAGCCAATCTCCTGTTTGAAGAAGTGGAAGCATGGTGCCTAGAGAAACCATCCTGAACTTTTCTTTCTTTAGAAATTTGTTGAGATTTCTGAGGTCTAGGATGGGACGGAGGCCTCCGGTTTTCTTTGGAATGAGGAAATACCGGGAATAGAATCCTCTGCCCTGCTGAGTCCGGGGTACCAGCTCTACAGCCCTGGCTCTCAGTAGGGTGGATAATTCTGCTTGCAATTGGATTGTGTGATTCTCATTGAGAGAGAGAGAGAGGTCTCGGAGGAGAATTTATTGGAAATGAGAGGAAATTGAGTTGGTAACCTCGAGATATTATTGCAAGCACCCATTGGTCTGATGTTATTTGAACCCAATTGTTGTAAAAAGAGGATACTCGACCTCCTACCGGAAGTTGTGGCTGAGGATTGGAGAGGTGGCTGTGTTCTCTAGGAGTGTCTTCAAAAGCCAGCAGCAGGTCCTGTCTGTGGCATAGGTTGAGGCCTAGCCACCCTAGGTTGTCTGGGCTGAGGCCTTTGTTGTGGTCTAGAAGACCTTGTTCTAGATGTAGGAGGGTAGTACCATCTTTCCCTATAGAATGATCTTCTAGTATCTTTTCTTTGAGGCCTACGAACTGAGTGCGTAGGTGGGTCCTGTGGGATCGAGGAAAGCTGTCTCAGGGTTTCCGTATGCTCTTTTAACTGTGTAACTGCATCCTGTACTTTGGATCCAAAGAGGTTATCTCCCAGGCAAGGGAGATCTACTAATTTATCCTGGACTTAAAGCCTCGGACCTCAGGCCTGAAGCCATGCCCAACGCTCTACACTGATCCCCAATGCAGCTACTCTGGAAGCTGTCTCAAACCCATCATAAGCTGCACGTACTTCATGTTTGCCTGCCTCAAGTCCTTTTTGGATGATGGCTTGGGCTGCTTCTTGATATTGTGATGGAAGAGATGGAATAAATTCTTGCATTTGCTTCCACAAATTTCTTTGACATTGGGTCATGTAAAGTTGATATGAAGATATCCTAGAATTTAACATGGCCCCCTTGGTAGACCTTCCGCCCAGAGAATCTAAAAATCTGTGATCTTTACCTGGGGGATTTGAGGAATGTGGTCTAATCCTCTTGGACTTCTTTTGCGCAGACTCTATCACTATTGACTGGTGAGGGAGCTGCGATTTTTGGTAGCCAGGGGTAGACTGCACCAAATATGTACTGTCCATTCGTTTGTTAACAGCTGGCACTGAGAATGGATGTTCCCAAATGCGATGTTGCAAATCCAGCAGAACATCATGAACTGGTATAGCTACCACTTGCTTTGGAGGGTCTACAAATTGAAGCACCTCCAATGTTTGCTGTCTGGTATCTTGCTCTGTGACCAAAGTGAATGGTATGGTGTCAGCCATTTCCTGTACGAAAGATGTGAATGAGAAATCTTCTGGAGGAGATTTTTTCCTTGGATCTGGTGGGGATGGATCCAACATAAAAGCTTCAGATGAGGTGTCTGATTGCGTATCACTCCAAGTATCATATGGATCTTGGGCTTGAGGAAAGGTTTTGGCAGTTGCAGGTGGTCGTTGCAGGTGGACCTGAAGGTCCTGGTAATGGATCATCAATAGGTGGTTCCTCAGGTTGTTCTTCCAGTGGATTTGAGGGAAGAGAATTGAGCAGTTTATGATATTTTTTCATTAACAGCTGATATAGTGCCAATTCTGAATCTCCTGGATCCCCAGAGGCAAGGTTGGCATCGATGGTGACGGTGTTGGAACCGAAGATGGTGTTGTCATCTTCGGTGGTCGCATTGATGTCACGCAGTTGTCATCGGTTTAGGTACCAGCATCGATGTAATTAGTGACATCGGCATTGGTACTGGCATCGACAAAGACGTCGGCATCGGTATGGTAACCGGTGTTGGCGGAATCACCGGCATCAGCGAAGGTATCGGCATCGGTTCACGAACCGGCATCGGTGACATCACCGGCATAGTCACTGGAATAGGTGTCTGTTCTTTCAGGGCCTGGATCACCGCTTGTCTTATAAAATTAGACAATTCCTGCAATGCAGCTGGTGTGTACAGAGCAGCTGTATGTGGTAGCGGTGTAAGTGTTGATATTACCTGCACAGATCCCTGTGGAGGTTCAATCGATGATGGTGTAGGCCCCGGCGCCACTGGTATTGGAGTTTCCTGAGGATTCTGCCGCTTAGCTGTCGGTTCCTCCGGGGAGAGGGTTGACGCTAGAGTCGGTGTCTGTCGATGTCAGTGCCGATGTTTAGGCCTATGCTCGACTACTGACCTCATCGATGTCGTCGAAGTCGATGGCGATGCTTGATCTCCCGATCCCTCCAGATGACGTTTTTTCAGTAAAACCTTTTTTGAAACTCCTGCTGGGGACGATTTCGTCGATGTTGAAGGAGAAGGAAGAAGCTGAAGGTGGAAGAGATGTTCCCATCTTCTCCTGTCGAAGTTTTCTTCCTTTGGGAGTCATCTCTGCACATTGAGGGCAGGATGAGACATCGTGTTTATCTCCCAAATAGAGAACACACTCAAGGTGTGGATTTGTTATAGACATCGTCCGATTACATACCGGACATTTTTTAAATCCTGAAGCCATCTTTTCCTGACAGCCGTCAATGAAAAGGGGGAAAATTCTGAGAGAGAGTTTTTACTTAAAAGTAAAAACGAGACTATGATTTCTCACCAGCCGGTGGAAATGTGAGAGAAATCTTGTATGGGAGAAAAATATGTTGAAAAAAATCAATGACTTTCTAGTCAGTAAGTCTGTGAGAAACTCACAGGGCTCCTTGCTCTGCGATGCTTACAGCAGTGCAGAAAAACGAAGAATAGAGAGAGAACCTCTGTGGCAGAGAATATCATGGCATGCTGGGCATGCTCAGTGGCCTCACAGTGCCAGTCAAAAGTTTCTAGAAACTAGCATCCTGCTTGTCCTGGGATAATTATATATACATGTTATGCATCATAATAGACACCACCAGTCTACCGACCCTTCTTTGTCTTATATTTAATCATTTGGCAAAAAGGCCTTTTTTGATAATTTTCAGTTGGTAATAAAAAATTATCTTATTCAAGTTTCATGAATGAGAAACTGGAGACATGACACCATTTCAAATGCTTATAGCAGTACAATGAGTGAGTAATGGAAGTTTGAAAATTTGTGATTGGTCTTTTTTGATGCTGATATTTAAATTCAACTTTTATATTCAACTTTTGTCTTTTCAGCATTAATAAATACACTCTGTTAAGTGCTTGGGATTCCCTGATGCAGAAACAAAGTTTCGAAACATGGTTTGTGTCAGGATGGGACTTTCATTCATAACACTTGAATAAGATAAGTTTTTATTTGCAACTGAAAATTATAAAAAAAAAAAAGCCTTTTTGCCAAATCATTAAATATAAGATAAAGAAAGTCAGTAGACTGGTCGTGTCTATTATAAATGTATATTTAAATATGCAAATGGATTTGTGGGCAATTGTTTTTTGAATTATGCATACTAAACAGATATTCTGGTGGGCAGATTTATGCACATACTTTCGATTTTTTTTTCCAAAGTATGCGTGCAAATCCACATGCACAAATTTAGATCTGCTCTTGAGCAAGTTTAACTCTGTGCATGTATATTCCAAGGTTTCTGTGTACATCCACAAATTTTCAAAGCAGATTTATGAACACAAAACTCTGAAAATTCTGGTTAATGTCCGCATGTAAAAAGTACCTGCAGGCTTTAGCCCATGTGGGCTGTTTAATAATTAGCCTCCAGTAAATAGTTTTAAACACTATTACATTTTGACTTGTTTATAAATGGTTCCATCTTTTAAATAGGATTTGTGCTATTTAAATCATTAATATAGTGATATACAACATAATTACACATTACCTTTCGAGTTTGCATTTTCTCCGTTCTCCGACGAAAGGCAACATATGGGTCACTATTCGTGGAGCCGTCCCTTTTCTCTTGCTTGATTTGAGGGATGAGGGAAGGCCCCCTACAGTTTTTACGCTTTCTTACCCAGTAATCATAGACTGCCTTTATAAGGTAATCATCTTCATTTAGCAGCAATTTTGCTTCCTGAAGAGTTACAAGCTTAAAAAAAAGAAAAACAAAAAAAACCCAATAAGCATGTAGCTTAGTAAAAAGTACTAAGATATAAATCACAGAACAGACCATTATTTCTAATTTTAGCTCTAGTACTTCAAACCGTATAAAGAAATAGAACTGGTGCTAGTCATAAAAAGAAAGTGCTGCACACTTAGTGTTTTGCCTTTTTAGTTTAAAAGTAAATAAATAAAATCCAGAAATTGTTTTGAGGTTTCTCTTCCAAACAAATGAACCAGGTTGAAATTAAGTTAACAGAAAGAAAAGAAAAAAATGCCAAATTGGGGAAAATATAAATGCATTCTAATACATATGAAAAAAATACTAATGAAGAAAAGTGGTATAAAAATACAAATAAATGAATTAAGCACATATTTATTTATTGCAGTCAATCATGGCACAATATTAACAGTTTAAAGTGAATGGCTCCATCATGTGTCTGGAATGAGCTTTACATTTAAGAACTGCTTTAGGTTCTGTGCCGCAATATAAAAACATCTATCAGGGCAACATTTCATAAAACTAAAATCCCAGTGAAATACTGAGTGAACTGAAAAACAGGTTTATAGCAGTAAAAAATGATTACGTTCAATTAAAAAAAAAATCTGACAATGTACTGGTAAAATTCAGTTGAAAGTGAAAATGTGGAACACTATGCATACTCTAACATACGTCTTCTCTCTCATCTATAGCAAAGCCTGAAACAAGTATACCCACAATGAATATATCAGAAACATCACTTCTAGCTAGTGCAATTTAGAATGTTAAAGCCTCTCATGTCAACCAGTACCTCCAATCCTTTCAAAAAGTAGGGAAAAGAAAGTGCTGTCCAAGTACACAATATGTTAGAGGAAAGCATTTTTCAGTGAATAGGAAATAATAGAACAGCGATTGAGAACCTTTTTAATTGTCTGCACCAGTAACTAATTTTACCTTTAGATAGTGTGCCAGAGGAGTTTGTCAGCCTTGCATTCAGCATATTAAGCTGCAGAGTGGGGCAAGAGCTATCTCCCTAACCTCCATCTGGCCCTCCCCCAACATACTCCTCTTTCTCTCTCCCCGACTCCCAAACTCAAAGCAGTGTACACTGCAAAATTGGAGACCTTGTAATGACAAAGCCTGCAGAGATGCTAGAAGCAGTAGGAATAGGCTACAATTTCTCTGAGCTGGTGTGGGGTGGGGGTTGGGGATGGAAGAAGCACCAGGGGATCAAGAGGATGAGAGACCATAAGATGGGGAAGGGAAGAAAGAAGAAGAAGAAAACAAATTATTAGAACAAGAAACCCAGTGCCTTGGCTAGGATGAAAAGCTTTGACACAGGCAACCTGAAAGAACAGTAACAAAGTATATGGAGAACTTACTAGTACTGTCCCCATCTATTGCATATTCACTAGTCTTCCCTTGTAACCCCATCCCCTCCTGAGCACATATGCAACACACTTGAAGCTTTTCTGCTGCACTTGCTAGCAAGCTTTCAGAGTATATGGAAAGCAGAGTTGCTTACCTGTTACAGGTGTTCTCTGAAGACAGCAGGATGTCAGTCCTTATACAGGAGTTCCAACATCGGATGGAGCCTAGCATGGAAACTTTGACTGAGCCTCATTGAGCATGCTCATGCATGCAATATGCCATGCGTCCAAGTAGGATCCCCTCATCATAGCATTCAGTATAATAATAAAATAAAATAATGAAAATCTCCACATATTGGAAACAACTCTGTGGGGTACCGGGCGGGTTTCATGAGGACTGACATCCTGCTGTCCTCAGAGAACACCTGTTACAGGTAAGCAACTCTGCTTTCTCAGAGGGCAATCAGGATGGCGGTCCTCACATATTGGTGAATCCCTAGCTACAGATTGCTCCCCAACATACAAGCGGACCGGCAAAATACCAAAATAAGTGCCAACAGGCACAACTACAACTAGTTTTGTTGGTAACAAGGGGGCAGCCTGAACAAAAATAGCAGACCCTAGGTGAGAACAGAGTTGGGTTCTACACGAAACAAGTTCCAAAGGACAGACTGGCCACACCTGCTGTCATGTCGATCATCTCTATCCAAACAATAATTTATTTATTTATTTATTTTAAGGTTTTTTTAATACCGATTTTCCTGCATAAAATGCATATCAAACCGGTTTACAATGAAACAGAATGAGCAGGAAGTAAAATTCCTTAGTCTAATACATTTAAACGTCAATAATGAAATAATTTTAAACAAAGCAAAAAGCTAAATAACATTAATAAAAGTTAAATTATTAACAAACATAAATATAATTGCATTAGAAGGAGCACAAAGGTTAGCATGAAGGGGAGCACAAAGGGGAAAACCCCTTTGTCACGCCCGGCACGCGACGCCTGGTGTAATCGCGCCGTTAATCGGGTCGCCGCTGGCTGGTCGTCATGACAATGTGAATAATAATAATAATGATAATGATAATGCAATGTGAATGTGTGGAGAGAACTCCACGTCGCAGCTCTGCAGATCTCCTCCTCCATGGGAACTGCTTGGAAGTGGGCCACTGATGCTGCCATGGCTCAGACAAAGTGAGCCTTGACATGACCCCCAAGATGCAGTCTCACCTGGGCATAACAGGAGATGCAGTCTGCAAGACAATTAGAAAGCATCTGCTTGGCAACGTCAATGCCCAACTTATTCCTAAAAAAAGAAACAAAAAGTTGGGTGGACTGACCATGGGCTTCTGTCTGCTCCAGGTAGAAGACTAAGGCACTTTTGCAATCCACACTATGCAGGGCTTGTTTGCCTTGGTGCAAATGGGGCCTGGAAAGAATGTTGGCAGGATGATGAACTAGTTAAGATGGAAGTCCGACACCACCTTAGGCAGGAACTTAGGGTGTGTTCGTAAGATCACCCTGTCATAAAAAAATGTAGTGTAAGATGGATAAGTCACTAAGGCCTGGAGCTCGCTGACCCTGCGTGCTGAAGTGACCACCACCAAAAATATGACCTTTCAGGTCAGGTACTTCAGGTCACAGGAGCACAGTGGCTCAAAAGGAGCTATCAACGGCTGAGCTAACACCATGTTTAGGTCCCAAGACATAGCAGGAAGCCTTAGGGGCGGCTTCAACTGAAGCAAGCACCGCATGAAACAACAAACTATAAGCTGTTGAGAGATAGGCGTACTATCTACACCATTGTGATATGCGCCAGTTGCACTTAGATGAACTCTAACGGAGTTGGTCTTCAAACCAGCTTATGACAGGTGTTGAAGGTAGTCAAGCAGTTTTTGTAGGGAGCAGGAGAAAAGGATCTAGGGCCTTCTGCTCACACCACACAGAAAACTTCCTCCAATTCAGTCTGTAGGACTTTCTAGTAGAAGGCTTTCTGGAAGCCACCGGGACCAGAGACATATCTTCTGAAAGATCGAGTGGTTACAATATTAACCTCTCAACACTCAGGCGATGAGCAACAGGGACTGGAGGTTAGGATGGCACAACCTGCCTTGATCCTGGGTGATGAGATCTGGGGAAGTCCCCAGCCTGAGGAGTGGAAACCAGACCAATGAGTGGCTATGAGGATCATAGTCCTTTTGTCCTCACAAAGCTTCAAGAGAGTCTTCCCTACCAGTGGAGTTGGAGGATACACATACAGAAGACCCTTGCCCCAAATGGTGGGCGAAGGCATGAGGCTGGTTTACCCTGAGTCCTCTACAGGGAGAAGACCTGAGGAACCTTCCTGTTCCAAGGCGATGAGAAGAGATCCACATCCGGGCTTCCTCAGAGGCAGAAGATCCAATTCGCAACCCCTTGGTCGAGACCATTCGTGGGGTCTGAAGGTGTGACTCAGTCTGTCCATTATAACATTCTTTGTTCCAGCCAGGTACATGGCCCTGAGCACCCTCCTGTGGGAGAGGACTCATGACCAGAAATGGACAGTTTTCTGACAAGGGAGGTACAATCCCGTACCTTTCTGCTTGTTGACATACCACATTGCCACCTGGCTGCCGGTCTGTATCAGACAGAGTCCCCCTGTTTTCCCTGGTATCAGGCAGCACTGGGAGTAAAATCCCCACCCACTTTGCCCTGGTGGAATGGGTTCAACAGCTCTGGCCATTAAGAGGGAGGAGAGCTCCGCTACTAGTACTTCCTGATGTGCTACTGGGCCCCAGAATGGGCTCGGGGGGAGGGAGGGGGGTGTAATTTGGCGGGGTTCCCAAGAGGTTCACTTTGTACCCCAGTGAACAATGGAAAGAACCCACTGGTCCAAAGTTATACTGGGCCACTGGTTTGCAAAGAACTGAAGCCTTCCCCTGACTGGTAGGTCCATCACTCTGGGGACTGCAATACAGTAAAAACCATTGTTCCTGTAGTTTACACAGGCTCTGGCTGGGGCTTCAGGGCCCCTCTGTTGCCTGGGAGGGGAAAGATGTGGTGGAGGGTGGTACCTCTTCAGGTGAAAGAAGGGCTTCTTGGGCCCAAACCTCAATGGCCATATGGCTGAGAAGGGAGGGTCCTGACTGCCAGTGGATTGCTGCATGGTGGTCCCAGATCTGGATCACCACATCCTTCACTTTATCTCTGAAGAGATTCTCTCCTGGACAAGGCACATCAGCGAATTGTTCGTGTACCTCCAGTATGAGATCCAAGGCCCACAGCCATGTGTGTCTGCGGGCGCTGATTCCCGATGCAGAGACCCTCAATGCCATTTCGAAAACAAAGCAGGTTGAACAGACCTCATGTTTTCCGTACTCCAGATCCTTATGAACCAGAGACTGGTGGGTGTCTTGCTGCTGCTGAGGCAGTTGCTCGGCAACTTCCTGCATCTATTTCAGGAGATCACGCACATTCCTGGCTTATGTAGAGCTGGTAGGTCACTGTGCGGGCAATAAGCACAGCACCCTAGAACACCTTCCTCCCAAGAGCATCCAACACGCTCTGATCCTTCCCTGGGGACCCCGAAGAATGGTTTGCAGAGTACTTGGCCTTCTTGAGAACAGATTTGATGACCACCAATTGGTGGGACTGTTAACACTTGTCTAATCCAAGATCCCTTTGGACGAGATAAATCATGTCCGCCTTCTTGTTCACAGGGAGCGTTACCACATCCTCATTAGTATCTCCACAAGGATCTTGTGCACTGGGACTGCCACGATCTCCTTGGGAGGCTCCATGTACTGGAGGATATCTAGCATTTTGTGCCCAATATCCTCTTCATTAATCAAGTAAAATGGGATGGCATCCTCCATCACCCAAACTAAATATGTGAAGGAGAGGTCCTCCGGCAGGGACTTCCTTTGATTGCCTGGAGGAGATGGTTCTGAGGATAGATCATCTGAAGTGCTGTCAGAAGCCATGGAGGAGTTATCCCCACCAAGGATCAAAGGTGCCTTTGTCTCCACTATGTTGGGGCCCTAGGTGCTCTGTCCCCAGCCAGAGGTGTAGGCACTGTTTCAACTGGCCATTTGGGCTGGGCTCCAGTGCCACTTCTGATATCAAGGGGGCGTCCTCCAGCAAGGAACTGGAGACTACAACTGGATCGTCTGGTGGTGGCACTGGTGTCCCACAGGACATCGATGCCACCCGGCAACCAATACCAGGGACTGGGGTAGTAACAGGCCGATAAGTGCGTGCAGGGATTCAAGTAGCAACTCGAGAAGTGCCGGTGCTGGTGCTCCGACGATGAGGCCTCGCATCGCCCTCTCCATGGCCAGCTGCACGCGCCCCTCCAGTTCCTTCTTTAAAATCACCAATGCCAGGACAGGCTCGGACTCAGGAGGTATAAATAGATCCTCTTCAAAGCTGAGAGGAGGCTCAATGGCAGGCATCGAGACCAGTAGAGACCGTACATACCCTTGGCATTGATGGAGGACTGGCTCTTCTCGCCATAGGGCTGCTTCGGAGACATCACAGCAGAAGCTGGTTCATCTCTGTGCCCAGCATCATGAATTGACAGGGATATATGCCGATGCTTCTTCAGCTTCCATCAATCCTCAGATTGATTTCCCCCCAGTGCTGAGGTTGAGGATGATGACCCCAACATCCTCAACCTAGAGGAGCCTGACGATGGCCAGTCTCTGGTGTCCCTCTCAGCTGACGACCTTGACGGAACCGAAGCCCCGCCGATGTCAACTGCTCGGTGTCCATTCATGCGGCTCCAAGGTCCCTCGATGCTACCACCTCTGATTCTAATGTATTGATCTTCTACGGCCCAATGAAATGCTCCATCTTATCGAAATTTATCTTTTGTCCCTTTGGGGTCATCTTGGTGCAACCCCGGACGTCGTGTGATGCCCCAAGGCAGAGAACACATTTATCATGGGGATCCGTGATCGACATAGTTCTCGTACACCTGAAGCATTGCTTGAAACCAGACGTGGGACATGTCATGAAATAAAAGGGACGCAAGACCGAAATCAATGGCGGCAGCCATCGATGGCCAGTAGGCACAGGGTGCATCATCACCACAGGGGATCAACAATGAAAATAAACTTACCCAAAACTTCAAGAAACCTGTCTAGGATGCTAACCGGGAAACTAGGGGGACTCTGCATAGACAGCATGAGGAACACAAATAGGAACTGCTGAGAAAAAAAGCACTTTATAATTGTGCCAAACTTTTGAAACATTTTTGAGGCTCACCCAACCACAAGAAGCAAGGCTCTATGGAAAAGAAGAGATTGCGGAAAGCCTGAATGGTATATTGCATGCGTGAGCATGCTCAATGAGGCTTAGTCAAAGTTCTAGAAACTTTGACATAAGTTTTGCATGCTGGACTTCATCCAATGAGGTTACCCATGTGTGAGGACTGTCACCCTGCTTGTCCTGGGAGAATAGCAGCATCTCTATGTAGTCAACTACGGTGGCTAACAGAGGTTTGCACACTGTTGAAGACATTAACCATGCACCAAATTTGAAACACATTCCAAAGGCTCATCATTATTGTTCTAGAACATGGAAGCCATAATATGAGGCTGAAAATGGTGAAACTCAGGAATCGTAAGAAAATGTCTCCACAAACAGGCTAGTGATCGAATACAGCAGCTTCCCCACAGTGGAAGTGACAGAGGCAAAAACATTATCAGAATTCAAGATAGCACATGAGAAGCACAGAGAATCCTCAGTAGCGTGGAAAAGAAAGTAAAGTTGATGATAAAATTGGGTCTGTCTTATTGCAACTAGACAAGAGAATGGGCAGGCTAGACAGGTTTTGCAATCCTCATAGTCACAGGAGATCTACTTTCAAACTGCTGAAAGGATTCTAATATGCAGAAGAAAAACACCCCAATGAATAATGGGATAACTGAATTGAGCTCATTCCTTTCTTAAAGAATTTTAAAACAGTATGCACCATAATCCAGCAGACTGGAAGATCCGTACTACAATGTTTAGTAAAGTATGTAATTACAGTTATGATTAGATAAGGACACACGGGCAGAAAGCAATCAAGTTTTATGAACCATGGAAAAAGCTTTTTTTTTTTTTTTAAATCAGGAGTTCAAATTTGACTATACAAATATTTAGCACAAGCCATAAGTTATATGCTTTATCTTAAAAAATTTTAAGCAGAACTTGTTCTTTGAGTGATCTAATCAGCAACCCATCTGCTACATATTACTGCTTTTAAAATTAGTGGCAAGGGTTTTATCAGAACTCTTGACATACTTTTAACTTAAGAGCCTGATGAACAAAATTTCTAGACATTTAACAAATGCATTCATTAAGGCAACCTTAAAGCCACAAACTGAATACATTTAAATAATGAATTGCTTCCGTGAAATCTGAAATATTTTGGAAGAGTTCTTAGGCTGCAGAATATGAAAGTTTTCAGCAAACCAGTATAGTCATATTTACTGATGAATCCCCCACAGAAAGACAAAACAAAATGTTTGCTGAACCATGTCCCAAACAGATAAAATAAGGAATGGAAAATATCAACAAGATTATTAATTCCATCAACACTGTAACCCAACCCCAGTGGCTCGCACGGTGGCCAGCACTCAGTACCTCACTGTCCCGGCTCCGATGTGGTCTCTTCAATCCCCTAAGGTCTTCCAGCTTGGCCACCACTGTCCTGGCTCTACCCTGCATCCTGCAACTGACTAGGGACATGACCAGGAAGTATCAAACTTTATAGGGCCTGAAGACAGGAAGTCCTGTGGCACAGCTTGATAACATAAACACTGACTAAGTATTTAAGGAAGTACAGTTCATGTCACATTTGCCTGAGCAACAGGTACTGTTAGCCTGAACTGGAGTATTCTCTTCCTCCTGTTCCTGTTTTTGCTTTGACCTGGACTGTTCTGACCTTGCTTTACTTGCCGCCTGCCCTGATGATAGCATGGTCCTCTCTTGGTACTGCCTGCCCCAACCCTTGCCTGCATGACTACATCACATCCTTGGTCCTGCACATAGTCTTCCATCAGCTACCACCTGTTGGAGCTATATAGAAACATAGAAATGACGGCAGAAGAAGACCAAACGGCCCATCCAGTCTGCCCAGCAAGCCTCACACATTTTTTCTCTCATACTTATCTGTTTCTCTTAGCTCTTGGTTCTATTTCCCTTCCACCCCCACCATTAATATAGCGAGCAGTAATGGAGCTGCATCCAAGTGAAATGTCTAGCTTGATTAGTTAGGGGTAGTAGGGGTAGTAACCGCCGCAATAAGCAAGCTACACCCATGCTTATTTGTTTTACCCAGACTATGTTATACAGCCCTTATTGGTTGTTTTTCTTTTCCCCTGCCGTTGAAGCAGAGAGCTATGCTGGAAATGCGTGATGTATCAGTCTTTCTCCCATGCCGTTGAAGCAGAGAGCCATGCTGGATATGCATCGAAAGTGAAGTATCAGGCACATTTGGTTTGGGGTAGTAACCGCCGTAACAAGCCAGCTACTTCCCGCTTTGTGAGTGTGAACCCTTTTTTCTTCTCCCCTGCCGTTGAAGCAGAGAGCTCTGCTGGATGTGTGAAGTATCAGTTTTTCTTCAGCCCTGCCGTTGAAGCAGAGAACTATGCTGGATATGCATTGAAAGTGAAGTATCAGGCTTATTTGGTTTGGGGTAGTAACCGCCGTAACAAGCCAGCTACTCCCCGCTTTGTGAGTGTGAACCCTTTTTTCTTCTCCCCTGCCGTTGAAGCAGAGAGCTCTTCTGGATGTGTGAAGTATCAGTTTTTCTACTCACAGATTAGACAGTGCCATCTGACAATGGTACAAAGGGTTCACACCTCAGTCCATGACAGGCCTGAAAGGGCCGGAAGAGTAGCTGGAAGGCTATTCCATTACAGATAGGGTCTGGCAACAGCACAAACATTAGATATACTGGGGCTGATATTCAGCGCTACCTCTCCAGATAAGCAGTCACTTAGCCAGCTAAATGGCTGCTGCTGAATATCCAGTTACATTCAGCAGTCACCATTTAACTGGATAAGTACTTACTCAGCTAAGTAGAGAGCTGGATATTTAACGAGCGGGCAATGGGTAGGTCGGGGAGGAGCTAATTATCCATCTATTGTAGCTGGATAAGCACCGATAGACGGATAAGTTAGACCTACTCAGGTTATCCGGCTAAGTGGCGATTTCTACAGGGATATTCAGCAGCATAGCTGTGCTGCTTAATATCCCAGGTAAGTTAGCCTATTTTATAAACCTCTTAAGTTGTCTCTCCTCTAAGCTGAAGAGCCCTAACCTATTTGGCCTCTCTCTATAAGCTGGCCAATCCATTTTAAATCATTTTTGTTGCACTACTCAGTATTTTTTAATAACTTTTTTATAACTTTTTCTCAAGTGCAGTGACCAGAATTGCACACAATTCTCAAGAAGTGGCTACACCATAGACTGATACAGAGGCATTATGATATTCCCAGTTTGGTTTTCTATTCCTTTCCAAATAATTTGTAAAATTCTATTTTCTTTTTGGCTGCTGACACATGCTAAGCTGAAAATTTCAATGTATTGACTACAATGACTTAAGGTCCTTTTGCTAGGACCCAACATTGTGTCATCACTTGTCCACATTAAATTTCACCTGCCATTTAGATGCCCAGTTCTCCAGTCTCACCATATCCTCCTGCACTTCCTCACAATCAGTTTTTGGCTAACTACTTTGAATAGTTTTGTATCATCTGCAAATATGATCACCTCGCTCAATGCTCCTTTTCCTAGATCATTAATGAATATGTTAAACACTAGTTCCATTACAGATCTCTAGGGCACTCCACTATTCATTTTTCTCCATTGGGAAAAATGATCATTTAGACCCACTCTCTGTTTCCTATCTTCCTCAAGTCAGGACACAGGAGGCAGAGGAAGGGGAAGTGTTCCAAGGAACTGCCACATACATGCTCCTACTGCTAGCTGATCAGTATGTGTTTTGAGAGGCGCATGCCTGCACTTGGGTCAACTGCTGCCCTGAACCTCTCTGATATCCTATGATTCTGTGGGGTACTAAAAAATTCTGTGGCAAGGATTATCATCAAATTTTACAGTCCTTACTGCTCAATCACAGGAGATCAGGGGACCTAATATGTTTAACAGGTTTTTTCTGCATTACCACACTTTCAATAGCACATATGCCCTGTGCATATCATTACCTTATTATACTGGTGGTAAAGTTAATTTTTAACGAAGTTTGAAATGTGCTTTAATTTTAGTGCACATTTCTTGGCACACTCTTAATACATAGGCCCACAGTAGTCAAACAAAAAGCAAACAGTAAAATCCTATGCATGAATATTGTACATCTTAATGATTGAATGACAACAACATTTTATATACCATAGAATGATCAGGAAAAAGCACTCAAGAGTTAAGAAAATATTTAAAAGATTAAACTGGAAAGAGGCAAAACAAAGTGTTAGATTCAGCAAGATAAATGATTAATTCTATATACATTTCAATACCTGATTAGAACTGGCTTTTTCAAGCCTGTCAATCATAATTTCAAACTGCAGTGGCTTGATTTCCATCTTCCTGTTGAGTCGGTTTAATAGCGTCTCATCTTCAGAGTCCATATCATAGTCTGGTTGTTCATTGTCCAGATTGAAGGCTGAAAAAAAAAGTAAGTATAATGTGACCTTGAGATTATCCGAAAACAAAATAAACACATTTTCATTATAAGAAAACTGAACAATGAAAACTGCATTTATCATTGCAGAGCTGTACAACTCAGAAAAGCATGGTATTCAGGCATATTTTAAAAGACTAATATCAGAAAAATAAAAAAGTTTAGCTTAGTTTTGATATATCCATTTTCTTCATAAATTAAAGTGATTAATAATAAAAATACAATAAAACATTCATAAAATAGCATATCCTAAGAGGTGTATACAATTTTATCAAAATATTTTTATGGCTACAAATTTTTGATGGGTAAACTCACGAATTACTTTTGCGCTACTGGAAACTGTACGGATTTTACAAAAAAAAACAACCCACATACTGTTAGAATACAGGCTTAGCTCCAGGAATTTTTTTTTTTACTTTTTTAAATTTCACAAATTTAAATCAAGCAAAATGTTTTATAAGGAAAAAATAATAAAAGAATACAGCATCCTAAAGAAAGGAAAGCTAAGAGTGGCTCCAGGATTGTATTTCAGGTGGGCCCAGACTGAAAAGGCTGAGGGGTTCACTAGGACCCTAGAAACTGGAAGTGTTAGATGTTCTACGGTCGAAGAAAAACTAGCAGGCTTTTCCAAGCCCTGCTAGTAGAAGAGGAGCCAGCTGGAACCACGCAAATGCAGAGAGCTGCTGGCAGCTCCCATTACTGTTCTTATACAGGCCTGGGTTACTGCAGCACCACTTTTCCCTGTGGCAAACTGATACTTCAAAGCTTGCCATGGATGCGGGGTCAGGAACTGTAAAACATGCCATCTGCGTCTTGCTCAGCCTTTAACCAGCTTTCATTGCTGGACCCAGCTTTCCATTTCCAGGTTTGTCAAGACTAGGAAGGCTGCTGAACCTGCTTGTCTATGCTTTCCCTCACCTTCACCAAAGCTCAGACAATGGCAGGGGCCGATTTGGAGCACTTCCAGCCATGTCTTGCACTGTTTCTGGCCTCTCCTACTCTCCCATGGAACTCACATTTGGGTATTTTCCCTCCAGATACCAGCCCCTCTACCAGATCAGGGCCATGCAAGCTGAGGCCACCAGCACCTACCCCCCCCCCCCCCCAAAAAAAAAAAAAAAAGAGAGAGAATAAGAAAAACAGAAGAAGAGTGTATCACACATGCAGGTGTGATAGATAGGGTTGCCAATTTTCAAGAAATCTAGAAATATTTCTGACACTGTATCTGTCATACCCCTGGGAACCCTACCCCCTGCATACCCCTTTACCAGTACTTCAAATCATCAAAAGGGCCAACTGGCCCTCTGGTAATTTGAAATGTCTTAAGTTTGGGAACCCCTGGTTTAGGGCCTTTAACATACTTTAAGGATTGTTCTTCTTTGCTTGCCTTCCATTAAAGAGCTAACACTGGTAAAGACTGAGGTGCAAACTTTTCATGTATGTCTTCTACCTTCCACGCTCTGGAAATCTCTACCAGAGGAAGTGCAGCAGGAAAAAACTATATGGTATTCAGGTACTTGATTAAAACTGGGTTTTTGTGCTTTTGATGTTTAGAAATGATTGCATGCTCTGGAGTTTGTTTTTGTTTTTTTTTGCTGGTTCCCCCCCCCCCCCCCCCAACGATTTGAAGTTTTTTAAACTTTCATAATTCTGCATATTTATTTTGATCTTCATCTACTGCTGATTTTTTAGAATGATGACTTACTATGTATCTATTTATTGTTTGTCTTAATTTTGTTTTCTGATGGGGTTTTTTGTATCTTAGTTCTATTTATTTATTTAAATTCTTTTTAATATACCGATGCTCAAGACAATGTTTAGAAAATTACCTGTTTAAAGCTGAGAAAAATCAATTTACACACATAAAAGTAGTATATATAATAGTAATTTTCAAAACCCATTTATGTGCATAAAAACCTTTTGAAAATTATACCTAATATTTGGAAAAAAAAAACAGCGATAGGCATAAACTGCAGACCTGTTGTGGAGTTTGCTTTTGTCCACAGAGTTTTACCACTGGCCACGAAACTGCTCTCCAGCCTTTCACTCACTAGCATTCTGTCACCAGAGATAAGGCCAGCCCTGAAGTGCCTGCCGTTTAATGATGCTGCTGAAGCCAGCCTGGTGACATCTAATGTGCTTCTCCTATTATCAAAGCCACCCGGCACTTCCTGCTTTTCTGGTTCTACTGTTGCAGAATAAGCCAGCCCAGTTGCTTCTGCTGACCCACATCCCTCACTCAACAACACTGCTGCTATTGTTTTCTCCTGTCCTCAACAGTGAGCCTGTGAAGAATGGGTATTAGGGATAAGAGAGGGGTGAGGGAGGAATGAGAAGTTGAGAGGGAGAGCCTGGAAAGAGGGAAGACTCCTGGAGAAGTCCGAGGAGAGAAAAAGGAGAAAAGAGATATCTTTGGATGGGGAGGAAATTGTAGTGTGAGGATAGAAGGAAGGCAGCAAAAGAAAGGAAACAGGAGAAAAGGAAAGGATTTTTTTAAAAAAGGAAAATGGAGACAGGAAAAGTGAAAAAATAATAGAAATTTTCCAGACATACCGTATTTTTCGCTCCATAAGATGCACTTTTTTCCCCCCAAAAGTGGGGGGAAAATGTATGTGCGTCTTATGGAGCGAATATTAAAAAAAAAAAAAAAATCTAACAAACCCCCCCACCCTCCTGACTCCCCCAAGACCTGCCGACTTAATTTACTGCAACCCCCCACCCTCCTGACCCCCCCCCCCAAGACCTGCCGACTTAATTTACTGCAACCCCCCCCCCTCCTGCCCCCCCCAAGACCTGCCAAACGTCCCTGGTGGTCCAGCTGGGGTCCAGGAGCGGTCCGGAAACGATCTCCTGGGCGTGGGCCGTCGGCTGCCAGTAAACAAAATGGCGCCGACGGCCCTTTGCCCTCACTATGTCACTGGGACCGACCGCTGCTATTGGTCGGTCTCAGTGACATAGTGAGGGCAAAGGGCCGTCGGCGCCATTTTGTTTACTGGCAGCCGACGACCGAAGCCCAGGAGATCGTTCCCGGACCACTCCTAGACCCCAGCTGGACCACCAGGGACGTTTGGCAGGTCTTGGGGGGGGGGGGGGGTCAGGAGGGTGGGGGGTTGCAGTAAATTAAGTCGGCAGGTCTTGGGGGAGTCAGGGGGGTGGGGGGTTGCAGTAAATTAAGTCGACAGGTCTTGGGGGGGTCAGGAGGGTGGGGGGTTGCAGTAAATTAAGTCGGCAGGTCTTGGGGGGGTCAGGAGGGTGGGGGTTGTTAATTTAAAGGGTTGGGATGGGGTTTTTTTGAGGGGGAGGGGTTCCCAGAGAAAGAAAAGTTTTCTGATCTGGGGAGTGGACCGAAATGGCCCTCCCCAGACCCGAAAACAAAATGGGGAGGAAAAAAAAAGCTATGCACTCCCCTAATTTGCTCCATAAGACACCCAGATGCAGAGCCGGTTTAGCACAAATTTTTTTTTTTTTTATTTCCCCCCTCTGAATCCTAGGTGCGTCTTATAGTCAGGTGCGTCTTATGGAGCGAAAAATACGGTATATATATAAAGTTAAAAAAGTATTTTAAAGTAAAATACTTTTGTATATTAAATCGCTGTTTTTCTTGGATAGTCAATGCTATTTTAAGAGATACAGAACAATGTAGAGATATTGGGAAAGTGCAAGTGAAGTACATTTAATTAGATGAATTTATAATTTATAGGGCAGCAGAAATACTGGTTCCTTCTCTCCTGTTTTAGTCTATATTTGTATCTCCTAGTCTTTTGACACACTTTCTCTTGCCAGTCATCTCAAACTATTTTTGCTTATCTGCCGAATATTTATACAGTCTCGTCTATGAGTGCTCCTCTGTCTCATCTCTCTTAAAAGTCATTTTCTCAATTGTTCTTCTTCCCTCCTCAGACTCTTACACTCTCTCTATTAGTACATTTGATTCTCCTCTCCTCCATACAGTCTCTTAAACCTTTTTCTCTCCCCATTCCATCTCTCTCTGGGGCAAATGTAATAAACGAATAAAAATAAGTGCTAAAATTTAGTGCATTTAAAAAATTTGCCAAGTCCAGATGCAATGAACAAATAGTATACAAATACCCTGGGTGTGAAAAAAAAAGCACACCAAGACAAAATGTGCACTAAAACCAGAGGAAAAGTGGCATACTAAGCTTAGCACTAAAAACAGCAGTAAAGTTAAAAAGAGAACAAACTTTACTATCATTTTTAACTTTAAAAAACTGGAGACTCTGGCCTGCCCCAGGATTCCCAAGTCAAAGGGGCTCTACCCGGGAACTAGAGAGCCCCAAATTTGCCTATTCTACCAATGCTTAGAATGCCATCTCCTATTCCTGTCTTCTATGCCAGCCATTTTAAAAATGGCACTGTTTAGCTGAAGTCAGTGACCAATTTTTAAATAGCTGGCAGGAAAGACAGAAGGCAGAGGTATTCTACAAGACAGGTAAGTGGGAAAGTTTATCATCCTGAAGCAGGTTCCCTCTGGCTTAGGAGTCTTGAATTAGGTACCCTAGTGCTTAATTCTTTTTTTTTTCAATGCTTTAAATTTAACTCCTGGGTCAAAGGTGCAGAAAAGTTAACTCACATTTCGGGCTAGAGTTGATCTGTGTTGCTGTGCCAGCATGGTCCCACATCTGGGATTCCCAAATGCAGTGGTCTACCCTTAACCTGGGAGACACAGGTACAGGACCATTGCATTGGGAAGACAATGCTGGCACAGAACCACAGACTAACCCTAGCTCCAGAAATATGAGTTAACTTTACACTATCTCTGTACCAGAAGTTAGAAATTTCAAGCGTAAACACAAACATGAGCTAAACATTCAGAATTTTAACACATCTCCCTTCACTGGGAAGTAATACTTAATTCATTCATTTAAATGGGATGAGCAGAGGTGCAGTAATTTTAGCACACATTTTTTGCATGCTGAATACCATATTAAACTGTGTATTAATCAAGTTTAGTACACACAAATGTGCACTAAAATGTGAGTACAAGGTGTTCTAACCCTCACATGATCTTTCTGCCTTCGCCAAGGGACCTTCCAACTCTCTCCTATGGCCTATTTTCTTTCACATACTGAGCTATATGACACTGGCAATTCTGCTGATCAACTTCAGCAAGCATCACACCAACATGAATATAGAGCAGGGATATCACTTGATCTGAGAGGGGAGAGATTAAATGAAAGGAATAAACATCTTTCACCAAATCTTGCCAAGTATCTTAACATGGTGACGTTGTATAACATCTAGACCAAATTTCAGCAAGGAAACCACTACTACTAAAGCATGAAAGGAAGCAAAAAAGAAAAATTCATACTGGCTGTGTGATACCTAGAATAAAAAGGTGCCTATGTTTAGCCTAAGCAATAAAGTTAATGATAGTAAAAATGATAGTGCCGAACCTTTAGCTGAAGACAACATCCCTAGTGCAGTTATATAGGCCGTGGTGAACCTATTCAGCAGGAGTTGCACTACAGAAGCTAATGAAAAAAGTAAGAGTATGAAATAGTTACACAGATTCTTGAAAACAGGAGTACTGCTATTTCTATGCCAAGAATACTATATGCAAATCTGTAGGGAATGCAAAGAGAACCCACAAAAAATGAATGAAAGAGCAAAAATATGAAACAAAAAGTAGCAAAAGGCAACAAATGGAAATTTAAGGTTTTTAACTGGACAAATCATAAACATAAGTACCTAAGTGACAACATCTTAAAATATATGAAAGATGATACAGAAAGAAAAATAGCAAGAGAAAAAGGAAATCCAGAAAGAAAGCACATTTACGTACTATAAACTGTGTTCTCCTTAGATAGCAGGATGAATTAGCAATGACATATGGGATGATGTCATCTGATGGGATTGAATAGACCCATCTCTCCAGCTCAGTACAGCTTTTACTACTAAGCATGCATGGGAGTTGCCGCATTTATGCTGCTACATGACTCCCTCAGTTGACTGTAGAGCTTAGCTTTAGTTCGGTAGTCGACTCTCATGGGAGGCAGGTATTAAGCATGGCTAATTCATCCTGCTGTCTACTTACAAACCCATTTACAATAAGCAAGATTGTGTTCTCTGTCGACAAACAGGGCTGAAGACATGGACAGTCCCAAGCTGAGGGCTACAAGTGGAGCACTTGCAGAAAAAGCAACATGAACTCCACATGGTGTGTGTTCTACTGGGTGAACAGGCTGTGCAAAACAGCTTTCCCAAATTTACTGTCACTTTTTGATAGATTGTCCAGAAAGTAATGGGATATGAAAGTGTGTACTAACAACCAATTTGCAGCTTTGTAGATGTAGTCAATGGACATGGCTCTTAAGTAAGTCATTGAAGCAGCCATGGCTCTTATTTGATGAGTCTTGACAGAGTCTGTGATCTGGAGGCCACTAGTTAGTTGGGCAAAATGCACTTGGCGACAACTGTTCCTAGTCTGATAGGATCATAGGAGAAGAACAGTTGAGAAGCCTGATGATGTGGTTCAGTTTTCTTCAGACAATTAACCAAGGTCATTTTACAATCTAGTGAAGGGAGGGCCTTCTCTCCTATATGAGTGAGAGGTTTTGTGAAGAATGTGGGCAAAAGAATGGCTTGATTCAAATGAAATGCTGGAACCATTTTTGATAGAAAGTTGAGGTTAGTTAGGAGCACCACTCTTGTGGAAAAACCATACAGGAAGAGAATAATGAACCAATGCTTGTAGATCGCTGACTCTTTGAGCTGGCAACTAGAAATTCCATCTTTCAGGTTAGAACCTTTAAGGAAGCAGTCTTCAACAGCTTATAGGAAGGCTTCTTCAGTTGTACCAAGACAGCATTGATATCCCATGGCATTGGCAACTTTGCAACCAGAGATCTTGTATGCTACAAACCCTTCATGAACTTCAATATCAGAAGATGGATGGAGATCAGGTTTCCATCCACTTGAAGGTGGAAAGCAGCAACAACACACAAATGCACTGTAACTAGTGACATACCGATGCCCAAAGAGGAGAGGGAATAAAAGTACTGAGCAGATCCTTTGGAGCATAGGTGAACGGGTTTAAGAAACCTACCTGACACCAAGAGGAAAAACATTTCATTTTAAATGGTACACTCATCTGTAGATGGCATCCTGGCCAAAACTGCAATGTCCTCAATCTTAGATAGTGATAATGATGACACTAGCAAACACTCAACATCCATGTATTTTAAGTTGAAGAAGGGGAGGTTTGGATCAGATCCCAGAGGTATTGGTGGATGGACAACCACACTTGCCTGGACCAAGCTGGAGCAATGATGATAACATGTGCCTGGTCTTTGAGTACTTTCTGCACTGACCTCTCTACCAATGAAAGTAGTGGAGAGGCATATAGCAGATCTGCATCCCAATTGAGCAGAAAAGCATCCGGAGTGGATCTGAAAATGCTTTGAAGAAAAGAGCAAAATTTGTTAACTTTCCTGTTGTCTTCCCCTGCGAACAGATCGACTAACAAACAACCCAAAGGTCAAATAGTCTTCCATGCACTAGTTCAGGGACCACTTGTGGGGGATAAAAAATCCTACTAAGACGATTCACCAGCATGTTGGAGATTCCAGGAAGGTAAGCTGCTTGTAGAAGAGCTCTATAATTGTGATCACACTTCCAAAGTGCCAGAGAGTTTCCTGGCACAGGATCCAGGACCCTATGCCGCCTTGTTTGTTTACATAATATACTGCCACTTGGCTGTTGGTTTGGATCAGAATTCTCTTTTCCTGAAAGTGAATGGTTCATAATTCCAAGAAGTTGACTGAGTGGAGACAGTGGGCTATGAAACCAGGATTCAAATCCCACAACTACTCCTTGTAACCTACATCGATTGCCTCAGGTGCAAACTTAGATTTTAAGTCCTCTGGGGATAGGGAAATTCCTAAAGTACCTGAATGTAATCCGCTTTGAAATGCTGAAAAGTGGAATATACCGTATTTTTCGCTCCATAAGACGCACTTCCCCCCCCCCCCAAAAGTGGGGGGGGGAGGGAAATGTCTGTGTGTCTTATGGAGGGAATATAAAAAATAATTTTAATTAACTACAACCCGCCACCCTCCTGACCCCCCCAAGACTTGCCAAAAGTCCCTGGTGGTCCAGCGGGGTCTCGGGAGCGATCTCCCCCTCTCGGGCATTCGGCTGCCAGTAATCAAAATGGCGCCGGTGGCCCTTTGCCCTTACCATGTGACAGGGGCTACCGATGCCATTGGTCGGCCCGTCACATGGTAGGAACAATGGATTGCTCATACCAAAAAATGGCATTGGTAGTCCCTGTCACATGGTAAGGGTAAAGGGCCACTGGTGCCATTTGATTACTGGCAGCTGAATGCCCGAGAGGGGGAGATCGCTCCTGGGACGCCCGCTGGAGCACCAGGGACTTTTGGCAAGTCTTTGGGAAGGGGGGTCAGGAATGTGGGGGGTTGTAGTTAATTAAATTTGAAGGGTTGGGGTGGGGGGGGGGGGGGGTTGTTGGGTTGTTTTTTTTTCCATGTAATAGCACGATAAAAGTTTTCTGATCTGGGGAGTGGACCGAAATGGCCCTCCCCAGACCCGAAAACGAAATGGGGCCGAAAACAAAATTTATGTACACCCCTATGCCGGAAACAGACACTCCATAAGACGCACAGACGCCCGGGAACAGAGCCGGTTTAGCACACCATTTTTATTTTTTTTAAATCTTCCTTCTCTGAATCCTAGGTGCGTCTTGTGGTCAGGTGCATCTTATGGAGCGAAAAATACGGCAAATCAAAATTAAAAAATCAAATAAAAACATTCCTTTGCCAACCAGAAGCCTGAAAATCTTAAATGGCCAATGTGCACACCCCACTTCTCCCTGGTGAATGCATCTATTACCAGCATTACCTGATGAAGTGGAGCACTTATCTCCAGGATCTGTGGATCCAGCCACCACAGGAGAGATGTTTTAGTTTCTTTATTAACCTTTATGTTGTGCAACAAAGGCTTGAGCAGATGATCCCACTGGCCACAGCAGTGCCACTAGAGAACTCACTTGTTGAGACACGTCAAGGGAACTACGTATACTGCTGCCACCACGTGCCCAAGGACAACTAAGACTGCTCGGGTCAGGACTTGATCCCACTGTAGTAAATTCTGACCTAGTTCTTGAAGAAAGGACGCCCAATCTGACGGAAGGAATGCTTTCTTCTCCAATAACTCTGTCTATGCCCTGAAGAGCTTGATACTCTGGGTAAAATCAAACTTGATTATGACCCTAGTGACTGATGAAGCCAGTGACAGGGCTTTCTCAGGTTGGTGTACTGGATTCTCTGCAAAAGACAAATTGTCCAGGTAAGGAAAGACAAAAATCCCCTTTTGATGAAGGCAAACAGCTGCTACTACTAGGCATTTCGTGAAGACCCTTGGGTCTGCTGAAAGCCTGGAGGGAAAACCTTGTACTGGTAGCGAGAGGAATCCACCAAGAAGCTGAGACATTTCCAATGAGACTGATGGATGAGTATGTGAGCATATCCAGTCTCCTGCCTGGATGAAGGGTAGGATGGAGTGGAGGGAATTCATTTTGAACATCTCCTGTAACAAGTTTTTGTTTAGAATTCATAAATCCAAGATAGGTCTCAATATCCCCTTGACTTCTTGAAAATAAGGAAATAGTGAGAGCAGAACACCTTGCCATAATCTTTGGGAGGGACACAGCTTTTATCTCAAAGATTATAGCAAGGGGGTTCTACTCCCACTATTTCCTAATTCCCAATAAGTCAGGAGGACCGAGTCTGAGGATCAAGATTTGTCAAAAACTTGGGCCTGCTGTGGTGTTTTAGGCTAATCTCTCTCATGCTGACATCCACGACCCAGAAGCTGCTGCTGCAGAAGCTCATGAAGGGCATAATACCGCTGGAATTGGTGGAAAGGGCATCTCTCTCTGAAAGAAGGGACACTTATAAGAGAAGTAGGGATGTCTAGATGAAGAAGGCTGTTCCACCCCCTAACTAAACTAGAATCATCGGGGATGGATGAACAAAACCCTAAGGTAAGTAAAACATTAAATACTCGAATAGAAATGGGAAACATGGGAAAAAAAGGCAATTTTTGGAAAGTTATTTTATTTATTTAACATTTTTATATACCGCAATTCATGTAGCAAAGTTACATATCATTTCGGTTTACATTAAAACAATAACAAGCATATAAGAATGCAATTACATTACAACAGGGGAGTGAACTAGGATAAGAGAGAACATAAGGCATAGTAATAGTTATGGATATATATTAAATAATAGTTATATTTGTGAGTCTTTTGAAAGATTGATTGTAGATCTGGGAGAGAAATAGATTAATAAATTATATGAATTATGGATCATTTGTTTATGTTGGAGAGAAATGAAGTATTATTTTAGATTGTATTTTGATTGGTGTACTAGTGCGTAGTCTGATGGATGTTAAAGTGAGGAACGAGTAGTTGCTTGGCTTTAATCAAATGCTTGCTCGAATAGCCAGGTTTTTAGTCTCTTTTTGAAAGTGTTCGGGCATTGTTCTTGCCTTAGTTCTGGTGGTATGGAGTTCCATTCCGCGTTATGTACACTAATGTTCATAGTATGGGATAAAGACCCAGATCTGGAGGCAGTCATGGAAGAAGTTGATTTAGAAATAGTAGTTATCAAAGAGACCAGACATGTAAAACCTCGACTGGGATCTATTCAGTAAGGAATGGATGGGTAGGAAGGAAAGGAGAAGGCATGGCATTATATATAAAAAACAGTATTATAGCAACAGCATTGGTGGGCTTAAGAGTTAAGGAGGCGGTACTGTGGGTTAATCTGGAAAGAAGGAATGGAACATCTATTTATATTGGTGTAATATATAGACCTCTACCACAGATAGAGGAGATGGATAGAGATTTAATGGAAGATATTCACAGGATTGCTGTGAAAGGGGTGGTGCTGCTGCTAGGTGATTTTAATCTTCCAGATGTTGATTGGGGCATCCCAACTGTAGTATCTTCTAGAAGCAGGGAGATTCTGGATTCACTGAAAGAACTGCTCTGTCAACTGGTAATGGAACCCACATGAGAGGGGGCGATACTGGACATGGTGCTTACCAACGGGGACAGTTATTCCTGATGTTGTAGTGGATAATCATTTGGGAAATAGAACCACAGGATGGTGCCGTTCAATATTGGGACGCAAGAAATGAAGATTCATTCTAAGGCAAGGGTCCTAGACTTCAGGAAAACTAACTTTCTCAAAATGGGGAGTACCTCAAGGCGTTGTTAGCTGGATGGGAAATCCTAGAGAAAGTAGAAAGGCAATCTGCAAAACTAAAAGGAGATATAAGGCCAACTAATCTTTTTCAGGCCAATACAGTACAGTGCACTCTGGCGCATATTCATTGTGGATATCCTGAAAATCTGACTGGCTAGGGGGTCCCCAGGAAAGGGTTGGGAACCACTGACTTAGCAGAAACCTTTTGACATCATATTTCTAGCTGTCGTGCACAGCAGATCATATAGCACATCAGCAATAAAGGCTAAGGCAGATTCAACAGTGCCTCCTCTGAGTCCGCCACCAAAATCTCCTGTGCCTACATAAGAACATAAGAAAATGCCATACTGGGTCAGACCAAGGGTCCATCAAGCCCAGCATCCTGTTTCCAACAGTAATCCAGGCCATAAGAACCTGGCAAGTACCCAAAAACTAAGTCTATTCCATGTTACCATTGCTAATGGCAGTGGCTATTCTCTAAGTGAACTTAATAGCAGGTAATGGACTTCTCCTCCAAGAACTTATCCAATCCTTTTTTAAACACAGCTATACTAACTGCACTAACCACATCCTCTGGCAACAAATTCCAGAGTTTAACTGTGCGTTGAGTAAAAAAGAACTTTCTCCGATTAGTTTTAAATGTGCCCCATGCTAACTTCATGGCGTGCCCCCTAGTCTTTCTACTATCCGAAAGAGTAAATAACAGATTCACATCTACCCATTCTAGACCTCTATGATTTTAAACATCTCTATCATATCCCCTCTCAGCAGTCTCTTCTCCAAGCTGAAAAGTCCTAACCTCTTTAGTCTTTCCTCATAGGGGAGCTAATCCATTCCCCTTATCATTTTGGTAGCCCTTCTCTGTACCTTCTCCATCGCAATTATATCTTTTTTGAGATGCGGCGACCAGAATTGTACACAGTATTCAAGGTGAGGTCTCACCATGGAGTGATACAGAGGCACCATGACACTGCTACAGACAGCAGTCCTGGGAGCTAAGGTGAAAACCTCAAAAGATCTTGAGATGAATTTTCATCTTGCAGTCCTGTGAGACCTTAAGTGCTCCGTAGTCCTCCTTAGTGACAGACATGAGAGCATCAACCTTGGACCCTTTCAACAGCTCCAAAGTCTCCTCCGGAAGCAGATATAATTTAGCCAAGGCTCTGCTGACTTTCAGTCCCGCCTCTGTCGAATCCCATTTAAACAAACTTCCTTAGGATCACCCCCCTCAGGTACTGGAAATTCCCACTCCTCCAGAGAGTCCTTATCCGGATCCCTATCCAGGTCGCCATCTCCTGGAAAATCCTCAAGGGGTTCCTCAAGCAGTTGCCCCTCTGAAGCCACAGAGTCCCAATTCCAAATTGTGGTCTGGTTGAGTTTTCCTCTTTTTGGGGTGGGGGTCCCCTGAACTCCCTAAGTAGAGCTCTTTTCCTCCTTGAACCAGAACTCTTTTTGGCCAAAAATGTTTTCTGCATTAATAGCTCAAACTAATGATTCCCTCTTCTTCCCCCTCTCTCCTACAATCTGGCTCAAGGAGCACCCCGAGACTCCACAAGCTGAGCAAAGTATCCTCCCACCATGAGGGATTTGTACAGGCCTTCCCCAACTCCCTGCACGACAAGAGAACTCAAAATTGAGGCCATTCCTGCTCTGCTGGCTTCCCTGACAGACTGAGTCTGAAGTAAGCTGCTACTTCTTAGCGATAGCTTGCCAGTTCAGTATGAGAACTACAGCCTCCAGAGATGCCTTGTCCCCCATTTATGCATGCTTTGTAAAGACCAGTAAACAGTACCTTACCCCAATGGTCCCCACATGCAATATAGCATTTCCCATGCTCAGTGAGAGACGCCATAATTCAGATATGGCGCAACAGCCATCAGAACCAACCTGCACTGTGGCAATCTCCCTCCTTGCTGCCAGAAATCCTCCAACTCGCGCCACCTGCGCTACAGGCAGGACAGCCATCAATCTCCTGCTTACAGACCTCTCTAGTACAACTATCTGAATCCCCTGCTGCTCTTTTTTTTTCTGCCAAAGTTTTCTTAAAGGGACCCAATCCAAATCAAAGAATACTTTCCTTAAAGAAGTCTTCTATCCAGCGGCTAGGTAGGGAGGGAAAGGACAGGGACTGAGAAAATCAACACTGGCTATCAGACCCTGCTCACCAAATAAGTGCAATCCTACTCAACCAGAGGGATGGTACAACAATCTAACACTCCGAGAGCTATCTTCCTTCACTAACCATTCTGACTGCAGGATCGACCCCCCCCTACCATCTGCTGGAGACAGAGAATACTGAGATTTTGCAGGTGGCACAGTATCAAAAGTACAGTGAAGCTTTTGTTCTCTGTATCCATCTGCTGGTAGGGAAGAAAAACCTATCCATATGGACTGGTCTAGTGGAAGAAAAGGAAGAAAGCTATTGATACATAGAAACATAGAAATGACGGCAGAAGAAGACCAAACGGCCCATCCAGTCTGCCCAGCAAGCTTCACACATTTTTTCTCTCATACTTATCTGTTTCTCTTAGCTCTTGGTTCTATTTACCTTCCTCCCCCACCATTGAAATATCTAGCTTGATTAGTTAGGGGTAGTAGGGGTAGTAACCGCCGCAATAAGCAAGCTACACCCATGCTTATTTGTTTTACCCAGACTATGTTATACAGTCCTTATTGGTTGTTTTTCTTCTCCCCTGCTGTTGAAGCAGGGAGCTATGCTGGAAATGCGTGATGTATCAGTCTTCTCCCATGCCGTTGAAGCAGAGAGCCATGCTGGATATGCATCGAAAGTGAAGTATCAGACACATTTGGTTGGGGTAGTAACCGCCGTAACAAGCCAGCTACTCCCACACTCATGGATAATAATCTGCCTTGAAATGTACAAAGTAAACTCTAGATTGATCGAAAAATAGCAAGTTCACCATGAAAGTGTCAGAATACACTTCACCTAAAGGAAAACTAAGGGAAACTGAAAACATCTCTCTTACTTAAAAGTGTAATATAAAGGAACTTGAGCTAGAGGGTGTACATAATATCAAGGAGTAGAGAAAGGTGCAATAATCCAGCAAAAATCACCAAGAGAAAAGATCACCAAACAATACTGCATGAGACAAACTGATACTGAAAACGGATTTAACAGCAATCAGCTTGCAATGCTTCCTCTCTTATAACAGCTTTGGAATCACAGATTTGTCCTATAAAGATCTTGGAGAATGTATTTATTTGTGTGTTTTATACACCGTCATTCCATGTGAGAATCTTGGTGGCAAGAACAAGAAAACCCTGCCTACTACCATGTTTCTCTGATAAGAAGACAGGTCTTATATTTAATTTTTGTTCTGAAAAAAAGGTTAGGGCTTATTTTCAGGGATGTCATTTTTTTTCCATGATTTGTGAATGAGGACAAGACTAAACCCACCTCCTCTTTCATTCACCAATCAGATTCAATTTTCGGCTTGATTTTCAGGATTTTTGGAGTAGGGCTCTACCAATGACAGAGGCCGGCCAACGGCACAGATAGCCTGTCACATCGAAAGGGCAAAGGGCCATCGGTACCATTTTGATTACTGGCAGCCGACAGCCCGAGAGCAGGAGATCGCTCCCGGGACCCCCGTTGGACCACCAGTGAATTTTGGCAAGTTTTGGGGGGATTAGGAGGGTGGGGGGTTGCCATGAATTAAATTTGAAGGATTGGGGTGGGATTGGGGGTTTTTGTTTTTTTTTTACAACCCCCTGTCTGCCCCTCCCCCCCAGGGTTTCGGTAAGTCTTTGGGGGGGGGGGGGGTTCGGGCAAGTCTTGGGGTGCAACCGTGCCGCGCTGGTACACCTATAACTAGGGCTTATTTTTTGAGTAGGGCTTATATTTCAAGCCCTACTCCAAAAATCCTGAAAATCAAGCTAGGGCTTATTCTCAGGGTAGGGCTTATTATCAGGGAAACACGGTAGCTAATCTTTAGGAACCAGTGTATGCCAAGACTGTACATCCCTAGAACTGAAGGTGGTATTGGTCTTATACAAAGTTAACACACACAGAGCTACTATCAAAAGAATTCAGGCTATACTTAATGGTATCAACAGATTCAAAAGCCCAACAAATGCTGAAGTATGAAAGTGGACAGCCACCAGCAGTCTCCATTCTTAAATTTGGACAAGTATTCAGACAAATGGAAGGACAAGCGATAAGAACAAAGAATTTGCAAGAAAAGAGAAGGAAAAATAATTTTGCAAAAGAACAGATACAATGGCAAATATAAAGAATAACTTCAGAAAACCCATTTACATCAAAATTTGACACAGGAATGGCTGAGAGGTGAATTTAAACTTAAAGATGAGAGACTTATAATTGAAGTACAGGTCAGTGGACTACAGACAGACAAGATAGTTCACAATATAACGTATATTATACATCATAAAAAATGGTTCTACTAAATTAGGTTCAATGTAGTATATGAAACATAATCCAGGATTGTGAAACTACAACTAATAAATAAAGTTTAAGCTTCTATATTTAATACAGCAGTACATGACCTTTGGGAGACATTCAAAACTGGCTGCTCAGAAATGTATTTTTTTCTAGACACTAGGTCATCCTCCTTTCCATCTCTGTGGTCCTATCAAATAAACATATGTCAAACTGATCCATTTAGCGAAATGTCCTTCATTGGGGTCGATGTAAAAAAATTTGCTTTGAAAGCGGGCACTGAGTGTTCAGCACTTGCTTTCCTAAACCGCCCCCAGGCACCCCTCTTGGGGGCGCCATGCAATCTTCAAATTGCGCGCCCCTAGCACCTCCTTGATAGCGGGAGTCCGGAATTGGCTGGCGCACAGCCAGGTGTTCAGGAAATGGATGCTTGTTAACTGTGCAACCATTTCCTGAACCTGACCGCTGACACTTTTTAAAAAATTTTTTAAAAGATTTTGTTCCTCCTACTTAATATCGCAATGATATTAAGTAGGAGGATGTACAGAAAAGCAGTATTTTCTGCTTTACGGTACAACTTTTGGGAGTGCTTAGCAATTAACGCCTGCTCTTGGTAGGCATAAGGGGATTAGATCGACCCTACACAACCCGCATCAGCCCCATTGTGAGGTCCAGGAGCCAGTGGTGGCTCCCACTTACTCTAAGTACAATTCCAGGATTCACTCCCTACAATACAAAAATTCCTCACCCTCTCTGGAGTAGCTGTTCTGTAGCGAGTTTGAGCCACGTAGTGTCCAAATTTCCACACTGTTCTCATGAGACTGTGAGAAGAGCACAGGAATTCAGGTACCATGCAACTCCGGGAGAAAGCAAATGTTGCTTACCTGTAACAGGTGTTCTCACAGGACAGCAGGATGTTAGTCCTCACATATGCGGGACATCACAGGATGGAGCCCAATCTCAGAACACTTTTGTCAAAGTTTCCAGAACTTTGACTGGCCCCTACTGGGCATGCCCAGCATGGCACTAACCCTGCAGCCAGCAGGGGTCCCCCTTCAGTCTTGTTTAAAAGCTACAGGCAGTGCTGAAAAATAAGAAAACATTACGAACCCAACACTGCGGGGCGGCAGGTGGGTTTCGTGAGGACTAACATCCTGCTGTCCTGTGAGAACACCTGCTACAGGTAAGCAACATTTGCTTTCTCACCGGACAAACAGGATGGTAGTCCTCACATATGGGTGAGTACCGAGCTGAGGATGTCCGAACATGCACCAAATGTACCCAAAGGCGTGCAAGAGGCACAACAACTGGGGTGGAAATTGGTAGAGGGCATCCTGAACCCTACCGGGCAGGCGGAAGGGTGTTGGTACATCACGTTGCAAACAGGTTACGAAGGACAGACTGGCCGAAGATGGAATCTTGTCTTCCGGCTTTGTCCAAGCAATAGTGGGCTGCAAAGGTGTGGAGAGAACTCCAGGTGGCAGCCCTGCAAATGTCAGGAAGCGGCACCAATCGTAGGTGTGCTACTGAAGTTGTCATGGCCCTCTCAGAGTGTGCTTTAACACAGTCTTGAAATGGAAAGCCCGCTTGCTGATAGCAAAAGGATATGCAGTCCTCCAACCAGGAAGAGAGAGTCAGCTTACCCACAGGCTGCCCTAATTTGTTAGGGTGGAAAGAGACGAAAACTGAGTGCTTTTCTTGTGAGCAGCTGTACGGTCTAGATAGAATGCTAGAGCCCATTTACAGTCAAGGGTATGCAGAGCCTGCTCTCCTGGATTGGCATGGGGACTGGGAAAAAAAGTAGGTAGTATGATGGATTGATTGAGGTGAAAATCAAACTACCTTAGGTAAGAATTTAGGGTGAGTGCGGAGTACTGCCCGGTCCTGCAGAAGTTTAGTGTAATGTGGATAGGTAACTAGGGCCTGTAATTCACTAACTCTGCGAGCTGAAGTGATTGCCAAAAGGAAAATCACTTTCCATGTGAGATATCGAAGTTCACAAGAGTGAAGAGGCTCGAATGGTGGTTTCATGAGCTGACCCAAAACAAGGTTAAGGTCCCAAGAAGGGGTCGGAGGACGCAGTGGAGGCTTGAGGTGAAGCAAGCCCTTCAAAAAACGTGTTACAAGGGGTTGTACTGATATAGGAACATCCCCGATACCTTTATGGAAGGCGGCTACCGCACTCATATGCATTCTGATGGAAGAAGTCTTTAGACCTGACTCTGATAAATGCCAGAGGTAGTCCAAAAACTTCGTGATTGGACAGGAAAAGGGGTCAAGGGACTGAGAAGAGCACCATGACGTAAACCTTTTCCATTTGTAAGAGTAAGCTTTTCTCGTGGAAGGCTTTCGTGAAGCAATCAAGACACAGGAAACTGGTTCAGAAAGGTTAAGTGGCTGAAGGATTAACCTTTCAACATCCATGCCGTCAGGGACAAGGCTTGAAGATTGGGATGGCGGAGGCACCCGTCGTTTTGAATGATCAGAAGCGGGTCCTTTCCTAAGGGAATGTGCCTGCGAATGGAGAGATCCTGCAGTATTGAAAACCACACTTGGCGTGGCCAGTGAGGTGCTATCAGGATCATGGTTCCCTTGTCCTGACGTAACTTCACGAGAGTCTTCGAGAGAAGAGGAAGTGGAGGGAATCCATAGAGCAGACTGGTTGTCCACGAGAGGGAGAATGCGTCTCTGGGCTGAGAGTGTTTGCTGAGAATGAGAGAGCAGAAGTTCTCTACTTTGCGGTTTTGAGGAGACGCAAAGAGGTCTATCTGAGGATATCCCCATTGTTGGAAGATGGAGTTCGCTACTGAGGGGTTGAGAGACCACTCGTACGGTTGAAAGATGCAACTCAGCTTGTCTGCCAACACATTGTCCACTCTCGGCAAGTAGGTGGCCCTGAGATACATTGAATGGGAGAGAGCTTCCGCCCATATCTGTGCAGCTTCCTGACACAGAAGGAAGGAGCCCGTGCCTCCCTGTTTGTTGATGTACCACATGGCCACCTGGTTGTCCGTCTGGATCAGGATAACTTGATTTGAGAGGTGATCTGAAATGCCCTGAGAGCATATCTTATTGCTCGAAGCTCCAGAAAATTTATTTGGTGTTTGGCATTCCCTGGAGACCAAGATCCTTGTGTCTGCAGATTGGTCAATGGGCTCCTCAGCCGAGGTTGGAAGCATCGGTGGTGAGAGTTATTGGAGGGTCTGGAGCCTGAAAGGGCAAGCCTTGGAGGATATTGTTCTGATTTTTCCACCAGGCAAGAGACTGACGGAGTGAGTCGGTTATGTGGACAATGGTCGACAGGGACTGAATGCTTTGAGTCCATTGAGACCGTAGAGTCCACTGCATGACTCTCATGGCCAAACGGGCCATTGGTGTGACCTGAACTGAGGACGCCATGTGACCCAGGAGGATGAGAAAGTGGCATGCAGTCACGGAGCGCTGAGACTGCAGCTGGTGTGCAAGTAACACGAGAGTGAGAGCTCATTGTCGAGCCAGAAAATTCTTTGCCTGCAAGTTGTCCAAGTCTCCCCAATGAACGACAAGGTTTGAGATGGGACTAAGTAGGATTTGTCATAGTTGACAAGAAATCCTAATGAAATTAGAGTGTGTAAGGTTAGATTGAGGGACGACAGAGCAGCTTGCTGAGTGGGAGCCCTGATTAACCAGTCGTCTAGGTAGGGGTAGACGTGAACACCTTGGGTCCTGAGGAAGGCTGCAACTACTAAGACGCATTTTGTGAAGACTCATGGCACAGATGCTAGGCCGAATGGAAGCACTCGGTATTGATAGTGCTTGGGACCTACTAGAAACCTCAGGTATTTGCGATGAGACGGAGTTATTGCAATATGAGTGTATGCGTCCTGGAGGTCCAGATTGCAGAGCCAGTCTCCTCTTTGTAGAAGAGGAAGAAGCGAGCCTAAGGTTACCATCTTGAACTACTCTCGCTGGAGGTACTTGTTGAGGGCCCGTAGGCCCAGGATAGGATGAACGCCTCCCGATTTTTTGGGGATTAGAAAGTACCGGGAATAGAACCCTAGGCCATGCTGAGAGTAGGGTACGGGTTCTATTACCTTGGACTGGAGGAGGGAAACCTCTTGATCCAGAAGGATGGAGTGATCGGATGTTCTCCACATCGGTAGAGGTGGGGAGTCTGGTGGCACGGAGAGAAAGTTCAGATGGTAACCCTGAACAATTATCACCAGTACCCATTGGTCTGAGGTGATTGTGCCACTTCCACAACATATGGCACTCAATCGACCTCCCACTGGTATGTGAGGCAGTGGAATCTGGCTGCTGCTCACTAGGTGGAAGTCAAAAACCTGAAGCAGGCCCTGGTTGAGGAGCTGCTTGTGGCTTTTGTTTACGTGGTTGACGAGACTGTGCTTTTTGAAAAGGTCTCATGGCAAGGGATCTGGTTGGTGGCGGGTAGGACTTCTTCGGGTGGAAGAATGACTTTTTAGAGTCCTTTCTGAAGGGCTGTTTAGAAGAATAGTCAGCAGGCATCAGAGAGAACTGTCTTAGGGTCTCATGATGGTCCTTAAGTTCCACCACCGTTTGCTGAATCTGTTCACCAAACAGATTGTCCCCCACACAGGGCAGGTCGGATAGCCTGTCTCGTACTTCAGGGCGAAGGTCGGAAGACTTGAGCCAGGCCCATCTTCTTGCTGAAATAGTGGCTGCAGATACCCTAGTGGCAGTGTCAAAGATATCATAAGATATCATAAGATGATCTGATCTCATGCTTGACTGCTTCAAAACCCTTGTTGACAAGGGTTTGAAGCTGATCTTGGAATTGTTGAGGCAGGCTATCTGTTAAATCTTGTAACTGCTTAAAAATGACCCTATTATATTGGGTCATATAGAGCTGATAGGCGGCAATCCGGGAGATGAGCAATGAGCCTTGGAATACTCGGCGGCCAATGGCATCTAAACATTTCTGGTCCTTGCCCGGGGGAAAAGAGGTATGAGGCTTTCATCTCTTTGCTCTTTTTTGGGCAGATTCAACAACTACAGATTGGTGATCCAATTGAGTTTTCTGAAAGCCTGGAGCTGACTGCACCAAATAGGTAGTGTCAAGCCTTTCTGTGCACTGGAGCAATGGAGCCAGGATGCTCCCAGTTCTTCTTGAGAAGGTCCAGAAGAAACTGGTGGATAGGGATTTTCCTTGGGAGCATCCAGGAATTGGAGCAACTCCATCATCTGATGTCTGTCATCCTGTTCAGTCTATAATTGGAAGGGAACTAATTCAGACATTTCCTTTACAAAATGTATAAAGGAGAGGTCCTCTGGAGGAGAATGCTTCCTACTTTCAGTGGGTGAAGGTGGTGAAGGTAAATCATCGATGTCTGGCGAGGAATCATCAGTTCAGGTATCATATGGATCAGCACCTGTCCCTCTAGGAACTAGAAGGGGACGGGGTGGTGGGATACCTGAAGGTCCTGGTCTAGGCATCGAAGGAATCGGAGGAATTATCGGAGGCACCGATGAAGGCATCAAAGGCACCAGCGCAGGCATCGAGGGCATCAATGGATGGCTCGGTGGCGCTGACGGACGTATCGGCACTGATGGTTGGATCGGTGGCGAGGGACATATCAGCATCGATGGCTGAGGCAGGACTCCGGATGGAGGGATGCGGAACGGTGTTTCTCCTCCCGATGACAGAGTAAGTGGAGAGGGGCACCGGAGCCATCGGTGACCAGGGGTCCATCGGTGGAAAAACGACAATGAGTGCTTCCATCCTGGATAGCAGCAGTGCCAACGCTGCTGGAATCGGGTCGGTGCTCGGTTCCACAATCGGTGCCGGTGTCGGAGGAACCTGGAGTTGTTGCATCGCCTTGTCGATGGCCTCCTGAATCATCCGGTCCAGTTCTTCTCGGAGACCTGGAGCAAGCAGCCCCAGCTCCAGAACAGAAGAAGGAGGCAGAGGCATAGCCGGAGGGACCACCATTAAAGGCGGAGTTGCGGCTCCCGATCCCCTGTCAGGTGAGGGTTGCCTCGGTGACCCAGTCGCCGAAAAGGTCAGTGCCTTTTCTGGATGGGGTTTTTTCGACGGCGGCTCGGACGATGGCGAGGTCAATGACTTCGCTCCCTCGATGTTCCGAGACTTACGATGTCGATGTTTCTCTCTGCGATCCCCTCGGTCCTGAGGGGGGAGTAGAAGGTGTCGAAGGCCAAGATGTCGTTGATGCCGGACGGTCACAGGCCGGTGGTCGATACTGGCGTGAAGTTGACGGTGCCGGTTCAGACGACATCGATGCAATGGACGGAGTCGGGGTTTGAGCACGGAAGAGAAGCTCCATCTTCTCCATTCTGGCCTTGTGACCTTTTGGTGTCATTAAGGCACATTTGGTGCACACATTAAACAGACTTTATGAGGGTCTGTGACAGACATGGTGCGATTACAGTCCAGGCACCGACGGAACTCCGATGCCATAACCATGGAAAAATTGAGCCGTGGTACGGTCGACGGCCAGTAGGCCGCGAGGGCCAAACTTGACGGTAATTGACGGAAAACGGGTAAAAACTTACCGGAGGTACTGTGGCTTGAAAAAAAGTTAAAGGAGGGACCCCTGTGGGGCAAATAAACTTTTAGTAATTCCGTGAGGAAAATTCCTGCCAGAATCTCTGCAAAGCTCCTTTACCGCGAGGCTACTGCTGCGCGGAAAAAAGAAGACTGAAGGGGGACTCCTGCTGGCTGCAGGGTTAGTGCCATGCTAGGCATTAACCCATCCTGTGATGTCACTCATATGTGAGGACTACCATCCTGCTTGTCCTGTGAGAAAAGAAAAACAAAAATAGTTGCTCCAGAGGCAGCAAGCACAGAGAGGAGAGGGAGAAATTAAACTGGGTAGACAGCAGACCTGGAGGAGATAGGATGGTGGGGACCAACTGGTGGAAAGGGCAGGATGTGATGGGGTTGGGCGACAGACAGACTGGGGAAGACAGGGCATGGTAAAAAATGAGCCAAAAGGAGAGGAAAGAGAGAATGGGCTAAGGGGGAGAGTGTGTGTGTGTAGGAATATGGTCAGTGATCAAATGTGGGGGAATAGATTTTTTATTTTTTATGAGTCCTTTTAAGTGCACCTGACCAGCCAGGCCAGCTGCATCATTTAAAAAAAAAAAAAAAAAAAAAAAGCCTCTTCGTATGGTAACGGTTCTTGCTCTTACACTATAATTGTTTTGCCAAAGTAGCAATAACTTGAAAAATAGTGACGATCTAGGTACTTTTTTTTTTTTAACTCTATTTATAAATTTTAAATTAACAAAGAAGATTTGCTTGTATCAGAGAAAAAACAATTGGATATTTTACAAAGTAAAATATAAAGAAATATACATTACAAAGAAAATAATTCATTGTAGTTATCCAATCCAAAGATAGATAAAGAAATAAGAAAGGGAAGGAAGATGAAAAATTAAGGGGAGAAAAGAGGAAATAAATAAGGAAAAGGCATTAACATAGTATTTTAACCAGCACAAAATTATTTTACACCTATTCACTTAGACCACAGGGGAAGAGGTGGATAGCGTACAAGCTTCTATAAAGACATGTAATTGCTCAGGTTGAAAGAAAATGAAACATTTGTCGCCCCTCTTAATAACACATTTACAGGGGTAACGAAGAGTAAAGGAATAGCCTAAGGAAATAGTGGCTTGCCAAAAGGAAAAAAACTCTCTTCTCCCCACTTGTGTAAGCTGAGCTAAATTGGGATAAATCCTCACTAATTAACCATAATAAGATACCGGAAATTTCCTGAAAAAATTACACATGACATTATTTTAATCTGAAACTGAAATAAATGAAACTAGTAAGATGTTTCTATTCAAAATGATCTAGGTACTTTAATGTTGAAAAAATAAACTACTGCAAATTACAAAGGAACAACTGCATTACAAAATAACACTCTAAAGTCAAGAAAATGAAAGTGCCAAAATGAATCACATTTAACAATAAAAATTTTTTTTTTAAATATTTCGACATCGATGTTTTGAAACTAAGAAGACAGTACTACACTATTCCATTTTCATTTATTTTCAAACTCAGCCATCTCTTCTAAAGAGGTTACAAAGTATATATGCAGAAAACAAAATTTTAAACAATACAAGCAAATAATCAATCAAAGGCTTTGGCAAAAAGTCATGATTTATACATCTTACGAAAAATAGGATAATTGCTTATTTAAGAGAAGAGGTAACATATTCCAAAAAATAGAGTCTACACATGACAAAGCTCTCTACTACCATCTTTAGTTTTAAGAAGCAAATACTGTGATGAGCAAGTCAGAATACAATTATAAATAATTTGATATAACAAACATAACAGTTTAACGTTTATTCTTTGTGCAATGGGAAGACAATGAGTAGGTAGTACTGAGCAATGGACAAATATGTTCGTATAATTTAGTTTGAGTAATGAAATGGGCTGCAGAATTCTGAATATGAAGCATGTGTAATTGATATTCCAGACATTCAGCTAGAAGGGAATTGCAGTAGCCAATGCGTGTCAATTAATGCATTGACTAAAATACACAAATTCAATTCACCCAAATATGGACATAGATAGCAAACATTTCAAAGATGCAAAACTCAGGTCTTAACAATAACACAAATATGCTTCTGAATTGATAAAAGAGTCACGATACACTCCCAAAATTGTAATTTCAGCACTTGGCTGTAGATTATGGATCTGATCAAATTTGAAGACACTCAAGAAAGAAGGACATTTGAGCCATAAAAACAGTTTAGTTATGGTTCAATTTTAATCTACTGAAAATTAAACCAGTGATCAACCTCTCATAAACAGTTGCTTTATTTGAGTATCATATCAGAACAATGTACATCTAATAATAAATCTGTATACTGTCAGCATACATAGTATAAAAAATAAAGATTACCACTAATCATTTGAGTAAGGATTAACATATAAATGTTAAATAATGTAGGAGGCAAAACAGACCCCTGTGGTACTCTAGATTCTAGGTCCCATAGTTGGGACAAACCATAAAAAGAAGGTGAACCAAGCAAGGGCTGTGCCTTCAACACCAATGGACTCCATGTGAGTTAATAACATCTTGTGATTCATCGCAACTAAGACAGCTGAGAGATATAGAGAGATGAATACACAATTCTGGTCTTTATCTTGGCCTCTCTGAAATTTATCCAATGTCAATAAGGCAGACTTTGTGCTATAATTGGCCCTAAAGCCAGATTGGCCCGATTTCAAAATATTGAAATCCTATAAATACTCAACTAATTTAAGTTCTATGGTTCTTTCAATTATTTTCTCTAAAAAGGATAAATAAGAAATGGGACGTAATCCGACAAAATCCATATGTCCCTTTGTCAGAATGGGATAAATAGCAGCCTTCTTTATTAGAGAAGGAAAAACTCCTTCAAACATCAGTTAACTGCAGCTAGTATTTGTGAAACAATATTTACTCCAGCTCCTTTTAATTATGAAGCATCAAATAGTTTGGCCTTGAAGATTAGATGCTTCATTGTTTTCAAAGATAAGTAAAAGGATGATGATGAAGACATTTGTGGTACAGCCTAGGAGTTTTCCCCATCAGGGGAGGAAATAACAGACAACCTTCTAACAAAATTCTTAGTGGTCTGATTTCCCTGATAAATATTTGCTGGACTATTAACTACATAAGAGCATAAGAACATAAGAAATTGCCATGCTGGGTCAGACCAAGGGTCCATCAAGCCCAGCATCCTGTTTCCAACAGAGGCCAAAACCAGGCCATAAGAACCTGGCAATTACCCAAACACTAAGACCGGTTAGCCTCACTTCGGTGGTGGGAAAAGTAATGGAGTCACTGTTGAAAGAGAAAATAGTGAACTATCTACAGTCGGGAGAATTGCTGGACCAGAGGCAGCATGGATTCATTGGAAGATCCTGTCAGACAAATCTGATTGACTTTTTTGACTGGGTAACCAAGGAATTGGATCAAGGAAGAGCACTCGATGTCATCTACTTGGATTTCAGCAAAGCTTCTGACACTGTCCCGCACAGGAGACTGGTGAATAAAATGAGAAGCTTAGGAGTGAGTGCCGAGGTGGTGGCCTGGATTGCAAACTGGTTGACGGACAGAAGACAATGTGTGATGGTAAATGGAACTCTCTCCGAAGAGAGAGCGGTTTTAAGCGGTGTACCGCAGGGATCGGTGTTGGGACAGGTCCTTTTCAATATCTTTGTGAGTGACATTGCGGAAGGGATAGAAGGTAAGGTATGTCTTTTTGCGGATGACACTAAGATCTGCAACAGAGTGGACACGCCGGAAGGAGTGCAGAGAATGAGACGGGATTTAAGGAAGCTGAAAGAGTGGTCGAAGATATGGCAGCTGAGATTCAATGCCAAGAAGTGCAGAGTCATGCATATGGGGAGTGGAAATCCAAATGAACTGTATTCGATGGGGAGAGAAAGGCTGATGTGCACGGAGCAGGAGAGAGACCTTGGGGTGATGGTGTCTAATGTTCTGAAGTCGGCGAAACAATGTGACAAGTTGATAGCTAAAGCCAGAAGAATGCTGGGCTGCATAGAGAGAGGAATATCGAGTAAGAAAAGGGAAGTGATTATCCCCTTGTACAGGTCCTTGGTGAGACCTCACCTGGAGTATTGTGTTCAGCTCTGGAGACCGTATCTCCGAAGAGACAGAGACAAGATGGAGGCGGTCCAGAGAAGGGCAACCAAAAAGGTGGAAGGTCTTCATCAAATGACTTATGAGGAGAGATTGAAGAATCTAAATATGTACACCCTGGAGGAAAGGAGGAGCAGAGGTGATATGATACAGACTTTCAGATACTTGAAAGGTTTTAATGATCCAAAGACAACGACAAACCTTTTCCGTAGGAAAAAAAATCAGCAGAACCAGGGGTCACGATTTGAAGCTCCAGGGAGGAAGATTCAGAACCAATGTCAGGAAGTATTTCTTCACAGAGAGGGTGGTAGATGCCTGGAATGCCCTTCCGGAGGAAGTAGTGAAGACCAGAACTGTGAAGGACTTCAAAGGGGCGTGGGATAAACACTGTGGATCCATAAAGTCAAGAGGCCGTCAATGAAGAGTGGGTGGCTCGCCAGAATGACGGCTACTGCCTGGAGATAATACCCTTATTCAATAAACATACACATGGTTACTGTGACTCCAACATCGCTCTAAGCTACAACAGCAAGAGAAAATGTGGAAAAAAGGATTTGCACTCACAAAGCGGGGAATAGCTGGCTTGTTACGGTGGTTACTACCCCAAACCAAATAAGCCTGATACTTCACTTTCAATGCATATCCAGCATAGCTCTCTGCTTCAACGGCAGGGGAGAAGAAAACCTAATACTTCACACATATCCAGATTAGCTCTCTGCTTCAACGGCAGGGGAGAAGAAAAACTGATACTTCACGCATATCCAGCATAGCTCTCTGCTTCAACGGCAGGGGAGAAGAAAAACTGATACTTCACGCATATCCAGCATAGCTCTCTGCTTCAACAGCAGAGGAGAAGAACTGTGAAGGACTTCAAAGGGGCGTGGGATAAACACTGTGGATCCATAAAGTCAAGAGGCCGTCAATGAAGAGTGGGTGGCTCGCCAGAATGGCTCGCCCGTAAGTGCAAGCGATGCTCCTCTTCTGCACGCACTGATGCTTCTCCTCCTTCCTGCCCACGCGGCTCCGGCAACGTTTACTTCCGGGGCCGCACAGGCAGGAAGGAGGAGGAGAATCAGTGCGTTCAACATGATCTTTTTCTTTGGGCTGTGGTGAAGTGAGCCTCACCACGGCCCTGCCTGTCGCTGCGCCTCCCTGCGCCCGGGGGCATTGGGGGGGGGGGGGGGCTGGAGGGATACTAAAAAACTAAAAAACTAATTTTAAAGGGTTGGCGCAGCCGAAAAAAAAAAAAAAGGCTCTGCACAGCCAATAAAAAAAAAAAAAAAATCGATAGTCCCGAAACGCTAGGCGTGTCAGCAAAAACGGCTCGGCGTGTCACCTTTGACACGCGTGTCATAGGTTAGCCATCACTGCCCTAAACCAAGGTGTTCCCCAAGGCTCTTCCCTTTCATATACTCTCTTCAATATATACCTCCTACCGCTCTGCCATCTATTATCCAATCTCAAGCTTCCACACTTTCTTTATGCAGATGATGTACAAATTCTCATACCCATCACTGACTCTCTACTCAAAGCCCTCAATACTTGGGATTCCACGCTACAGTCTATCAACAAGCTTTTAAGTAGCATCCATCTAGCCCTTAACACCTCTAAAACTGAGCTTATGCTTATTGCCCCTACAACCTACTCCCACCCCCTCTCCCCACAACACACCCTTCCACCGCACATCTCCTTTTCCCAACAGGTACTGGACTTAGGGGTCATCCTAGACGATCAAATAAATTTAAAGAAATTTATCAACTCAACACTCAAAGAATGCTTTTACAAGATACATATCCTAAAGAAACTTAAACCATTGCTTCATTTCTCTGACTTTTGCACAGTCCTACAAGCTATGCTCTTCTCCAAAATCGATTACTGTAACTCGCTCCTCATAGGCTTACCCAAAAATGCCATCCACCCCCTACAAATTCTGCAAAATACTGCCGCCCGCATCCTCACCAATACACGCAGCAACGAACACATTACTCCTGTTTTAAAAGAGCTCCACTGGCTACCGATCTCCTCCTGCATACAATACAAGACTCTTTCAATCATTCATAAAGCACCTCACAACTCCGACATGAACTGGTTCAAAGACTCCCTCCAATTCCACATTTTTTCCAGACCGACAAGAAACCAATACCTTGCCACCATACGCACCCCCCCTCTCCTAAACTCACCAATCTTGCCTCCATCAAAGCCCGAGCCTTCTCCTTAGCCAGTCCCGTCTTATGGAATACAATGCCCAGACCTGCGCCAAGAACTAAGCCCAAAATATTTTAAGCAAAAACTCAAAACGTGGCTATTCTCTCAAGCTTACTCCTAATATCTACACCTTGGCCCTCTACTCTCCGCACGCACACATCTTCTTTGCCTATCCTCCCTCAATCCCCCCTTAGCTAACTTCCTTTTTTGATTCCCTCCCTCCCCCCTTGCAGTCCCAATGCATCCAGCTGTGTTTCTTAAATTGTATATATTATATAGCATTGTTTTGCCGTTATATATCTTATATAACTCTTATACTACCTTGTTTTTCTCCTATTTTACGCTATTCACTGAAGTCTAAACTCATTTATGCTCTCATGTTTATTGTCAAACGCCTACGGCACCATACTCTTGTTCAATGTACACCGACGTGATATCTTCGATGAACGTCTGTATATAAAAACCACCAAATAAATAAATAAATAAATATAGAATGTCGGTATATAAAAAAACAAATAAATAAATAAATATAAAACAGGGGAAAAGCTAATATGCCAAAAGACATATAGTAAAGGATAGATAGCTCTAATTCCTAAAAGGAAAAGATGTAAAATTAACTTAATACAATCGATATTAAAGTTAACTAATGCTATATCATAAACAATCACTGCAATATATACAAGACTGTTTATGCAAACTTGAAACATGAGTGCGCACATACAAAGCCAGTACAATCAAATGAAAAAGCTCAGAGGATCACTGGCTAGAAGTACTTTCAAATTAGAATACTTAGAACAAGCCAAACTAGGTCTTCAAACCAGCCAACTAATATAGTTGGCATTATAACAATTAGAATACACTATGCATGAATATTATAATATATTGCTCTAGAAATTACTGTACCTAGTTAATTGTTCTAGGTGCCAAAATCAAATTTTATGAAATGCTAAGTGAAAAGGCCCATCAAAAATGACAGGCTGAGATAAGCCACTGCACCTGCCTCCCTACATCCATTGCTACTTCAATCTGCCAGCCCGCACAGACCGTTCTTAAAAGCCTAATGATTTCATCTTTTGTTCACCTCTTTATATTGTCAACTAAACTATTTCTTTCCCCTCATAATGGCATTGACCATGGAGTAGCCATATGGGTCATTACCTGACCCACTGTCCCACTGTAGCGGTATAAGGCATGGCTTGTTTCAGCTGGTTGGATCTGGGCCACCCACCAGCCATATTGCTCACAGGGTCATCCCCAAACCACAGGTCAGTCACTTAGCTTCTCCAGATAGCATAAATGGTGCAGCAGCATACAACGATGTATGCTATGTGTATTCTGCGCATATACATGGCACTCAGGTAAAGCAAACAAAAATGACATGAACAAACAACTGGCTATTATTTACATAGAAATACATTAATTTTCAGTGAAAATCAAATTTATTTTATTTATTTAAACCTTTTTTTTTAAACCGACATTCAAGATGGGTATCTTATCATATCGGTTTACATTGAACAAAAGTAAAGAGAACTTTAACACTAAACGTAGCTGGGAGGTAACAGGAGCTACAAATACCTATGTGCTATATTAAACAATTCTCAACTTCTGTAAACTGGAATATATTTATCTTATGCAACTATATATTTAAGCATATTTAAAAAAAAAATATAGTAAAAGAGGGCATGCTGTCTGAGTCTCTCTCTCTCTACACACACACACACACATATATATAATATATATATATATATATATATATATATATATATGCACACACACAAAAATTACTCCCAATGGAAAATGGAAAAAAGCACAATCTATATTATTATAAACACCATAAATCAAGAAATTTTTTATTTGTTATATACAAAAACTTTTATTACTTCAATTATAAATTTTATAAAAACATTCTCATATCCAATATTTATCACAATTTTTTGATATAATACTTTATATAAAACAGTTAACACATATTTAATGTGTAAAAAACTGAATACATCACTGTTCACAGCCCTCACTTCTATGCTGTTACTAAGGTCAAGCTGACCCTCAATAATTATGTATCTCTTTCTAAACCATGCAATATTAATCACTGCTGATGAACATCATAAATTAAATTAACCTCTTCATTGATCATCATATCCACATGATAATTTTTTTTACCAACATTCATTTGAAAATACAATGTAACATTGCATCCCCCACTTTATATATAATTCAAAAATTATCAGCTTACGCGAATGGTATGTGTGTGTATATTTTATTTTACTTTACCTCTATTAGATTTCAACAACAGAGGACAAGACTTAAGTGTTAATTTATCTTATAGCCGATATACTTAAAGTAGACATGACTTATCACAACCACTAAGTAATATTTAATATGAAACTATGTTACAGTATTTGATGGCACCTGTTTAGTTAATATAACTCAACACATTTAAGTTTGAAATTATGTGCCTTATTGTGATCCGTTGTGACGGCAACTAGCTTAACGACGGTATAGAAAAGATTTTAAATACATTTTTTAAATAAATGTGAAGATACAAGATGTAACAAGTGGTTCAATTCCCATCAATTCACGAAGTGAAAGAAACTGTCAAAAATGATGGGCTGAAAAAGCTTTTTCCCATGCATGTAGTGAATCAGTGATGTCTCACTGCCTGCCAGATAAGTCACCCTCTCACACTGCCTCCACTACCCTCGCCTTCCCTGTGACAGTGTACATCTCTCCTACAGACATACATTGCCACAGATATTTTTGCTGTCTCTCACAAGCGGTTTTGTGCTTGCCTCATTATTCCTTTCATTTTTGACAGGTGAGTCAGTGTTACTGTGTCCTGTATGCAGTCTCTTTATGTGTTGGTGCTCTGCCCACTGAGAGTGGGTGAGACTCTCTTGCTGTGTCTTACTGGAGAAATTACTTACCTGATAATTTTGTTTTCCTTAGTGTAGACAGATGGACTCAGGACCAATGGGTATAGTGTACTCCTGATAGCAGTTGGAGACGGATTAGATTTCAATCTGACGTCAGCCCTAGTACATATATCCTTGCAGGAAGTGCAGCTCTTCAGTATTCTTCTCGAAAAGTATTGTGGACATATGTATGACTGAATAATTTGAATAACTTGATTAACTTTATAACTTGCGATAACTTGATTAACTTAATTAATTTGAACTGGTTGAATTGGCTATAGCTGGAGACCGCCAGTGCCCTCAACCGAGAAACGTCAACACCCGGTAGGATGGGTGTCCTAGATGAAGGAAAGCATGGCTTACCCGTGAATCACTTGCTCCCGGGGATATCCCCCAAGAATTCCATGAGTAACGGCAGCCGTGGGTGGGATGCTGAGTCCATCTGTCTACACTAAGGAAAACGAAATTATCAGGTAAGTAATTTCTCCATTTCCTACCGTGTAGCAGATGGACTCAGGACCAATGGGATGTATAAAAGCTACTCCCGAACCGAGTGGGAGGCTGCCCGTGACCCACTTAGTACTGCCCTTGCAAATGCTGTGTCCTCCCAAGCCTGAACATCCAGGCGGTAAAACCTGGAGAAGGTGTGGATGGAGGACCATGTCGCCGCTCTGCAGATCTCAGAGGGTGACAGCACCTTGGTTTCCGCCCAGGACACTGCCTGGGCCTTGACTTGTAAAAGCGGTGGCTTGCCCGCTTCTACGTAGGCTGCCTTGATGACTTCTTTGATCCAGCGGGCTATGGTTGCTCGCGAGGCCACTTCCCCTTGCTTCTTCCCGCTGTGAAGGACGAATAGATGGTCCGTCTTTCGTACGGATTGCGACCTTTCCAGGTATCAGACTAGGAGCCTGCCAACGTTGAGATGGCGTAGACTTTGGGCCTCTTCCAAATTCTTATGCTCATCTGGCGATGGTAGCGAGATGGTTTGGTTGAGATGGAAGTGAGACACCACCTTGGGGAGGAACGACGGAATTGTGCATAACTGGATGGTTCCCGGGGTGAGTCTGAGGAACAGCTCCCGGCAGGACAGTGCTTGTAGCTCGGATATATGAGGGGCCAAACAGACTGCAAGCAGGAAGGCTGTCTTCAGTGTTAATAGTCGGAGAGACAGGCCACGGAGAGGTCGGAAAGAGGTTCCTGCAAGGAAATCTAAGACCAGGTTGAAATTCAAAAGAGGCACCGGCCACTTCAGGGGTGGTCGGATCTGCTTGACTCCTTTCAGAAAGCGGGAGACATCCGGGTGAAAGGCTATGCTGCTGCTCTCGCTCTTGGTTCCGTAGCATGACAATGTGGCCACCTGCTGTACCTTGATGAAGTTGAGAGACAATCCCTTCTGTAGGCCGTTCTGCAGAGATTCCAAAAACACAGGAATTTTGACCGAGCATGGTATGATGCTGCGGTCCTCGCACCAGGCTTCGAATACTCTCCAAATCCTTATGTATGCTACGAATGTGGAGAACTTACTTGTTCGGAGTAGGGTGTCAATTACTGCCCCCAAGTATCCGCTCTTCCTTAGGCGAGTCCTCTCAATGGCCAGACCGTAAGAGAGAATCGAGCTGGGTCCTCGTGGAGGATCGGTTCCTGTTGGAGCAGGTCTGTGTGTGGAGGTAGCAGCAGGGGGCTCCCTGTCAGCAGTCTTCTTGGCCAGTCCGGGGCCACTAGAAGTACTGGTCCCCTGTGGTGTTCTATCTTGTGGATGATTGCACCCAATAGGGGCCACGGCGGGAAGGCGTATAACAGAGTCTCCTGTGGCCAGGTCTGTACCAGGGTATCAATTCCCTGGGACTGGGGTTCCTATCTGCGGCTGAAGAAACTGGATTCTTGGGCGTTGGACCAGTTTGCCAGGAGGTCCATATTGGTGTTCCCCAATGGTTTACTATCAATTGGAATGCTGTGGTAGACAGCCTCCATTCTCCTGGATCTAGACTTTCTCTACTGAGGTAGTCCACAGTGACGTTGTCTTTCCCGGCAATGTGGACGGCAGAGATCTCTTGAAGATTCACTTCCGCACATGACATTAGGAGGTCTATATTCAGAGACACCTGTTGGCTTCTGGTTCCTCCCTGACGGTTGATGTAGGCCACTGTTGTGGCGTTGTCAGACATTACTCTGACCGCTTTGTCTCGGAGTCTGCGAACGAACCTTAGGCAGGCTAGTCTGACTGCCCGGGCTTCTAGGCGATTGATGTTCCATACCGACTCTTCTTGGGCGGTTAACTCCTGGCAATGTGCTCCCCATCCTCATAGGCTGGCATCCGTGGTGAGTAGGATCCAGGTTGGTGAGGATAGTCTCGTTCCCTGGCTCAGATGGGCTTCTTGTTGCCACCATCGTAGTTGGGCCCGAACTCTGTCCGGGAGCTAAAGCTGTATGGTGTAGTTCTGGGACAGTGGATTCCATCGTGATAGTAGTGAGCGTTGTAGGGGTCTCATGTGAGCTTGTGCCCATGGCACTGCTTCCAGTGTGGATGCCATGAGGCCGAGAACTTGTAGGTAATCCCATGCTGTGGGGCGAAGTTCGCTCAACAGGGTTCGTAACTGGGTCATCAGCTTTGATCTCCTTGTCGGTGTCAGGATGACCTTGTCTTGTTTGGTGCCGAACCGGACTCCCAAGTATTCTAGAGATTGGGAGGGCTGCAGGCATCTCTTGTTTGTGTTGACCACCCACCCGAGGCTCTCCAGTACAGTTTTGACTCTTGGTTGCCTGGTGGCTTTCCTCTGGGGATTTCGCTCTGATCAGCCAATCATCCAGATAAGGATGCACGCGGATTCCTTCCTTCCTCAGTGTTGCTGCCACCACCACTATGATCTTGGGGAACGTCTGGGGTGCAGTGGCTAACCCGAAAGGTAGTGCCCAGAACTGGTAGTGACAGTCCAGGATTGAGAAGCGTAGAAAACGCTGATGCTCTTGATGGATCGGAACGTGTAGGTAGGCTTCCGACAGATCCAGGGATGTAAGGAACTCTCTCGGTTGTATCGCCCTTATTACCAAGCATAGTATTTCCATGCGGAAGCGAGGAATCTTCAGCTGACGGCTGACCGCCTTGAGGTCCAGGATGGGTCTGAACATTCCTTCTTTCTTGGGGACGATAAAATAGATGGAATAATGTCCAGTATTTATTTGTTATGGAGGCAACGGTGTTATAGCCTCTAAGGCTAGCAATCTGGTCAGTGTAGCTTCCACTGCCATCCTCTTGGAAGGCTCATGGCAGGGAGATTCTACAAACTTGTCCGGAGGGAGGTGGTGGAAATCCAGGTAATATCCCTCTCGAATGATGGATAGGACCCACTTGTCCAAAGTTATCTCGACCCATATTTGGTAGAATAGGGCAAGTCTGCTCCCTATGGCTTCTTCCTTTGGATGGATTGGCTGATTTTCATTGTGGGGTGCGGCTGGGGCCGGAGCCCGAGCTGGCTCCCTTTTTGTTGTGCTTGTTCCGAAAGGACTGGCTCTGGCCTGCGGGGCGGGCCACTTGATATGTGCTTCTATATGGGTTGAAGCGCTGTGATCCTCTGCCCCTGGAGGTTCGGGGGCAGGATCGCTGGTTTCTCTTATTCCTGTCCTCCGGTAGCCGCGGCAATGGGGACTCGCCCCATTTGTTGGCTAGATCTCTCTAGTTCACTTCCGAACAGGAGTGTTCCCTTGAAAGGCATCCTTGTGAGTCTCGTTTTGGAGGATGCGTCGGCCGACCAGTTTCGGAGCCAGATTTGTCTTCTGGCTGCCACGGCGGATGACACTCCTTTAGCTGCAGTGCATACCAGATCAGAAGCGGCGTCCGCGAGGAATGATACAGCTGGTTCCAGGGCCTCCCCAGGAGTGTTGTTCCTGGTCTGTGCTAAGCAGGCACGTGTCACCATGGCACAGCAAGCCGCGATCTGTGAAGACATAGTGGAGACGTCAAAGGACTGTTTGAGGATAGATTCCAGACGTCTGTCTTGAGCATCCTTGAGTGCTGCTCCTCCCTCCATCAGGATAGTCGTGCGCTTCGAGGCCGCGCAGACCATGGCACCCACTTTCGGACATGCCAGGAGATCTTTGGCGGCTGGGTCCAGAAGGTACATGGCTGCCAGAGCCCAGCCCCCTTTGAATGTAGTTTCTGGGGCATCCTATTCCAGGTCAATTAGTTGCTGGACGGCTTGTAATAGTGGGAAATGGCGGGAGGTCTGACGGAGTCCCTCTAATAGTGGGTTCGTCTTAGGTTCCCCCGAGGCACTTGTGCCCGGGATAGTAAGCTCTTTTAAGCTGTGTGTGACCAGGTCTGGAAGCTCGTCCTTGGTGAAGAAGTGTCTCATGGTTAGGTGGGGCTCTGTCCCTGGAGGGAGTTCTCCTTCCTCCAGGGGTTCTGAATCCTATTCTGAATTGTCCGTGTCCCCGAAGGTAGGGCTTCTGGGCATTGGGATCACTTCCCTGGGCATAGAGGGTCCCAGCATGTTGAGGTCCTCTGGTGGAGCCTGTGGCATTATTATAGGAGGCCCCGGTTGCATGTGGACGAAGGTATGTAGACTTTTGAAGAATTCCACCCAGGAGATAGATGCTGGGTCTAGACTAGGGGGCACCGTGTCCCTGGGAAGCCCCGTTTGAGGGGGGGTCCCACTGTGCAATGCTAGGTCCGGCGTACTGCTTGAGAGGCTGGAGCCCGGTACCGGCTGGGGAGGGCCGTGAGTTGGATCCCCTAGGGCCTCTTCACACTGTATATACAGGGCCATGGCCTCCTCATGCTGTGCAGCTCTAATGTGACATGCCGGGCAAAGGCCCTGAGCTTTGAGTTTATTTTCCGGTGGTGCCATGGCTTGTGCACGTAAAATACAGTTGTGTGCTCCGGTGTGCGTCTAAGTTGTGCGCTCAGGGAGATGTGCGCACTGTTGTGCGCACAGGTCAAAGTTATGCGCCCAGCACAGTAAGCGCGTGGCTATGCACGTCGCTTGTGCGCCCGGTACTTGGGCGCGTGACGTTGTGCACACAAGGTATTTGTGCGCATGGCTCGCCTCTGTGCACACGGATCAAAACGGCGGACAGGCGGCGAACAGAGCAAAATGGTGACGGCGACCACGTGGACAATATGACAACCACCTCGGAGGGTCTCCACATGGGAGGACCCTCGGATCTGACCGGGGTCTAGCCCTGCTAGGGCAGATCAACCCGGTGGCACTGGTCCCGGCTGGTGACCTGTGCGGCTCCTCGAGCTTCGGAGACCAGAGACTTTTAAATAGATTTCTACCTTACCTTGTCTCGGCGCTTCCCGGTCTCGTTCCGGGCGGTCTCTGGCTGCGGGGGGAGAGGGAAAATGCCTTCACCGCCTCGCTCGAAGTTGCACCCGCTGCCTCTCAGCCTCACCCGATGTTGGGGGCTAGGTCCCCACCGAGGGCCATCTGCCGGTCCGAGGCTTACCTCCGAGGGATCGCGGAAATCAACTCGGGGAAATCTCAACTGGGGTAGGGTCCCATTGGGTGTCACCGCAGGAGAGCGGGGCTCATCTGTAGAGGTAAGATTTCTTCTTATTTTGGTTCTCTTTGGTAAATTTACTCTAACGCTGTGCGAGCGTGCATAGAGTACCTGTTATTTAATACCAGAAAGACTTCTCTCTCCAGTATACTTCCCCGACGTGAGCAAGGGGCAACACTTCCCCCACATCCAAAGGTTCTTTCAACTTTACATGTTTTCTACACAATTCCCCAGACATCTTGCCACTGAAACCCAGGGTAAGAGTTAAAGGGTCATCCTTTCCTACTCTTGCTAGAGTTACCCTTAACCAAGCCCCAATTACCAAAACTACCCAATATGATTTTTGCCTAGTATCTTTCCATACACCTTTACTTGAGTCCATATTAAGTTCAGAGTTCCATTCCGCCTCCTCAAAGTACATTCTTTCTAGAATTCTTTCTGTAAGGACATAAGAACATAAGATATGTGATACTGGGTCAGACCAAGGATCCATCAAGCCCAGTATCCTGTCTCCAACAGTAGCCAATCCAAGTCACAAGTACCTGGCAAGTACCCAAATATTAATAGATCCCATGCTACTGATACCAGCAACAAGCAGTGGTAATGCCCTATTGATTAATAGCAGTTTATAGACTTCTCCTCCAAGAACTTATCAAAACCATTTTTAATCCCAGCTACACTGGCTGTCTTAACCTCATCTTCTGGCAACGAATTACAGAACTTAACTGTGCACTGAGTGAAAAAGAATTTTCTCTGATTTGTTTTAAATGTGCTGCTTTCTAACTTCATGGACTCTTGTATCTTTTAAGGTAGTGCTGCTTCTCTTGGGGAAAAAACAAAAAAAAAACCCTCTGTTCTTCCTCAGGACTTTTCAGTTTCTCCCCATCCTTCATGGCTTGGACTCCAAGGACACGTATCCCTCTCTCACTTTCATCTTTGGCATTCTCTACTACACTTTCTGATGGTTAGTGGTCCAATGCTCCTGACTCCTCTTCAGCTGGCTGGACAATCTGGTTCATGAAGGCTACCTCTGCTTTCTTTCACTGGCCTCAGCCCTTCAGCTCTCTCTTTGAAACTAGTCCACAGGGCATGGGTTAGCCATGATAAGGTACTACTACTCTCCAGCTTGCAGTAATGCTTTTGACTCCTGGATTTCCACCATCTCTTCCCCTGACTCAGGCTCCTTCTCAGCCCACTGGGTACCTTGATACAAGGAAGCTACATCAGCATCAGCACATCTCGTCTTTCCCATTTAGTGCCTGCTCTACTGGTTCTTGCCATTTCTTCTTTAGCATGGTGATCTCTCTTACAAGTTGTATCAACTCTCATTCCAACTTTGCCACAATTTTATCTCAGCCACCAGCTGTAGCCATTTACCTTTGTATAGCCTGGACTCCTGAGTGTGGGCTCCCCAGATCTACCACCATGGCCATTTTTTTTCTGGCTGCGCTTCTTCTTTCAAGGACCACACGCTTTTGCAGTTCCAACTTTTTTCTCCTTTTCCAGAAACCACTCTGGCAGCAAACTTTTCATTCAAGGACCACACCCTGTTCATACACATACTTTTCCTTCTCTTCTTTATCTTGGGGAAAAAAGAAACAAAACCTTGCTTATCCAGCTCTGACTTTTCCCCCTCTCTCAGGGAAGCTAGTCTTTTGGCCTGCTAATTTTTTTACACTCTTATAGCTGCTTCTGCAGCCAAGCAAGTCCCTTATGGACATTTTTTTCATTACACACTCCTGTGCTCTGTACATACTCAGAGCATTACTTCACCAGCACAAGCCTTGTGCACTGTGCCCTCCTGTACTCTGTAAATTGGTTTGGTTTTTTTAGAGCCACAGGCCTTCTGCTCTGTGCAGGAATAAAACAGGCTTCTAAACTTTCTCCTGTTACTGTTTTTTCCTTTAGTGTAAATCTTTGGTCTCTACTGCTGTCTATCCTAGAACTTCTCAGCACAAGTTCCTGTTCTGTGTCAGGCTTTAGAGAAAAACCAGGTTTTCCATACAAAAAAAAATATATTCTCTCTTCTTTCTTTCTCTCTTTTTCCCCTGGAGGTTTGAGCACTGCTGTGTTGCTATATAGCTCAGATTGTTTTGTAAACCAGTTTCTGCTTGTACAATGTTGTAGAGCAACCAGGCTTCCAAACTTCCATTCCTTTTCTGCTTCATGAGGCATGGATCTCTGGCTGTACCCTGTTTACTGCAGAAAAACCTCACTCCTGACACCATATGAAAGATAGCACAAGTGGTGTGGTTGGTCTCACGCGAGATGTAGGTGGATAATAGGGGAGGAGAAATAGCCTAGTGGTTAGAGCAGTGGACTGTGAACCAGGAGACCAGGGTTCGAGCCTGCTGTCGCTCCTTGTGACCTTGGGCAAGTCACTTTACCCTCCATTGCCTCAGGTACAAAAACTTAAGATTGTAAGCCCTCTGGGGATAGAGAAATACAGTACCTGAATGTAAACCGGTGTGAAATCTCAATTGAGATCGAATGTCGGTATATAAAAATAATAAATAAATAAACAATACCTGCGTGAGCAATAAAACAGCCTTCTGAAGTCCCTTCTCATGGTCCTTCTAGCAGAGAAGGGAGTCTCCGTAGTCATGATGGTCTTTCAGTTGAACCAATGCGTCCTGTATCTTGTCACCGAATAGATTTTCTCCGGTACAAGGCAGATCAGCGAGCTTGTCTTGGGCTTTATTTCTCAAATCAGATGCTTGAAGCCAGTGCCCTTCTGGCACTGATTCCCGCTGATAAGCGAGAAGCAGTTTCAAAGGAATCATAAGCAGCCTGTACTTCATGCTTTCCAGCCTCGAGGCCTTTCTGTAGTATAGCGTTGAGGTTATCTTGTTGTTTATGGGGAAGAGTATCAGCTATTCCCTATACTTGCTTCCAGAGATTCCTCTCATATTGTGTCATATATAGTTGATATGCAGCTATGCATGACACTAGCATAGATCCTTGAAAGATTTTTTTACCTAAAATATCCAGGAAATTTTGGTCTTTACCAGGGGGAAATGAAGAGAGGCACAGTCTCCTGGCCTTTTTCTGTGCGGATTCAACTACCACTGATTGGTGGGGTAGTTGTGGCTTTTAGAATCCTGGAGTATGCTGGACAAGAAACGTTGCTTCTGTCTTCCTATTTAATGGTGGCACAGTGCAAGAGTGCTCCCATAGGCGATGCTGGAGGTCTAGGAGTACTTCGAGGATGGGAATAGCCATAATTTCTTTGGGGGCATCCACAAATTGGAGGACTTCCAATGTTTTATGAAGTGTGTCTTCTTCGGTGATTAGGTCAAAAGGGATTGTCTCTGACATTTCCTTTATAAAATTAGCAAAGGAGAGGTCTTCTGGGGAAGACCATCTCTTCCGGAAGAAAAGAGATGGTCTTCCCCAGAAGACCTCTCCTTTGCTAATTTTATAAAGGAAATGTCAGAGACAATCCCTTTTGACCTAATCACCGAAGAAGACACACTTCATAAAACATTGGAAGTCCTCCAATTTGTTCCGGAAGAGATGGTTCTGATAGTATGTCCTCTGTAGAAGTGTCAGTGTCCACATCCTCCCACGGGTCATACAGGGCCTCTGGCTGAGATCCCAAGGGAGGAAAAAGACCTGGTACTCCTGGACGTGTTGGCATCGATGGATCCCTCGATGGAAGATGCGGCGGCACCGATAAAGATTTAGGCAGCATCGATGGGAATCATGGGCGTCTTGATCCCAAGAGTCCTGTTGGAACAGGAACCGGTTCCAGCATCGGTGGAAGCGACGCTGGAAGAGGACTGGAGTCTGTGCCTTCATCTTCTGATGACCCCGGAATGGGTATCGGGGGTTTCGGAGACTCAGTAGGTCGTCTCGGTACCGATGGCCCCTCAGCTGGGTCGGAAGGGCACAGATGAGTGCGTCCAGGTGGTCGAGTAGTGGTGTGCAGATCGATGGCTCTGGTGTCTGTGCCGGTATGGGGGCCGACATCGATGGAGGATGAATGCTCCGGAGGGCATCGAGGACTGCCTGTTGGATAAGCTTGTCCAGCTCCTCCCTGGAAGCTGGCATAGGTAACACAGCACTAATCACAAAATCTGCCCTATATACAAAAATATATTCCAGAGACTGTTGGAGACCCGCCCCCCTCTGACGTCACTGAGGACTGTGACGGACGTTAAACGGCGCCAGAACACCGGGTGCCTGCACACAGGGATGCCACACAATATCACCACCAGGCTCCCTGAAATAACTAACAGTGATTAGAAAGACAGAAAGAAAGAAAAAAAAGGTGAAAGAATCCATCTGGAACTGAGAGGGGAGGGGCGGTGAGTGATCCTCGATCGGGAGACCCGCCCCCTCTGACGTCACTGAGGACTGTGATGGACGTTAAAGCGCCAGAACACCAGGCGTCGTGCGCCGAAGGGGCTCGACAAAGGGGCACTCCCCTTTGTGCACCCCTTCGTGCATCCCGTAGTGTTAGCCATTCCCCATGTTCTTTTATATCTCTTGTTAACAAACCCCATATTTAAATGTTTAATGTATTTGACAAAGGTAACGCATGAGTTCCTGCAAATTTTGTTTAAATGTAAACCGATGTGATATGTAAAATCGAACACCAGCATATAAAATAAATAAATAAATAAATAAATAGAAAACAAAATGTAATTAGATTAGTCTACTGGTATGTCCTTCAAAACTCTTTCTTGTCACGTATAGCCGCAGTTATTTTATATAAATATATTTTTTTCATCGTTTTTATTTTTTATGTTATTTTATATTATTTATGTAGGACCCACACTTCAGGCGTTTGTATATCAATAAAACCCAAATTAGTACTAGCAGGATGCTAGTCCTCACATATGGGTGATTAGCAAGCTAGAGGCTGAGTCATTTGGGATTGAGGCAACAGTGAAGTATTGTTGTTGAAATGAATCAGCCGAAGATCACAGCAGGTTGGATGCAGAAGGAGTTGGGATTACACTGGAAACAAGTTCTTTAAGACGGATTGTCCGTAGGCTGAATCTTGTCTTCCTTCTTTGTCTAAACAATAGTGAGCTGCAAAGGTGTGAAGAGAACTCCATGTTGCTGCTTTACAAATGTTTAGAATAGGTACAGAGCGAAGGTGTGCTACTGAGGTTGACATTGCTCTGACTGAATGTGCTTTTACTCGCCCTTGAAGAGTAAGGCCTGCTTTCTCATAACAAAACTGTATGCAATCTGCTAGCCAGTTTGACAAAGTATGTTTACCCACTGCTTTACCTGGTTTGTTTCGATCATAAGATACAAAGAGTTGAGTGGATTTCCTTTGGACTGTAGTGCGGTTTAAGTAGAAAGATAGTGCACGTTTACAGTCCAAGGTATGTAAGGCTCGTTCTCCCTGGTGAGAGTGAGGCCTTGGAAAGAATGTTGGTAAAACTATAGATTGGTTCAGGTGGAATTCCGTGACTACTTTTGGAAGGAATTTAGGATGAGTACGGAGGACCACCCTGTCATGTAGGAACTTTGTAAAAGGTTCGTATGTGACAAGTGCTTGTAGTTCACTGACCCTTCTAGCTGATGTAATGGCTATGAAGAATACAGTTTTCCATGTAAGATATTTAAGGTCACAGGTATCTATGGGTTCGAATAGAGAACGCATGAGCCTGGCTAATACTACGTTCAGGTCCCATTGTATGCTTGGGGAATGAAGTGGAGGTTTAAGGTGAGTTAAACCTTTCATAAATTTACTGACGAGAGGCTGTGTAGAGATAGGTGTGTCTCCCAGCTTGTTATGGTAAGCTGAGATTGCACTCAAATGTACTCTTACAGATGAAGTCCTAAGACCAGAGTCTGAAAGATGGTATAGGTAGTCTAGTAGTGAGGTAGTGGGGCAAGTGAAAGGATCTATAGATTTCTGAGTGCACCACAAAGTAAACCGTTTCCATTTGTAAGAATAATTTTTTCTAGTGGAAGGTTTACGTGAAGCTATCAGCACTTGAGATATAATGGTTGGAAGGTTGAGTGGTTGTAAGATCAAGCTTTCAACATCCATGCTGTCAGGGAGAGGGATTGAAGGTTGGGATGGCGCAACCGACCCTGATCCTGAGTTATGAGATTGGGAGCTACCCCCAGGCGAATTGGATCCCTGACTGAGAGGTCTAGCAGTGTGGGAAACCATCCCTGCCGAGGCCAGTATGGGGCTATGAGTATCATGGTCCCTTTGTCCTGTTGTAGCTTCACTAGAGTTTTGGTTATGAGTGGTATCGGTGGATACACATGTAACAGGCCTGAGTTCCAATGGCGAGCAAAGGCGTCCTTTGGTAGGTTGTTCTCCTGTTGTAACAGGGAGCAGTAATTGTTCACTTTGTAGTTCAGATGGGATGCAAAGAGATCTATTGTTGGTTGACCCCAGCGTTGGAAGATCTTGGTTGCTATCGTTGGATCCAAGGACCACTCGTGTGGTTGGAACTGACGACTGAGGCGATCTGCTATTATGTTGCGGATGCCTGCCAGGTAAGTGGCTCGTAGAAGAATTGAGTGTGCTAGGGCCCAGTCCCAAATCTGAGCTGCTTCTTGGCAAAGGAGGTAGGAACCCGTTCCCCCTTGCTTGTTGATGTACCACATGGCTACTGTGTTGTCCGTTTGAATCAGCACAGTCTTGTGTGAAAGGCAATCCTTGAACGCATGTAGCGCATAACGTATAACTCGAAGCTCTAGGAAGTTTATTTGAAAAGAGGCTTCGGCTTTTGTCCACTTCCCTTGGGTCTTGAGATGACCAATGTGTGCTCCCCAGCCTAAGGTGAGCACATCTGTAGTTAATGTCACTTGTGGAACTGGTTGCTGGAAAGGCAGACCTTTGAGCAAATTGTTCATTGATGTCCACCAGAGGAGGGAGGAACGCAGTTCCTGCGTTATCTGAATGCGAGTGAACAATGGTTGAATGGCTTGAATCCATTGAGATTTGAGTGTCCATTGCATTAGTCTCATGGTCAGTCTGGCCATAGGAGTGACGTGACCTGTGGAGGCCATGTGTCCGAGTAGGATGAGGCACTGATGAGCTGTAACTTGAGACTGATTCGGAGAGAGTATGCCAGGAGAACGAGTGTTTGAGCACGGTCTCTTGGAAGAAAAGCTTTTGCTATGGTGGTATTTAGATCTGCACCTATGAATTGTAACAGGTGAGATGGTGTGAATTGGGATTTCTGGTAGTTGATGAGAAATCCCAAGGAGTGAAGCAAGTTGACTGTGAGCTTGAGGAAACTGAGAGCTCCTTCTTGTGTCTAACTCCTGATGAGCCAATCGTCCAGATAAGGGAAGACATGCACCTTTTGTTTGTGAAGATGTGCCACCGCTACTGCCAGACACTTTGTGAACACTCGAGGTGCTGAGGCTAGTCCAAATGGGAGCACTCGGTATTGAAAATTTTGACCGTTGACTAAGAATTGCAAGTACTGGCGATGCGGAGGAAAGATGGGAATGTGAGCGTAGGCGTCTTGAAGATCCAGAGAGCAGAGCCAATCCCCTCTTTGAAGGAGAGGTAGCATGGTGCCTAACAACACCATCCTGAATTTTTCTTTTTTGAGGAATTTGTTGAGATTTCTGAGGTCTAGGATGGGACGAAGGCCTCCGGTTTTCTTTGGAATGAGGAAATAGCGGGAGTAGAATCCTCTGCCCTGCTGAGGCCCGGGGACTGGTTCTATGGCCCTGGCTCTCAGAAGGGTGGATAATTCTGCTTGTAGAATTTTGGAATGTTGGTTCACTGTCCAAGATGAGATTGGTGGAGTTTCTTTTGGTACAGTGAGAAAATCCAATCGGTAGCCGTGAGCTGTTATGGAAAGTACCCACTGGTCTGTGGTTATGGAGGTCCAGGTGTGATGGAAAAAGGTTACACGACCTCCTACCGGCAGGTGTGGGAGTGGGTTGGTGGGTTGACTGCTGCTCTCTGATTTTCTTTCAAAAACCTGATGTTGAGGCAGTTTGAGGAGGAGGTTGGGGCCTTGCAGGCCTTTGCCTAGCCTGTGGACGTTGAGCTGGGCGAGATGGTCTTGGCCGGTTTGATGGGGGATAGTAGCGGCATTGGCGGTAGTAAGGGCACCTTATATCCCTTCTAGGAGGTCTTCTGACAGGGGTTGAGTCTCCTGAGGCAGTAAGGAGAGTTGCTTGAGTGTCTCAGTATGATCTTTAATAGCTGCAACCTCTTCTTTAACCTTGTCACCAAACAGGTTATCCCCCAAACAGGGAAGGTCGGCTAGTCTCTCCTGTACTTCCGGCCGGAGATCGGATGCCTTAAACCAGGCCCATCTACGTGCTGTTATTCCTGAAGCTGAGAGACGTGCTGCAGTTTCAAAACTGTCGTAGGTAGCTCGGACTTCATGTTTGCCTGCCTCTAGGCCTTTATGCACCAGTTGATGGAAGGGTTCCTGATATTGATCAGGAAGTGTGAGTACCAGGTCCTGGACTTGTTTCCAAAGATTTCTTTGGTATTGGTTCATAAAGAGTTGGTAAGATGCAATCCGAGATACCAACATAGAGCCTTGGAAAACTTTACGGCCCAAGTTGTCCATGAATCTGTTGTCTTTTCCAGGTGATGTAGAGGCATGAGACTTCAATCTTTTAGCCTTTTTCTGGGCCGACTCCACTACCACTGACTGGTGAGGTAGCTGGGTCTTTTGAAATCCAGGGATTGGTTGGATTAAATAGGTGGCATCTGACCTCTTATTTACCACTGCCAGTGAACCTGGATGTTCCCATATTCGGTACATGAGTTCCTGTAATACCTCATGTACTGGCACTGCCAAAATCTCCTTGGGAGGATCTACAAATTGTAGGACTTCCAGTGTCTTTTGCCTGGAATCCACCTCTGCATGCAACTGGAAAGGAATAGTGTCCGCCATGTCCTTCACAAAGTTTGAGAAAGATAAATCTTCTGGAGGAGACTTCCTACGGTCCTCAGGAGGAGATGGTTCAGACAGTATGTCTTCTTCTGAGGAGTACTCCGTGTCTGTATCTGTGCTTTTCTCTCTTGGGGACCTCAGTGGTGTAATTGGCACCAGCAGTGTCTCTCTCGGCATCGGTGGAAGTAAAGGAGAATGAGGCTGATGAGGTCTGGGAACTCCTGAGGGTCCTGGAACAGGTTCTTCAGTGATGTCTCTGGGCTTTTTCGATATTGCATCGAGTAAAGTGTCCAGTTTATTCATCAGTGGTTGAAGAACCGTGAAGTCTGAAGATGGCACCGATGGTGTCACCGGTGGAATCGGTGAAGGCATTGAGCGAGGCATTGCGGGCATTGGATGCGGAATCGATGGCCGGTCCGGCGGAATTGATAGAAGTATCGGCATCGATGGTGATGGATCCAAAGGCATCGGACCTGGTGTCGATGGTGACATCGGTGTCGATGGCTGGCATGGTACCGTATCGAGAAGCGCTTGTCGAACCGCTTGACGGATGTACTCGTCAAGTTCCGCCGCATAGCTGATGGTATCAGAGCAGCTATGGGGGGAGGCGGCGATGGCGATACCGATACCTCCTCAGGGCCCTGAGGAGGTATGGTGCCCGGCACCGATATCAGTGGGGATCGCCCTGGTACCGTAGGCCTTGGAGCCTCCGCGCTCGTCCGAGCTTTCTTAGCGGAGGAGGCCGTGTCCTTCGATGGCGGGCACCGGGTCGATGGCGTGCTGGCGTCGATGCCGAAGCTTCTCTTATGTTTTTCGCTGTCGGAGGTGGACGCCTTCGACGATGGCGAGGGGGAGGGAGTAGAAGCGTCTCCGGCCTCACCTGGAAGTCGTCGTTTCAGTACAACTTGCCGTATCGATGCCGACGGCGATGACTTGGCTGACGTCGATGATGTTGGGAGCAGTTGAATTTTGAAGAGGTGCTCCATCTTCTCCATCCGGAGGCGACGTCCCTTCGATGTCATCTCAGCGCATAAACTGCAAGACTTGATATCGTGTTTCTCGCCGAGGCAAAGAACACATTCTTGGTGCGGGTCCGTAATGGACATGTTTCTCGCACAATTCGAGCATTTTTTAAAACCCGAGGCCATTTTTGCCAGACAGCCGTCGACGGCAATGGACAGAAAAACGGTATGGAACAGACAAAAATCTTGGGGGGAAAAACTTACCGCGATGGAACGGAAGGGAGACCTTTGTGGTGGAAAGTTTTTCCTAAACTTTTATGTGTGGTGAAAATCACCACAGGACTCCAGATTAACCGCGAGGCTAACGGCTCCGCGGAAAAAAGAAGACTGAAGGGAGACCCCTGTGGCAGGGAATATCATGGCATGCTCAGTAGGCACTCTGGTGCCAGTCAAAAGTTTCATAGAAACTTTGAGAGAAGTTTTTCCGTATAGGGCTCCATTACTGATGTCACCCATATGTGAGGACTAGCATCCTGCTTGTCCTGGGATAAAACAGTTTCCTGTTTTTCTAAAGAATTTAGTTTTATCTAATGATTTGAAAACATTTTTTAGGTCTATACAGTGTAACTTATTAGGATTCTTAGAAACAGGTCATAATTCAGCTCAAATAATTTCCTGATAATTTTAAATTAAATTTAATCCTGGGAATGAACCTTGAACTAGTCCTCCCATAAGTGTGAACAAATTAGGGGGTGGAACTTTCAGGCAAGGGGGCTTCAACAATCCTGAAAGGGGGCACATTGGCTGCTCAATCAGGAAAGAAAAAAATGGCTACACTGTTAAGTCTTGGTACCATGGAGGCAGTGCAAGCTAAGGAGGGAAGAAGCTGACAAAACATAAGGACATTATGAAGCATGCTATGGCTTAGCCATGTGTCTTTCGGTAGGCCAGGGAGAGGAGCTGCTTCTGCTGTGGTAAACTCAGGTGGGGAGTCACTTACTCTGTGGCAGAACTGAACATAACAGCCACTATAGTGTTCCACAACTCTGGCCTCTGCCCTGCTGCTGCAAGGTCCATACCCAGGAAAAGAGATCACAGCTGCTGCTAGTCAGGGAAAAGAAGTGGTGAGATTGGGGAGAGGAACGGGCAAAGAGGCCAGAGAGAATAAGGAAGAGGAGGTGAGGGAAGGTAGAATAAAGGCAAAAAGTGTAATAAAAAAAAAGTTAAATAAGCAAATCAAAACATGAGAAAATATAAAAAGATGAGCAAATTAAGAAAAATACAAAAATAGAAACAATTTGTAAAAACAGTAAAAAAAAAAAAGGTTGGGCAGGATGAAGTTTTTTCAGCTCCTAAAAAAACTTTTAATTGGCACTTAAGTTGACTGAAAATTTTTCCAGCCCTTACAACTATGATGTGTATGTTTGTCCAGTATGCTTTGTTTTGTGTATGTGGTCTATGTCTGGTGTGGTCTGTCTGCCTGTCTCCCTCTCTCTGTCTTCAGATATATTGTATCTAAGCCTCTCTGCATCTGTCTTTGGTTTGTCTGTCTGTGTTCTTCCGTCTAGATGTGGTATATCTGTGCCTCTCTCTGTGGGGTATCTGTGTCACCCCCGTCTCTCTCTGTCTGTGTGGCTATGGGGCATCAGTGTTGGTTCTCTGTGTCTGTCTGGATATGAGGTGTCTGCCTATCTGTGCCCATGTGTGTGTGAGAGCTTACTCCTTTCAGCAACCTGAAGAGAAAAAACATGGGAGCTTTGAGACACTGGTTGGTAGTGTGGTTGCCTAGTGAATATCTTTCACTTGCATGAATAGAAGATTGCTCACATCTGCTCCACATAAGCATATCTGAAGATAAAGCTTTCAATTCATTCACTCTCTTCAAGCAAATTTTTATCAAAAAGACTATCTTAATGGTTAGAAAAATAAAGGAAGGTTGAACCCACATATACAAATGATTTCCCCATAAGGCCATGCAATGTAATATTCAAACTCCAAGAAATCTGTAGCCTCAATACCTTAGACATTTGCAGCCTAACTGTACTGATTAACTTTACCACATCCAGTTGAGAAACCAAAAGGGTGCCCCAAACCTCTAGTATTACAAAAAGGAAACAAAAGAACTTTCACAATACTCGTTCAGGTCTAAATTTAAGCCTGACAGCAAGAAAATAAAAAACTGGCTAACAAAACTTTAGATGTCCTGACATGCTTCTCTCTGAATCACAGGGAAAACCATCTTTTAGGAAATATAGTTGGCTCTGTAGGGAGAAGAAAAAAAAAAAACTTGCTCAAAAACTCCATTTCTTTCTTCTCTCTCTCGAGGTGAGAAAAGAAATATGACTGATGGAGAGACACAAGAAGATTCAGCAGCTCTATAGGAACTATCCAATCACAGTCCTCCCCGGAGACCAGAAGAAGAATGGTGTGAGATGAACAGCTACTAAAGAGGAGGGAGTGAAACAATGATTATATATAATCTCACATCTTCTTCAGATTTTGACAAATAATGCTGGTGAGGGAGTTGAAATATTTTTTATAATGGAAATACTGAAAAATGATTTTGACTAAGAATAATAAAAGCTTGCATCCTATCCTTGCTCAACAGTAACCTGTGGATTCTGACTAATGTCAGATCTGCCACAATCAGGGCACTACCAAATACCCCAGGGTGGCTAGACTTGGTAGACAGTAAACACACCTAGTGACTCTGGTAATATTTCTTTAATTTGCTTACATGTAAAGAGCCAGCACAATTACCATAGGCTGATCTGAAGAAATCAGGAAATACAGACAAATATATATATATTGTTTCAGTTGCTCAATATTAAACAGTAGTTCATTATTTAGTAGACGGTTATGAATTGGAACTTTGCACTTTTGGGTGGTCTCACAACATGTCAGCTTTTGTCCAGGAACAGCTCTGTTAGTTATCTACATTTCTAATAGCTTATGAATAACAGTTTTATCTACATAACCATTATTAGCAAATAGCATTTTCCCAGATGAGAAACAATATCCAGTCTGAAATGTGAACTGGCTGTAACTAGCTAAAATTTATCACTAACTCTTTTTTTTTTTTGGGGGGGGGGGGGGGGGGGCACTACCGGTCAGCGCAAATGAAAGGCAGTAATATAATATTCTAGCTAATTCTATAAAACCAGCACAGGGATAAGTTACACTGTGAAAAACACAATATGGACCATGCTGGGCCCTCTAAGATTTGCCACTAGTGTGCCATGTAAAAGAATAGCATCACTTTAAATCAGCTAGAAAACCTTACATGCCATGCTGCATTTACGGTTGCATGCCAGGTCTGCTGTATGTACAGCCTTTCTTGCACACAAATTCAAATTTCCAGAATGTCTCTTCTACACTGCCCACAAACAGGCAAACAAAACAGTTAGGTCAATGAGATTATGAAACAACTATAACTCAAATTGTTTAATCCAATACTGGAATATCCAAAATTCAATTTCTACAAGCATTTCTGAAGGTAGAACAAAAAAGCATAAAGGCTCTCAGACGAATATTTTTAATCTCCAATCTAATTTGGCAAGTCAATTAAGTCTTTAGACTACATGTGAAAACATTTTCAAGAAGAAAGACGACTGTATGGAAAGAAAGCAAAATTGCTTACCTTGTAATAGGTGTTATCCCAGGACAGCAGGATGTAGTCCTCACATATGGGTGACGTCACTGACAGATCCCTATTGCGGGAAATCTTTCTTTCAAAGTTTCTAGAAACTTTTCACTGGCACTCTGAGCCCACCGAGCATGCCCAGCATGCCATGATATTCTCTGCCACAGGGATCTCCCTTCAGTCTCGTATGTAGCAATAAGCTTTAGCAAAAATAAAATAATAAAGGTAACATACCCAACTCCGCGGGGTGGCGGGAGGGTTCTGTGAGGACTACATCCTGATGTCCTGGGATAACACCTATTACAAGGTAAGCAATTTTGATTTATCCCAGGACAAGCAGGATGCTAGTCCTCACATATGGGTGATTAGCAAGCTAGAGGCTGAGTCATGTTGTAGTGAAGCAACAGTGAAGTACTGTTATTGAAAATGAGTCAGCCAAAGATCACAGTAGGTTGGATGTAGAAGGAGTTGGGATTAAACTGGAAACAAGTTCTTTAAGACAGATTGTCCATAGGCTGAATCTTGTCGTCCCTTGCTTGTCCAAACAGTAATGAGCTGCTAAGGTGTGAAGAGAACTCCATGTTGCTGCTTTACATATGTCAAGGATTGGCACTGAACGATAGTGTGCTACTGAGGTTGACATTGCTCTTACTGAATGTGCCTTTACTCGCCCTTGGAGAGGAAGGCCTGCTTTTTCATAGCAAAACTGTATGCAATCTGCTAACCAGTTGGATAGAGTATGTTTACCCACTGCTTTATCCGGTTTGTTTGGATCATAAGATACAAAGAGTTGAGTGGATTTCCAGTGAACTGCGGTGCGGTCTAAGTAGAATGCTAGTGCACGCTTACAGTCCAAGGTTTGTAAGGCCCGTTCCCCTTGGTGAGAATGAGGCCTTGAAAAGAACATGGGTAAAACTATGGACTGGTTCAAGTGGAATTCCGTAACTACTTTGGGAAGGAATTTTGGATGTGTACGGAGAACCACTCTGTCATGTAGGAATTTTGTGTAGGGTGAGTATGTGACAAGTGCTTGTAACTCACTAATGGCTGTGAGGAAGATAGTCTTCCATGTGAGAAATTTAACATCACAGGAATTCTCATGCGTTCTAAAGGAGAACGCATGAGTCTTGTTAAGACCAGATTCAGGTCCCATTCTGTGACAGGTGGCCGAATTGGTTTGAGGTGAATTAAACCTCTCATAAATCTACTGACAAGGGGATGTATGGATACTGGTGCATCTCCCATCTTGTTATGGTAAGCTGAGATTGCACTTAAGTGTACTCTTACAGATGAAGTCTGGAGACCAGATTCTGAAAATGGTATAAGTAGTCTAGTAGAGAAGTAGTGGGGCAGGTGAAAGGATCAATATTCTTTTGCCTGCACCACAAAGTAAATCTTTTCCATTTGGAAAAATAGTTCTTTCATGTGGAAGGTTTACGTGAAGCTATAAGCACTTGAGATACATTGGTGGAAAGATTGAGTGGTTGTAAGATCAAGCTTTCAACATCCACTGTCAGGGATAGGGATTGAAGGTTGGGATGGCGCAACCGACCCTGATCCTGAGTTATGAGAGTGGGAGCTATTCCCAGGTGAATTGGATCCCTGACTGAGAGGTCTAGAAGTGTGGGAAACCATACTTGTCGAGGCCAACACGGGGCTATGAGTATCATGGACCCCTTATCCTGTTGTAGCTTCACAAGAGTTTTGGTTATTAACAGTATCGGAGGATACGCGTATAGAAGGCCTGAGTTCCAAGGGTGAGCAAAGGCGTCCTTGGCTGGCTGGTTTTTCTGTTTGTGTAGGGAACAGAATTTGTCCACTTTGTGATTCAGATGTGATGCAAAGAGGTCTATTGTTGGTTGTCCCCAACGTTGAAATATCCTGGTCGCTACTGAGGGATCCAGGGACCATTTGTGTGCTTGGAACTGATGACTGAGTTGATCTGCCACTACGTTTTGAATGCCTGCCAGATAAGTGGCCCGGAGAAACATTGAGTGGTTCAGGGCCCAGCCCCAAATCTGTGCAGCTTCTTGACAAAGGAGATATGAGCCCGTACCTCCCTGTTTGTTGATGTACCACATGGCTACTGTGTTGTCCGTTTGGATGAGAACAGTCTTGTGTGAAAGGCAGTCCTTGAACGCATGCAGTGCATAACGTATAGCTCGAAGCTCCAGGAAATTGATTTGAAACGTTGCTTCGAGCTTTGTCCAAGTACCTTGGGTTTGGAGAGTGTCTATGTGAGCTCCCCAACCCAAGGAGGATGCATCTGTAGTTAAAGTTATCTGTGGGACTGGTTGTTGGAAGGGTAGGCCCTTACGCAAATTGTCCTTGTTCACCCACCAAAGAGAGGAACGTAGCTGGTGGGTTACTTGAATTGGAGAATGCAATGGTTGAATGGCTTGGATCCATTGGATCTTAAATTCCATTCAGTTACCCTCATGGCTAGCCTTGCCATAGGAGTGACATGAACAGTGGAGGCCATGTGGCCTAGTAAGGTTAGAAACTGATGAGCTGTTGCTTGTTTCTTTGAGTGAATCGAGTTTGCCAACAGGGACAGTGTTTCTGCTCGATCCTCGGGTAGAAAGGCCTTTGAAAGGATGGTGTTCAATTCTGCTCCTATGAATTGAAGCAGGTGAGATTTATTTATTTATAACTTTTTTTATACCGAGGTTCAATTAACAGGATTATCACTTCGGTTTACATTACAACCATCAAAAAACAACATTTGGAGTAAGATGGGACTTTTGATAATTGATAAGAAAGTCCATGGAGTGAAGTACAGTAATTGTTCGACTAAGAGAAGTTAGAGCTCCTTGTTGAAATTGACTTCTGATGAGCCAGTCGTCTAAGTAGGGAAAAACATGGACACGTTCCTTGTGCAAGTGTGCTGCTATTACTGCTAGACATTTGGTAAATACTCTGGGAGCAGAGGCAAGTCCGAATGGCAGTACTCTGTATTGGAAATGTTGATGACCCACCATGAAGCACAGATATTTGCGATGAGGAGGGAATATTGGAATGTGAGCATAAGCGTCTTGAAGATCCAGAGAACAAAGCCAATCTCCTGTTTGAAGAAGTGGAAGCATGGTGCCTAGAGAAACCATCCTGAACTTTTCTTTCTTTAGAAATTTGTTGAGATTTCTGAGGTCTAGGATGGGATGTAGGCCTCCGGTTTTCTTTGGAATGAGGAAATACCGGGAATAGAATCCTCTGCCCTGCTGAGCCCGGGGCACTGGATCTCAGAAGGGTGGATAATTCTACTTGCAACTGGAGTATGTGATTTTTGCTGAGAGAAAGAGGTCTCCGAGGAGAATCTGTTGGAAATGAGAGGAAATTGAGTTGGTAACCTCGAGATACTATTGCAAGTACCCATTGGTCTGTTGTTATTGGTATCCAATTGTTGTAAAATTCGGATACTCGGCCTCCTACACGAAATTCCGGCTGAGAATTGGAGAGGCAGCTGTGTTCTCTGGAAATGGTTTCAAAACCCAGTAGCAGGGCCTGTCTGCGGCGGAGGTTGAGGCCTAGTTGCCCTAGGTTGTCTTGGTTGAGGCCTTTGCTGTGTTCTAGAAGGTCTGGCCCTAGATGTAGGAGGGTAGTACCGCCTTTGTCTATAAAAAAGCCTTCTAGATTCTTTCCTTTGAGGCCTACGCCTGGAGTGCGTAGGGGGATCCTGTGGAATTGAGGAAAGCTGTCTGAGGGTTTCAGTATGTTCTTTCAAATGTGTAACTGCATCTCCTAAGCAGGGGAGATCTACTAATTTATTCTGGACCTCAGGCCTGAAGTCCGAGGCCTTAAGCCATGCCCAACTCCTGGCACTGATCCCCGATGCAGCCACCCTGGAAGCCGTCTCAAAGCCATCATAGGCTGCTCGGACTTCATGTTTATCTGCCTCCAGTCCTTTATGGATGATGGCTTGTGCTGCCTCTTGATGTTGAGATGGAAGAGATGATAGAAATTCCTGCATTTGTTTCCACAAGTCCCTTTGATATTGGGTCATGTAGAGTTGGTATGAAGAGATTCTCAAATTCAACATGGCCCCTTGATAGACCTTGCGACCCAGGGAATCCAAAAATCTGTGATCTTTGCCTGGGGGATTTGATGAATGTGGTCTAATTCATTTGGATTTTTTCTGTGCAGACTCCACCACTACTGATTGGTGAGGGAGCTGCGACTTCTGGTAGCCAGGAGCAGACTGCACCAAATATGTACTGTCCATACGTTTATTGACAGCTGGCACCGAGCAAGGATGTTCCCAAATACGATGTTGCAATTCTAGGAGAACATCATGTACTTGCTTTGGAGGGTCTACAAATTGAAGTACCTCCAGGGTTTGTTGTCTGGTATTTTGCTCTGTGACTAATTTGAAGGGAATGGTGTCAGCCATTTCCTGGACACAAGTTGTGAAGGAAAAATCCTCTGGAGGAGATTTTTTTTGTGGATCAGGTGGAGATGGCTCAGACATAAAGCCTTCAGATGAGGTTTCTGATAGTGTGTCACTCCAAGTGTCATATTCTTGGACTTGTGGAGAAGTTGTTGTAGTTTTAGGTGGTGGAGGAATTCCAGAAGGTCCTGGTAATGGATCTTTAGTAGATGATGCCTCAGGATGCTCTTCCCGTGGATTAGAGGGAAGAGAATCAAGCAGATCCTGATACCTTTTCATTAAGATCTGGTATAGTGCTGACTCTGGGTGTCCTGGATCCCCAGGAGTGAGTGGCACCGATGGTATTGGCTTCGGGACCAAAGATGGAGGTATTATCTTCGGTGGCCGCCTTGAAGTCATCGTAGGTTTAGTACCTGGCATCGGTGCAGTTGTGAAGATCAATATCGGTGCCGGCATCGGCAGGGTCATCGGTATCGGCATGGTGACCGGTGTTAGCGAAGTCATCAATATTGGCATCGATATCGGCATTGGTGCTGCTATCGGCATCGGTGATGTCACCTGCATCAGTGTTGCCACTGGCATAACTGCCGGCATCGGCGCTGTCGCTGGAATCTGCTCCTTTAGGGCCTGGACCACCGTTTGTCTTATTAAAATTGACAATTCCTGAGATACAGCTGGGAGAGATGGAGTAGCTGTATGCGGTGGCGGTGTGGGAGTTGATAATATATCACCTGATGCTTGTATAGGCTCTATCGGCGATGTGGGCCCTGACGGTGGTGGCGAAGTTTCCTTAGTCTTCTGCCATTTTATGGTCGGTTCTCCCAGGGAGGGGGTTACTGATGGCGTCTGTGTGTGTCGGTGCTTATGTTTGGGCCTATGTTCGACTACTGACCTTATCGATGCCGTCGAAGGCGATGGCGATGCTTGATCTCCCGATCCTTCCAGGCGACGTCTCTTCAGCAAAACCTTTTTAGAAACTCCTGCTGGAGACGATTTCGTCGACGTCGAGGGAGAAGGAATCAGCTGAAGGTGGAAAAGGTGTTCCATTTTTTCCTAAGTTTCCTTCCTTTGGGAGTCATCTCTGCACATTGAGGGCAGGATGAAACATCGTGCTTGTCCCCTAAACAGAGAACACACTCAAGGTGTGGGTCTGTTATAGACATATTCCAATTACAAATCGGACATTTTTTAAACCCTGAAGCCATCTTTTCAGCAACAGCCGTCGATGAAAAGAGGGAGGAAAAATTCAAAGAAAAAAAGTTTTTACTTTCAGTAAAAACGAGACTAATTTGTCACCGTCCGGTGAAAAAGAGAGAAAAATCCCTTGAGAAAATATTTTGAAAATCAATGACTTTCCAGTCAGAAAATGTGTGAGGAAAACTCACAGGACTCCTATCTCCGCGATGCTTACAGCAGCGCGGAAAAACGAAGACTGAAAGGAGACCCCTGTGGCAGAGAATATCATGGCATGCTCAGTGGGCTCAGAGTGCCAGTCAAAAGTTTCTAGAAACTTTGACAGAAAGTTTTCCCGCAATAGGGCTCAGTCAGTGACGTCACCCATATGTGAGGACTAGCATCCTGCTTGTCCTGGGATAAGAACAATCACTATAAACAAAGTTAAATAGCAAAAAGTCAACAAATAAGGGTAACATAATATAACACCATCCGCCTATTTGATCCTGCCAACTTTGCTGCCACAGATCTTATTCTATCTGATCTTCTCCCTCCCTTGTTCTCTCAGCATTTCCTAAAAACATGCTGCTGCCATTCTGACCTTCATAAAGAGAGAAACAGTACGAAAATAAAAGCTAAGCTATTCCTCTTTGCAGTAAGGATGCACATTATTTTAAAACATTTATAATCTGCATGCTAAGTATAGCTCAAGGTGGCTTACAATAATATATATATATAATTAAAAGCATAGACAATACAGGTCAAAAATGAATGTAAAAAATAAAGTTACTGAGGCCATTTTCAGTTTGCTCTAAATGGAATGAACTGAAAATAACCTCAGTTGAAGATACTTGCAAATTTTGTATATTTTCATATTAGTTATAAAAAAAAAAAAATGGCCTCCATGGCCATCTCTGGACCCCCTCTTGCCCCATAAAAGAAAATCAGGGCCTCCACAGCCCTCTCCATACTCCCTACGTTCCTGCAAAAGATGACAAGGGGCCTGGGCCTATCTAGCTGGGCAAAGCACTGAGGTCACTTTGGCGCCTGCCTCAGATGCAGCTGGCACCATTACATTATACGGTTATGACAGGTCACTTTGGCATTGGCTTCAGTGTGGCTTATACCATTTTTAAAGCTACTACCAAGCCAGGGCAGGAGTAAGTGGGAATTGCTTCTGCCTTTCAGACCACCAAGAGCCCCAATGATGTTTGTTACATTCATCATACTAAAATCATGTTAATTCTGAAATTGTAATCTCTCTAAAAGTAATTAAGTGACCAAAAACTACTTGTACCCAAAAAATAAAAAGTTATAAAATGCCCAGTACCCTGACAAATAATGTCATTCATCCACTCTATTCATGTCATTAACAAAAGCTATAATTAAACAGGTCTCAACAAATTAGCAATTAATGTTTGATTTAGGAATATATCAGTGAAATGTGTAAACAAAATAAATCCAATTAAAAATGTCATGCTTAAAAAATCTATTATAGAGGCAATATGGCCAACTGCAGCAATTTATAAGAAAATGACTTTTTTTTTTTTTTTGCTATATTAAGATGTAAAAACAGGAAGCTGAAATAATAATCAAGAATTTTAAGCACATTAAATAACAGCTCTGTAATTTAGACAAAGTTGTGAAACCTACAGCTGCAGCTTACAAATTGAAAACAATACATTTAATGAACTTACGCTGAATATGAATGAATTGTTTTGGCTGCTTAAATTCCCCTTTGTACAGGCGATTGTAGTAGATGACATTGCTCTCTGCCTCAGGCACTGGAATAACCATGCTCTCTTTTTTTTCTCTAAAAACCTGTTGCGCTGAGATAGCCCGTTGTAAATGGTGCTCCTGAAAGAATACAAAAGTGAGAGTTTGAAGGAATTCAGCAAATGTTTACACCAGAAAACAGTACTGAGTCTTAAATAGCAAAGAACATTTTTACCAGATAGATGCAACAAAAGAAAAAAAAAACTGGACGCACATGTTTGAACCACAATAAAAAGAGAATTATTAAAACATCTGTACATCTTACGGGTTATTTAAAAAGTGGTAGCTTGAACTGTGATGGACGCTTTTCAGGATAGAACAACAATTGTCCATGCTGATCTCCACTGACTCCCAGTAGAATTTTGAATTAGTTTTAAGATGCTGTGTTTTGTTTTTTTTGGGTTTTTTTTTTTTGTTTTTTTTTTATAGTTTTGTGGGGATCAGGAAATCTGCGAAAATATGTGGAGTGGCAAACACCTTCAAGATCCTTGCATTCTTTGCAGAGTACTTTGCTGGTTGCACTCTCATTGATGGCTCTGACTATACTCCACCTGTACCAGTACTTAGAGTGGAGTATCTCCAAAATTGTGGAATGAGCTTCCTACTGAATTATTTAGCATGAAGGATTATATGACTTTTTGGTGTACCCTGAAGTCTATTTTATTTTGTGAGGCTTTTGACTAACTCGGGCCTTATTTAGTTTTAAGTATCAGATCAGTTTCATTTATTTTATATTGTTTAATGCTATTTTGTGTTTTTGTAATGTTCTATCTTTTAGGATTTTAACTGTTGCAACTCAACATGATCATGTTTGGGGTGTCACAAATAGAAAAAGAACAAACATAACCCTTATAATTTATAGACATCCTACCAGACAAATCACCAGTACACTATAATAAAGTAATAGCTTTCAGGCCGATTCAGTAAAGTCCATGGGAGAGCGGAAGAACGCCCGCTCTCCCGGCGCGCGCGATGCAGTATTCAAATTAGGTGGCGCGGTAGAAACGGAGAAAAGGAGGCACTAGGGACACTAGCGCGTCCCTAGCGCCTCCTTTTTGACAGAAGCGGCAGCTGTCAGTGGGTTTGACAGCCGACGCTCAATTTTGCCGGCGTCGGTTCTCAAGCCCGCTGACAGCCAAGGGCTCGGAAACCGGATGCCGGCAAAATTGAGCGTCCGGTTTTCAGCCCGACAGCAGCGGGCCGAATTCAAATTTATTTTTTTTTTTAAACTCTTCGGGACCTCCAACTTAATATCGTCATGATATTAAGTCGGAGGGTGCACAGAAAAGCAGTTTTTACTGCTTTTCTGTGCACTTTCCTGATGCCGGAAGAAATTAGCGCCGACCTTTGGGTCGGCGCTAATTTCTGAAAGTAAAATGTGCGGCTTGGCTGCACATTTTACTTTCTGTATCTCGCTCGCATACCTAATAGGGCCTTCAACATGCATTTGCATGTTGAGGGCACTATTAGGCACCGCAGGTTGGACGCGCGTTTTCCTCCCCTTACTGAATAAGGGGTAAGGGAAAACACGCGTCCAATAGCAGGCTAACAGTATCGGCCTGTTTGTAATTTAGCTTATTCACACTGCTCTCACTTTGTAGATTGCTTAGAGAAAGGATTTTCAGCTTTGATGCTCACAGGAAACGTGTCTGTGCCCTTCAAAGATAGCATTCAGAACCCCTTAGAGATTCTATAGCATTAGGCTACAATGAATTCTACTACATACCATGTTAAATAACACACAAATCCACTGTGATTCAAAGTGAAGCATTCACAATTTTATATACATGTAAGCATTCCAAGTTAAATACAACAGAGGACAAAAACATGTTGTCTTCATATTTTAAGGTGAAAACAGGACTTCCTCTAATTATAATAAAAAGAGGAAAGTTGCCCTGTACCTGCATCACCGGTATGCAAATTGAGCTCCACCCCCTTTCCTGCCTATATGCTCCAGCCTCACCCATCTCTCTGTACTGTCCAATCCACTGTGTATTACCACATATGGAAATTTGAGCTCCACCCCTCTTTCTGACTGTTCTCTCCAACTTTGCCCCTCTCGCTCCCTGAATTTTCCAATCCTCTTTCTACTATCACACACAGTATATCCTAGCTCAGCCGGCATACTCCACTATCACCCATCTCAATTACGCATTTCCTACACTTCACAGTATTTCCCCATCCTTGGATGGGCTTTTACTACTAGCACATTATAAAAGGTCACACATAAATAGAATGCCATGATTGGTCTAACAAAAATCAAAGAAACATGGAAAAACTCTATGTAATCACCGGGGATTATATTTTAAACAATGTAAAACAGATAAAACATATGGTTCCCCTCTTCCTCACTCCCCTATAAAAATAAACAAGTTCAAAAGTGCATGCCAGAGACATTGCAGTGAGACAGCTTTGCCTAACACAACTCTCCAGGTCATCTACCCAGCTGTGCATAACAAGGAGACCGTGCAATACTTCTGCCCTTCATACAGCTGACAGCAGGAAAGAGTGAGAAGAGAAAAAAAAAAAAAAAAAAAAAGACCCAGCACAGAGCTTCTGCTTTGTTGCTACCACAGTCCTCTTAGCAATGGCCGGGCCAAGGAACCAGTACGGGCGGGGTTGTGAACCCTGGCCTGTTCCCAGCCCACTGCCCCTTGCTCACTTTCGGGCCAATACAGTAAAAGTCGTGGGAGAGCGGGCAAACGCCCGCTCTCCTGGCGCGCGCGATTCTGTATTCAAATGAGGGCCCGCGGCAAAAAGAGGCGCTAGGGACACTAGCACGTCCCTAGCGCCTCTTTTTGGACAGGAGCGGCGGCTGTCAGCGGGTTTGACAGCAGACGCTCAATTTTGCTGGCGTCGGTTCTCAAACCCGCTGACAGCCACGGGTTCGGAAACCGGACGCTGGCAAAATTGAGCATCCGGTTTTCAACCCGCGAGCCGATTTCAAATATTTTTTTTTTGTAACTTTTTTTTTTTTTAAACTTTCAGAACCTCCGACTTAATATCGCCATGATATTAAGTCGGAGGGTGCACAGAAAAGCAGTAAAAACTGCTTTTCTGTGCACTTTCCCGGTGCCCGGAGAAATTAACGCCTACCTTTGGGTAGGTGCTAATTTCTCAAAGTAAAATGTGCAGCTTGGCTGCACATTTTGCTTTCTGAATCGCGCGGGAATACCTAATAGGGCCAACAACAAGTATTTGCATGTTGCGGGAGCTATTAGGTTAGAGGGGGTTGGACGTGAGTTTTTGACGCACTATTACCCCTTACTGATTAAGGGGTAAAGCTAGCATGTCGAAAACGTGCGTCCAATCGCGGGTTAACAGTGCGCTCCACCGGAGCGCTTGTACTGTATTCAGCCTGCTACTTATATTGTAAGGCACAATAGCACAAAAATTAACCAAGTTTATCTTCACTTATTACAAGTTTATCTTCACTTATTTCAAGTTTCTAAGACTAACAACATTCATTTGGCAAGAAAAAGATCAACTATTGGGGTTCTAATGAGTACTTGTGACCCTGACTGGCTACTGTGAGAGAAAAAATGCTGATCCAACCCAGCATGGCACTCATTTCGTACAGCAAATCATACAATTCATATTCAGCAATTCTTGACACAAAAAAGATATAAGATTTTTATTCATGTTTAAACAAACACAAGCAAGCGATCATTCACAGGAGCAGTGCCTGCCCTCTGAAACGTTTCTTAAGAAGAGCTCCAACAAATGCATGACTATTCACACTTAACGAAGCAAATAAAAGCTTGGTTCCTCTGTCAAGCTCTTAATGATCAATCTCTGGAACTCTAATATACCAAACTGGCATCAGAATCTATCTGGCATCTCCTTAAATGCCATAAATGTGCTGCTACAAACTAATATATTGCTGCTGGATTATTTCCTGAATTAACTACTAGTATTTTATTTTATTTTTTATTTATAGTTTATATACCGGGAGTTCCTGTATACAATACATATCACTCCGGTTCACAATTAACAGAAGAACTACTGCCGGGGGGCAGTATCTCTGTTATATTATTAGCAGAACTTAGTCAATGTATGTTGATCTATCAAACTTCATGCTAATGCACACCTTTAAAATTGTTGAGCTAAAACAGGATTTTTGATGCTATTTTAAATTGTTTATGCCTTCATATTGTAAAGCTGTAATTAATCTTTCTTTGCTGCTATTCTACCATACTATAAACCAGCTTGGGTGAATTTCATATTCAAAAAAGGCCAGTGATAAATCTAAATAAGAAAGAAAGAAAAATCCACTCTTACAGGTAATAAAATTTACTTTTATTTCCATTTTTCCTCTGCAAATCTCAAAACAAATATGATTTTTTTTTGTATCAGTTATCATGCCATATCAGTTATATTGTCACTATTCATGTCCATAACTTGAAATTCAAAATCGCCAACAATGGCAAGAAATTTAGTATTCCCAAAAGTAAACTCAGCTAACATACCCAAACAAGATCTTTTCAAGTATTATAAGGGGGTTATGTGGGGTGATGTGCTAAGGAGGACCTGCTCTCCCTTAGCTCTGGGTGCCGTGCCCCTGTATCTACCGGTATCGCTCACCCTTAGATGTGAAACTGAGCACAAAACTATAAGACAATTCCGGCTCATGTCAATTGTTCATTTTATGAACAGAACTTCGCCATCGATGGCCCCTCGGGGAAGAAAAAAAGAAAAAGAGAAAGACAAGATGAAGGCCACGGATCCTAAGAAGGCGGCGGGCACCGGCAAGCCAGGGCCTTCACTGGAGACGCCACTCACTGTGGATGTTCTAAAAGAAATCTCAGATGCAACGCTGGACGTCAAGCTGGCTGGGATAGCCCAACAATTAACAGAGGTAAAATCGGCGCTGATAGAAATCGGCCCGAGGATCAACCAGCTAGAAGAGAGGGTGGTGGAAATGGAGGATCGGGCGACTGAGATTGATGGACCAGTTAGCACTCATACGGCAGCTTTAAAAGACTGCCAAGATAAGCTGGAAAATATTGAAAACCGGCTTTGGAGGGACTGCCGGAGGTACTCGATGAAAAAGGCCTAGGGGCTTTCTTGGAAGAATGGCTACCGGAGGCAGTTGGGCTGGCAGATCTGAAGGGGGAAATGCGTGTTGAAAGGGCGCACAGATTGGGGATCTGCTACCCCTTGGACCTCAGAATCGCGACTGCAAAGATATTGAATTCAGCAGTCAAGCAACGCATATGGCTTGCCTATAGAAAATGTCCAGAGTTCCTCTATCAAGGCCACAAGATACGAATTACACAGAACTACTCTGTCCTTGTATCGCAGTAGCACAGAAAATTTTCTTCAGTGTGCTCTTAATTGTTCAAGCAGAAGATCAAATCGCCCTTCAGTTCCCCGCTACACTAAAAATTTGGCAGGATGGCAAACTCCATTGCTTCACGGATCCGGAGGAAGCCCAGAAGTTTTTACAGACCCCCAGCTGTCTGATTATTCCAGTCTTATGCAAAGGCTTAGATTTATTATAGCGAGGACCACGGGCAAGATGATAGAGGTGGGGGCTGGTATCTCTTTTCAAGCCTCTATCCGCCGTCTGGAATGGTAGTTAATTGTTTTAAAACACAGTCCTCGAGTTTTCTTTCTCCCTTCAATGGGCGAATCCCTAATGGAACAGCTGGCCTAACCGTACTGGGCTACAGCTCTCATGTAGTCCTTAAGGGCAGGCACATAGACTACTCAGGATATCAAAGGATAGACTATGAATTACACCATGGGGCTGCCTTGGCCTCTGCAAGGATTTAAAAATGGGATATAAGGCTGTGGGTGTGAATTACCATCCACTCCCCAGAGACTTGAGACGTTATTTCGACCTAGACAGTTTGGAGAGCAGAACTGAACATTTGAACATCAGTAAATTCTGAATCATGACAGAAACTTTGGCTGTCTGCAGTTGCAGGGCACTCAAGCGCTCTATAAGCGTGACCTCTTGATCTGTTCCTCCACCCTTAGAGGAGGGACGGGTCGCATATTAAAAGCTAAGATAGTTCCAGGGGAAAAAAGGGAAGGGGGTGGAGGGAGGAGGTTGGGAACGGACGGGGGGAAGACAGGGAGGGAGGTCACCTGGAGTGGGATACGGTTGGGTATTATCTGGTATGTGCGGATGGATGAGGAAGCGAGAGTGTGTGAGAGAATGGTGGGTGAGAATCTGCATCATGAACCTGACTTGAAGATTGGCGGAGTACAAAGAATCGAGGGGGAGGGGACGCTGGGACCTCCTTCCTCTCTGAAACATCTCATTGTTTACAGGCTGTATAACATTCTTTTTCTATTCCGATGACGAAGCTTGAGTCCTAGAATGTCCACGGGTTGGGTTCCCCTATTAAACGAAAAAAAGTTCTCACCAATTTAAGGAGATTACAGGGTGATATAGTGTACCTTCAAGAAACCCATTTGAATGATAAGGAAAACCTTAAGTTAAAGCATGACTGAGTAGGGGAATGTATTTTTGCAGCGGCACAACACCAAAAGGCTGGGGTAGCGATCCTTATAAGTAAATCCACAGATTTTGTTTTGGAAAAGACTGTGTTAGACCCGGAGCGCAGATATGCGATAGTGATAGGACGATGGCAGGGAACATCGGTCACTATTTGCAATGTTTGGGTTTTTTTCCAAATCTGTTTATTGGGGTGCAAACGCAGAAGAGTTACAGAAATGTTCAAAGCAAAGCACAACAAACAGCGCTAGCTCCCCTTAACTTTATACATTTTGAGTAAATCCCCCTTCCCTCCCCCTTGGAGAACCACTAGACCAGATTGAAAATTGCAAAGGAATCGACGGTTGATTAGTATATACCCATACAGTTTACAATAAGACAACTTTTGCCACATAAAGTGAAATTTGTGCAGAGAAAAGTGAAATTGAAATTATTGCAGGAAAAAACAAAATACCGCTCCCACAGCCTTCATATACTAAACCAGACAACAGTTACAGACCCTCCAGAGGGGCTAATTTTTGAACATTTTGAGATAGAGACTGATAGTAACAAGCCCAGATCTGATGAAAAACCTGCTTTTTCCATGGAGAAAAATGTTTATACCTTGAACCATATTCCAATTGGTAAAGTTCAGTGAATAGGGAAGACCACATCTCAAATGTAGGAGGCATGGCTTCAATCCATTTAAGCATGATACACTTTTTAGCAATTAAACAAGCTTTGGTGACAAAAATAACATTGTCTACATTCAAACTTTGGTCCCCTACTTCATTATTAAGAATACAGAAAGAGCAGGACCAGCAAACCTCATTTTGCAATACCACAGATAACAGACAACGGATAGATTCCCAAAATTTCTGTATGGTCGGACAATCCCACAGACAATGAATCAGAGTAGCAGGGCTTCCAGAGCACTTTAGGCATGCCGCAGAGGAAATACGTCCCATGTGATAGGCCCTGGCTGGCGAGCAGATGCTGCGATGAAAAATCCGTTGTTGTAACTCTGAGGCCGACTTTGGTGGTGACCAAATAAATGGCTGCATAAGAGTTTTTAAGCATATGTGATTGTATGTCCTCGCCACAATCTCGAGACCACTTAACAGTGAGTTTTTGGTAAATCTGATAGGACTGTACAGATGTGTAAAAAGAATACAAGCATGACAAAGAACCTTTCTGCATTTGAAAACACGTAATCAAATCCTTGTAAGATGTATTATCCACTTTCCCCTCTCCTCCCTGCAGCAAGTTTAAAATTCCAGCTCGAAGGTAACCATACAAAAGAAAGTGACATGGGCGAAAACCCAAAAGAGCTTGGCATTGGGTAAAGGAGTACATTTGGCCAGTGTAGGGTATAAAAAGGCACCCAAGGGCCAGTTAGCAGCCACTGAAAATTGATGTTGGGAAGGAAGTATAGAAAAAGACAATAGTGAAGACCCCCTCAGAGGGTACTGGGGAGAAACCCTTGGGGAAAGGCCCAACAATTTGCGTATACTTCTCCAAACTGTCCGGAGTGTTTGGATCAATGTAAAGTGGGTATGTGTCATCTGAGAGGGCAACATGGAAACATGCAGGATAAAGCCCGGATCATAAGGACTGCACATCATACGTATCAACTGGGGGTCAGTACACTCAGAGGTATCAAAAAACCAATCCCCTAAGAATCGAAGATTGGCCGCTAGAGAGTACAAATGGAAATTAGGAAGCCCATATCCCCCACATGCACAGGGTGCCATCAAGACATTAAGGGACAACCGTGCTTTCTTATCTCTCCACAGAAATTTGCGCAATGCAGATTGAAGCATCCGCCGGTCTTTGGGAGAGAGAAGAAAAGGCAACATGAGAAGTTTGTATAAAAGCAAAGGTGCTAAACCATTTTGATTACAGCTATTCGACCTTGAAGCGATAAGGGGAGCAAATTCCACCCTTGCATTTTGTGTGTCATCTTAGTAATTGTGGGAGGGATATTTAGGGCATACCATTGCTTGGGATCTGAATGTATAGTAATGCCCAAGTATTTAATGGTAGAGGATGCCCATTTCACCGGGAAGTGGTCCCAACTATCCTTCAATGATCCCTGCAAATCCAAGGCTTCAGTTTTGTCAAGGTTCAATTTGAATCCAGATATAGACTGGTAACTTTTAAAAATCTCCAATGCAGCAGGTAAAGCTGTTTTGGCCTTAGACAACAGGAGCAAAATGTCGTCGGCGAACAGTAGGGTGAGATATGAGTTATTACCCACTGGGATGCCCGTAACGTCCGGGGTTGATTTCAACTTACATACAAGTGGTTCCACTGTAAGGATAAACAGGAGGGGGGACAAGGGGCATCCCTGGCGCATACCCCGCTGTAAGCCAAACTCCCGTGAAAGCTCGCCATTTACTGATATCCGTGCTGCGGGGTTGGTATACAGCAAGGTAATATAATCATAAATTCTACCTTCAAAGCCCATTTTAGAAAGAGCCTGCTTCAAAAAAGGCCATGCTACCCTGTCAAAAGCCTTTTCGGCGCCACAGGTGACAAGCAAAGGTTCAGATACCTTGTTCGCTGAGCACAACTCCAAAGCAGCGAGCACCTTATGGATGTTATCGGTGGAACGCCTCCCTGCTACAAATCCCACTTGGTCCGGAGATATCAAGTGAAGCAAAATAGATTTCATGTGATTTGCCAGAATTTTAGCATATATCTTAATGTCTAGATTGAGGAGAGATATCGGCCGATAAGAGGAAGGTAGCAAGGGATCTCTCCCTGCCTTGGGGAGGACAACAATCGTGGCAGCTCTCATAGTACTCGGCATTTCCTGATTGTCAGTCATCTTTTCATATACCATCTGTAATATGGGGCTAATCTCAGATTTTAGAGCTTTGTAGAATGTAGAGGACAGTCCATCTGGGCCGGGTGCTTTTAAATTAGGAAGCGCTTGGATCGCCTCAAGCACCTCCCCTTCCCCAATAGGGCATTGCAATTTGTGGAGCTGTAATGGGGTTAAACAGGGTAAAGATACCTCTCGCAGAAATTCCATGATTTTCTCCTCACACACTGGGTCCGCAGAATATAAGGACCTGTAATAGTCGGAGAATATTTCGGCTATATCAGTAGCGTTGGATTTAATCTCCCCCCGATTATTTTGAAGATTGGCAATGAACTTAGAGGATTCCTGCACTTTTGAGACGAGCAAGGTGGTGTCCAGCTTTGTTGCCGTATTGAAAAAAGTTAAACTGTCTGTGGCGTAAGGCATGCGCTGCTCTCGTGTGTCATTAAGGGCTACCTGCGTCTCCCGAAATTGAATAGAGATACTAGTATCTCCAGGGGAACCCAATTGTCTCTCGAGGGCCCTAAGCTTTTTTTCCAAACAAAGAATTTCATTATTTAGTTTTTTCTTTTTATGGCTAGAATAGCTAATAATATCCCCCCGAAGAACAGCTTTCGCCGTTTCCCAAAGGAGAACAGGCTGATCCAGATGTTGGGCATTCGAAACCAAAAATGCTTGCCATTTGTTTCTTAAATAGTCAGGAAATGCGGGATCATTTGCTAACGAAGCGGGAAGTTGCCAGTTTCCCCCCCCCCCCCCCCCCCGTGCAGGACCACTGATCTGAAAAGTTCCCGTGACCGGGCTATGGTCTGAGATTACGAGCACCTCAATGGTAGATTTAGTGAATTTTGGGAAGAGGGACTCTGAAATGAGCAGGTAGTCAATCTGGGACTGAGCCGGGTGGGCTTTCGCTAAATGTGTAAACTCTCTAGTTCCAGGGTGTAGCACTCACCACAAATCCATAAGACCCAGATGGTTACAGAGAAAACTAGGTCCTTTGCGCTCGCTGATCTGGTGACCACCCCTGGCTGGTAGTCTATCCAATTCAGGGTCTATGGCAAAATTAAAATCTCCCCCCAGCACTATTGGGCAGTCCCCCATCTTGACAAGATGAGATAGTAATGTCGTGTAAAGTTGGTGATCATATATATTGGGAGCATAAATTGACACAAGGAGTATGGGAGAGCCCGTAAAGATCCCTTTTACTAAAATGAACCTACCCTGAGGGTCTTCCAAGATTGCTTGCTTGGTGAAGGGGACAGATTGATGAATCATAATAGCCACTCCCCTGCTTTTTGAGGACCCCGTGGCATAATAAAGTTGCGATACCCATTTCTTCTGGAGTTTTAGAATCTCATGGGGGAGCATATGCGTTTCTTGTAAAAACACTATTTTGGCATGAAGTCTAGTTAGGTGGGCAAAAACTTTTTCCCTTTTTATGGGGGTGCCTAAGCCTGCTACGTTCCACGTAACCATATCTACCGCCATAGTATCAAAAGATAAATTACTGACATCGCTTGTACAATATAAGATATGAAAAGCATGTGTAAGATGTTCAGTTGCCCTACTAGCTGCATGGATTTCAACATGTTTAGGTAACAATACAACAAAAGTATCAGGAACCATACCATCCTCCTTATTGAAAACCCAAAATTCCCTTGGTCACAGAAGTTCTCCACATCTATTCCCTCCCTCCCCCTCCCCCCCCCTTAGAATTGAAAAGGCAGGGCCCACTATAAGACCACCTATACGGGTCCCAATTAACATGGACCTACCTACCCCACACTGGAAATAGCCCGATTAAATTGGGAGGAGATCACGGCGTTAATTGTTCGGCTGCCCCCCCAGCCCTCCAGCAACTGAATATGAAGCGTACTGACCCATTTGCAACAGTCAGGTGCCTCCATATAATTGTCATCGCAACAGGTTTTAAAATGAGAAAGAAAAAAAACATAATAAACTGTTAACAGAGAAGTAAAAACATCATATAAGATACAGCCACCCGCTCATTGCTTTCCCTTCTGATCCGAAATGAAAATATAGGAAGTGTGTCTCCCACGTCATAGTAGTTTACTCAAGATAGAGGAGGATTGAGAAAAAAGAAAAAAAAACCAAGGCACGAGGGACACCCTCTGTCCTGCACATTGGGGTCAAAACCATATCTGTGCAACACTGAGAACATGTATGGCCATGATACCCTGTCGAAAGCCTTCTCAGAGTCGAATCCAATAGCCATTGCTGGAGTTCCCCGCTTTGACAAAACTTCATTGCTGATAAGTTTCAGTATGTGACTCGTGGCGGTATGTCCCTTAACAAAGCCTACTTGTTGGGCGGAGATTAATTGGGGGAGGATTGGATTGAGTCTTTCTGCTAAGACCTTAGCTAATATTTTAAGATCATTGTTTAGGAGGGATATAGGTCAGTAAGATTCAGGTTTTTCCGGGTTTGGGAAGTACTAAAATATGAGCGCCATTAAATGTCTTCGGGAAGGAATCCTTAGCCAGACCTTCAATGTAAAAATCTGTTAAAGGAGCAGCGACATGTACTCTAAGCATCTTGTAAAAGTCCTAGGAGAACCCATCTGGTCCTGGTGATTTTCCAGATAGCATTTTGTTAATAATTTGTATCACCTCATAGGAGTGAACAGGGCTTGTTTAATTCTCATCAAGTGTTTGACAATACATGTCCAAAATAACAGCTTTTTCTAAATTTTCTTAGAATAAATCTAAAATTATGTATACATACATCTAGAAGGTATAACTTTCTTTATTATAATTCCTACTACAATCTGATCCACAGTTTCCTCAGATTACAAGATCCCATCCTTTGACAAGATCATTCTGCTTTTCCAATTCTGCATGAATGAACTCACCCCGAAGAAATAGGGATTTTTCCCCTGTAAATCTCTAACTATACAGAATAAAATTTTCAGGCAACATCCATCAGCCCCAATCCCATTTATATTCTTTAATCTTAGCATTATATTCACACAAATATTTTTTTAGTCTTCCCCTATCCTCAGTATTCTGTGATTTGCACCACTTAAGAGTCAAGCAGCTTCCCTTCTGTTTAAGGAAGCACAGATCTGAAGTATACCAAAGCGCTGATTTCTGTGACCACACCGGCATTCGCTTTTCGGGAGCTATTTTATCCAATGTCTATTTCACCTTAGTGTCCCAAATAAATGCTTATTCATCTGGGCCAAAACTTCCTAAAAACTCATTTTGATCAAATTCAGTCAAAAACACAGGAGATGTGATATCTGTTAAAGACTCTAGACTTAAATATTTTGATTCCAGTACTACAAGTGAAACAATCAGCAAAGCTGTTTACCTATTATTTATTTATTTATTTAAAACCTTTTCTATACCATCGTTAAGATCAATACCGTCACAATGGTTTATAGTAAGGCACATAATGTTGCTAAATGTTTTAAATGATGATATCAATTAAACAGGTGCCATAAAGGTTCGGTAACAGTTTTATAATAAATATTATTTGGTAAATGTGATAAATCATGTCCAATTTTATCTGTTCAGTTTTAAATACAAGAATAGTTTTATAATTGTACCTTATCCTTTAGTGGTGAAAAATAAAAATAAAATACACACATATTGAATACGGTGATGTGTGTGGGTGTTCTACTGCCCGCACCCTACACTTCCCTGTGTTCTATTCTCCATTCTTTTTGTGATAAGCTTGTTTAAAGAGCCATGTTTTTAAACTTTTTCTAAAGTGTTCTCCAAGGACAGCAGGACAAACAGCCACACACAATTATTCAGAGTAGTTAACTCACAAGTGGGTTGTGATAAATTGCAGGAGGACTTTGCGAGACTGGAAGATTGGATGTCCATATGGCAGATGAAATATAATGTGGGCAAGTGCAAGGTGATGCATATAGGGAAAAATCACCCATGCTGTAGCAACACGATGAAAGGTTCCATTTTAGGAGTTATTACCTAGGAAAAAGATCTGGGCATCATAGTTGATATTACACTGAAATCGTCAGCTCAGTGTGTTGCGACGGTCCAAAAAGCAAACAGAATGTTAGGAATTATTGGCAAGGGAATGGCAAATAAAAAGAAAGGATGTCAAAATGCCTCTGTAATTGCTCATTGGTTAAACTGCATCTTGAATACTGTGAGCAATTCTGGTAAATTGCATTTTAAAAAAGATATAGTTGTACTGGAGAAAGTAGAGAGAAGGGTGACCAAAATGATTAAGGGCATGAAAAGGACCCCCTATAAGGAAAGGCTAAAGAGATTAGGGCTGTTCACCTTGGAGAAGGGACAGCTGAGGGAGTAGTTGATTAGAAACCCAAGTCCTCCAGGATCTAGATGGCGGAGTGGAGAGAATGTAACGCTCCCTGCCTTGTGTCGTTCTTGATAAGCGAATTGTCTAGGTAGGGGGTGACATGCATCCGGTGCCTCCTAAGATAAGCTCCCTCTACCGCCAGGCATTTCGTGAAGACTCGGGGTGCGGATGCAAGCCCGAAAGGCAGCACCCAATACAGATAGTGCTCCTCCCCCATCAGAAAATAGAGGTATTTCCAATGGCAGGGGGAGATCACAATATGAGCATAAGCATCTTTGAGATCAAGGGAGCAAAGCCAATACCCAGTCTCGAGGAGAGGAATTAGGGCACCCAACGAGAGCATTTTGAATTTTTCGCTTATGAGAAACCTGTTCAACGGCCTTACATCTAAGATAGGGAGAAGGCCTTCAGTTTTCTTGGGAATCAGGAAATACCTGGAGTAAAACCCGTCACCCCACTGATTTGGCGGAACAGGCTCAACCGCTCGCGCCATTAAGAGGGCAGAGAGCTCTAGTTTGTTGATTTGCCGTAGATATAAGAACATAAGATATAACATACTGGGTCAGACCAAGGGTCCATCAAGCCCAGTATCCTGTTTCCAACAGTGGCCAATCCAAGTCACAAATACCTGGCAAGTACACAAACATTAGATAGATCACAAGCTACTATTGCTTATTAATTACCGTCATAGCAGTTTATGGATTGATCCTCTAGGAACTTATCCAAACCTTTTTTAAACTCAGTTACACTAACTGCTATAACAAACATCCTCTGGCAATGAATTCCAGAGCTTAACTATGAACTGAGTGAAAAAAAAATTTGCATTTTTTTTTTTTTAATGAGCTACTTGCTAACTTCATGGACTGCCCCCTGGTCCTTCTAGTGTCTGAGAGAGTAAATAACCAATTTACATTAACTTGTTCAAGTCCTTTCATGATTTTATAGACTTCTATCATAATCCCACTCAGTCTACTCTTCTCATAAGGCAGCCGCTCCAAGCCCCTTATATTGAGGCTTGGAGCGGCTATATCCTTTTTGAGATGCGGTGACCAGAACTGCACACAGTATTCAAGGTGGAGTCTCACCATGGAGCGATACAGAGGCATTATGACATCCTCCATTTTATTTTCCATTCCCTTCTTAATAATGCCTAACATTCTGTTTGCTTTTTTGATTGCCACATCACACTGGGCCAATGATTTCAATGTATTATCCATTATGAAGCCTAGATCTCTTTCCTGGGTGGTAAAACTGTATTGGCTGTTATTGACATATACAAATGGACCAATTTTTATTGACACTGTATCTTACTGCTTATTTTTGATCTGTTATGGTTGTGATGTTTTATTTGCCAATAAAAACTTAAAAAAAAAAGAAAAAACTATATTTTATTCCATCCAGTAACTTTGTTTCTCTAGCATGCCCTGATAGTTCACTTACCCAGTCAATATTGGGTAAGTCAATATCTATTACAAACACGTTGTACAATAATTGCTTTCAAATTTTATGTGTGTATTTGAACTAAATATGTATTTTTTTCATTTTTTGCATAACTTGTTAAGGACCGTCATAACACCCGTGGACTACACGCATTTGATGCTTGTGTTTTCAGCCACTTTTGGGTCTTTTTTAATCATTGGTCCTACACACTTTAAAACATTTTTGTCAATTCTTTGTTTTTGTTTTTTTCAATATTTTAGTAATATGTGGAAAAAATACTTCCCTTGATGAAGCGAAGTCTCGCTGTTATAAGTCCAATATCTTCAACCCCCACGTCTCGGCAAGCAGATTGCCTGCTTCTTCGGCGTTTTTGTTTTTGCCGCACTATGTCTGGTGCCGCCGCACTATCACGCCGCCGCACAGGTCTATACTTTGGTGCTGCCGCGTTGTGCACGGAGGGTCCTCCTTTGCCGCACGGGTCTATCCCGTTTGTTGTTTTGCAGCGCCGCCGCGCTGTGACATTCATCTAGCGCCACCGCACTGTGTACCGATATCCGTGTACTGAAGTCCAACGTACGTTTCGCAGTGTATGCTGCTTCAGGGACTGTGAATATACTTAGAGATAGTAGTTTTTTACTCCACATCTATATCAAAGTTTTCTAAAAGACAATTTGTTACAAATAAAACACACTGTAACTCCACACTAAACAAATAAATATGAGCATCCCAGGGGCTACATTTTACACAAGTTTTTCACTCACCCAGACTTCACGCCATGTCCTTATTCTGGCGTCTGCGTGAGTCAACTGCTGCCTTGACCTGCTTATATGTAGTTTGTCATGCCTCACCTGTGTATGGTTGAACGAACCTGTGTTTGATTAACAAACCTGAAGAGTAGGTTTTTAGAGTGGATTTTTTACATGAAGTGGATCCACTCGATGTCTTTATTAAGTCCATGAGGTGCCAATTCTGTCCACAAAAGTCCATGAGGTGCCAATTCTGTCCACAAAACGCTACAATTCTGTCCACAAAAGCCAATTCTGTCCACAAAAAAATTGGCTTTTTGTGCCAATTCTGTCCACAAAAAGCACCAATAACTTCTATTCAGACATCCACGGGCAGAGTTGAATCCTTGCCCCAATCCAATTGTAACACCTCATACGTAGTATATGCAATTTTTTGCCCATGTCCACTTACTTATGTAGGCATGACCAAACGTCCAATTCGATATAGACTCACAGAACATAAATGTTGTTTAAAAGCGGGCAGAACAGATGAACCATTAGTCCAACATTGCAAAGATACTAATCATGTGTACTCTGATTTGCGCTGGACCATATTAGAAATCATTACAGAACACTGGAGAAGGGGTAACAGAATTAAAAAAAACTTCATCAGTCAGAACAGAAATGGATATTCCAATTACAGACATTGGCACCTCATGGACTTAATAAAGACATCGAGTGGATCCACTTCATGTAAAAAATCCACTCTAAAAACCTACTCTTCAGGTTTGTTAATCAAACACAGGTTCGTTCAACCATACACAGGTGAGGCATGACAAACTACATATAAGCAGGTCAAGGCAGCAGTTGACTCATGCAGACGCCAGAATAAGGACATGGCGTGAAGTCTGGGTGAGTGAAAAACTTGTGTAAAATGTAGCCCCTGGGATGCTCATATTTATTTGTTTAGTGTGGAGTTACAGTATGTTTTATTTATAACAAATTGTCTTTTAGAAAACTTTGATATAGATGTGGAGTAAAAAACTATCATCTCTAAATATATTCACAGTCCCTGAAGCAGCATACACTGCGAAACGTACGTTGGACTTCAGTACACGGATATCGGTACACAGTGCAGTGGCGCTAGATGAATGCCACAGCGCGGCAGCGCTGCAAAACAACAAACGGGATAGACCCGTGCGGCAAAGGAGGACCCTCCGTGCACAACGCGGCAGCACCAAAGTATAGATCTGTGCGGCGGCGTGATAGTGCGGCGGCACCAGACACAGTGCGGCAAAAACAAAAACGCCGAAGAAGCAGGCAATCTGCTTGCCGAGACGTGGGGGTTGAAGATATTGGACTTATAACAGCGAGACTTCGCTTCATCAAGGGAAGTATTTTTTCCACATATTACTAAAATATTGAAAAAAACAAAAAAACAAAAACAAAGAATTGACAAAAATGTTTTAAAGTGTGTAGGACCAATGATTAAAAAAGACCCAAAAGTGGCTGAAAACACAAGCATCAAATGCGTGTAGTCCACGGGTGTTATGACGGTCCCTAACAAGTTATGCAAAAAATGCAAAAAATACATTATATTTAGTTCAAATACACACATAAAATTTGAAAGCAATTATTGTACAACGTGTTTGCAATAGTGTTTACATAGTCGTATTTTTGAGGATATTTTTGGTGGATTTTGGTGTAAGTCAATATCTCCCATTATTACTGTACTACCAAGTTTAGCCTGCTTCCCTGACTTCTCTTAGCATTTCTCTGTCCGTCTGACCATTTTGGCCAGGTGGACAGTGCTATACGACTATCACTATTCTCTTTCCCAACACACAAGGAATTTCTACCCATAAAGATTCAATTGACCATTTAGTCTCATGCAGGATCTTTATCCTATTGGACTCTTTTCCATCCCGGACATAAAGCGCCACCCCACCACCAAGATGCTTCTCTCTGTCATTGTGATATAATTTGTAGCCCAGTATAGCACTATCCCATTGGTTATCCTCTTTCCACTTCTTTTGTGCCTGCTCTTCGCCCTCGCTCCACCCTCTCTACTTGTGTGGCGACTCCCTCCAGGTTTGAGGGACAGCTTGCGGCCGCGCCCTCCCTGCCGCATCTCTCTGAATCCCTGGGTTGGCCTGACACTGTGGACCCGCCATGTTCCTGATGACATAAGGGCGCGTGCGCGCTCCAGAGTTTGTACCGGCAAGAGCGCGAACCTCGGGGGCATCCCCCCGTAGTGACGTCATCCACTTCCAACTTAAAAGGTCTTTGCTTACAACTACGAATCGAGTTAGCAAGAACTCGAATCTTATTCTCCTTAGATTCGATTCGCCCAAGCTACTCTGCCTCCTCGGGGGCCTCACTCTCTCTTCTTGATTTCAGATCGCTAAGACGGGATCCGGTACTCTCTCCTCGATGGCCTACGTCCCTGAATGCTCAGAAGACTCCTTACTACCTGGAAGCGATCACAGACATGAACACTGGGAGTTCTATTACAGATAGGAACCGGTACTTACTCCACGAGGGCCTATGTTCCTAATCTCTGAAGACTCTCTTCTTTCTAAGACTTTATTACAGGTATGGAGATCGTGAGTTCTTATTCCAGACTGCATATAGGAAACAGTACTTGCCTACGGCTCATGTTCCTGAATATACTGAAGACTCTCTGTTGCATAGAAGCCATTACAGAGATCTACAAGTGTGAGCGTATCATCTACTACTGGTTATGTATCCAGCATACCCTGTCTACTCACTACCTATAGTCTCTTTCTACAGCTGCAACCCAGAGATCGCAATTCCAGTATCTGAGGGACTTCAGCCCTGCCGGGCATATCTGCTCACTACTGCCACCTCTGGTGGTTCTACTTCCTGTCTAATAAAGAACTATCTGTATTTGTCTCCATACTCCAGCCTAGTCGGTGGTCCCTCTCAGGATATCCTCCTGGGGGTGCTGTCATCTGCCTTCGGCCTAAGGATTCACCAATTTACATTAAGTGTTATTTCCTTACACTACTCAGCGGTATCCTACAGACTGCCACTCTGTGGGAGCCAACCCACAATAGATCATTAACTCCACCTACGGAGTATTACAAATTGCTAGCTCCTCCCCTTGAGGGAACAGCACTGAACACAGATGCCAATTAAGTCTATGTTATCATACACTGCTATACACTAATTCTCCCATCTTACTTCTTAGACTTATGGCATTAGCATACATACATTTCAAAGTGAGTTTTTTGTTTGTATTTACATTCTGCTTTCAGTTGACAGGGATAAATTGGAATCTTTTAGCTCAGGTGAGTTTTTAGTTTTGGCACTTGGACTACTTTTCTTATTATTGGAACCTCTCTGTTGGGATGCCCTAACTAATGCTTCATTAGTATCCTTTGACGATTCCTCCCTTTTAACCATGTGCTGCTGAGCGACTGTAGGCTTTTGCCTTTGTTCTAGTTTAAAAGCTGCTCTAGCTCCTTTTTAAAGGTTAGCGCCAGCAGCCTGCTTCCACCCTGGTTAAGGTGAAGCTCATCCCTTTGGAAAAGACTCCCCCCCTTCCCCAAAAGGTTCCCCAGTTCTTTACAAAACCCTCTTTCCTGCACCATCATCTCAACCACGCATTGAGACTCCAGAGCTCTGCCTGCCTCTGAGGACATGGAGGAGATTGTGCAGGGTCCCGTTGGAAGTTCAATCTGTACCCCCTGCCGATCGATGGATAGGCTCCATTTGCTCCAAGGTGACTGAGAGCCACCGGTCGGCAAAGATTTGTAGATGGCACTCCACTGGAGGGTCGTTCCTAAGAGGGTACGGATTGCTGGTTTAAAATCCCTTGCTGCCAGTCAAAACTCGGGGCTCTGCTGTGGGACCAGGTGCACTTGAGGGGAGTGTGGCTGCCTTTCTCTTGACCTAGCTGGCGCCTTCAGGGATCTCGCTCTAGCAGCCAGCAGATAATACTTCTGCGGACTGTATAAGGAGCATCTTGAGGTTTGCCGTGATAGTTTTTTGCCAGAGGATCGAGATGCTGGCAGATAGCTGCTGGAGGGTTTCATGGTATCAATTGCGCTACCACTTCCTTGATCTTATCTCCGAAGAGATTCTCCCAGGTACAGGGGAGGTCCGCAAGACTGTCTTGTACTTTGAGCCAGAGGAAAGAGACCTGAAGCCAGACCATGCGCTGAGCTACAATGGCTGCCTCTGCTACTCTTGCCGCTGTTTCAAGCACATCATAAGCCGAGCGGACCTCATGTTTGTCACACTCCAGGCCACATTGGTTCACCTTCAAGAAATCCTCCTGAAATTGCTGTGGAAGGTGCTCCACCAGATCCTGAACTTGTTTCCTGAGATTTCTAGAGTATTGGCTCATATAGAGCTGATAACATACAATATGGGCTGCCAACATGGATCCTTGGAAGATTCTCCTTCCCAGAGCATCCAGGGCCCTGTGCTCACTACCTGGAGGAGCCAAAACATGAGTCCACAATCTCTTCGCTTTAAGGTGGACTCCACCACTACCGACTGGTGTGGAAGCTGGCGGCATTCAAATCCCGTGGTGGGTTCCACCAGATAGACAGCATCAGTCTTCCGGTTTACTGGTGGGATGGAAATGGGGTGCTCCCATAGCCGGACAACCAAATCTTTAAAGATGTTGTGCATTGGTACGGCAACCATTTCTTTTGGAGTGTCCACAAATTGCAGGACTTCCAGCATCTTATGCCTGGAATCCTGCTTGGTCAGGAGCTGAAAAGGCACCAATTCTGCCATGGCCCTCACGAAACCAACAAAAGTTAATTCTTCCGGCAGAGACTTACGCCTCTCCTCAGGAGGAGATGGCTTGGAGGGCAAATCCTTGGAGTCCTCCACAGAGGATGGGGACGTCTCAGGTGGAGACCCCAGTGAGCTTTTATGCTGAGACCTCAACAGTCTCGGCAGCACCAAAAGCGCCGGTGCGGGTACTGAAGGCACTGCTGGAACTAGAGCGTGCACTGGCACTGAAGGCCCTGTGAGTCCCGGGAGCACCGAGGGAATTGGTGGCTCCGACTGCATCGATCCTGAAGGACCAGGGAGGGCTAACAACAGTCGTGGTGTCTTGCGCAGAAGTGGTGCCATCAACCCCAACAACCTATCCTTGTCGGAGGAATCACTCACCAGGATAGCCATCGGTGGAGGCCATATCAATGCCACCTATATCAACAAGAGGGCCCAGGGCAGGCTGCGTTGGCAATACACTGAGCAGCAGGTCCTGCCGCTCCAACAAAGGCACAAGCACCGATGGAGTAGATTCTGGTGGCAGTCCCAGTGGAACCGGTGGCTCGATGCCCTGCAGAGCCCAGCCGACTGCCAGCCTCACACGTCTCTCCAACTTCTCAAATGCTGACGAGGACAGCACAGTTTGAGGAGGAGGAGGCAGCGAAACCAGATCCTCCCCAGAATCGCAAGGGATATGTGAGCCTTCCCCTGGAATTAGTGGGTATCGCTGTGGCACCTCGGGTTCCACAGAAGGCAAGGCTTCGGAGGCCGCATGGTCTGTGCCAGTGCCCTCCTGTGGTCGGACGTATGTGACAAGGATCAATGGCGATGTTTCCTTGATTTCCACTGATGCCTGGCCCAGTCTTTCCCTGGAACCAATTGAGATGGCGAGGATCCAGACCTAGAACGAGAAGAAACCAACATCAGACCGTCACCCGCATCCAGTTCCAGCTCAGTAGCAGAGGAGATACCAAAGGGATCAGGGTTGCTAAGACCTCCCGACCCTTTGGTGTCGATGCCCCCGAAGCCAAAGGTTCCGACTTTTTGGCGCCAAACAGCTTTTCCATTTTATTGAGGCACGCACCGGCCCATTGGAGTCATCTGGGCACAAAAATCGCAGCCCTGGACATCATGCAACACCGCCAGGCACAAAACTCAGACCTCATGGGGGTCTGTGATGGACATGGTCCTGGGGCACTGGGGGCAATATCTTATGCCAGATGACGCCATAGGAAAAAGAACACAGCGCGAGGTCGATGTCCGGCGGCTACCGGGAAGCAGCACCATCGGTAACAGACTGCGAATGAATGACTTACCGCAGCACCCGATAACTAACCCCGAAGTGCAGAGGGATCAGACGGGACGAAAATTGTTTTCCACACAAAAAAAGAGTGCAAGCTCCACGGTCGCGAGGCTCCAGTGTCAGGGAAAAAAGAGATTGAAGAGGGACTCCGCATGGATAGTGGCATGCCGGGCATGCTCAGTTGGACTGTCAAAGTTCTAGAAATTTTGACAAAAATTTTCCATGCAATGCTCCATCTGATGATGTCCCCCATGTGTGAGGGCTACTACCCTGCTTGTCCTAGGAGAAAGGTCTAAACTATAATCTTTTACCAGACACAACAGTGGAAACATTTTTGACCAAGTGGGCATTAAATTAATGTAACATCCAAAGGATATGCCATACATGTACAATCCTGAAAACTAAGACACATATTTAACACAACTAGGGTATCTCATCTTTTTCCTCACTGTAAAATAAAATCTTTACCTTCCCTGCCCATGAACTACATCAATGGCTTTAAGTAAAACACATTACCCTGAAATAATACAAATTCAACCCAACCATTAGTATACAGTAATACAATAGTAAAATCAGCAAACACCACTGGCCTGCATCATGGGTACATGAAGAAGTTTGCAAAGGGTCAACCTCCTTGAGCTTCCTCCTTCAGTAAGCCGGTGGCAATGAAAATGAAGCTTCCAGTGGCAGTAATGTTGGTGTTTATGGCAGACAGTCTGGATGATGTCATGGGGTGGGCAGGTCAAGTAGGCAGGGTGTCACATCCCCCTGGCCTTTCCTGACCTCACAGCTGGCTTAGTACTAAAAGTAAAAAGTCCATCCCAACCAGCAAGTTCAGCTGCACAAGCTAAAGTGCAGTCTCCCCATGTTAGCAAATCAAATATTAGCAATGTAGTATTCTGAGGTTTACTTGCTTTTTTCATCTCTGATTTTCTGTTTGAAGATTACTTCTCACTAGTGTTTGCTTTAAATTAGGTAGTTGCCAGAAAGCTAGAACTAGAGGAACAGAGAACATTTCTTTCAGGGATTCATCCTCCAATAGCAATTACTGAAGGGTTTTAATTATTTTTCTTAGTTTTTCTAGCCCTGTGTTGTTACTACAGGGGGCACCTGCTCTGTGGTCTTCCTTTCTTTGTATTACAGTAAGTTTTCCCTGGGTGTTTAAAGAAGCAATTTTCTTGGAGACTAAGGTTATAGCATTTTTATTTGAAGGTGTTCATTCAAAGGAAAGAAAGAAGATTAATGGAATACCTAAGGGATCTGTCCTGTGGTCAATTATGTTCAATTCTTTGTTAGCAATACTGCAAACTTATTAGATGAAAAGAGTTTGTCTTTTTTGCATAAGAAAGTAAATTCTGCAAAAGAGTGGACCCCCCTGAGAAAGCAGATAAACGGGCCGATACAGTAAGGAGCGGTAGGAAGAGCTGCATTAGTGCCGGGTGCACCCGCGTTTGCCGCACGCACAGTCCGGCTCACCTACCGCTCGATACTGTATTTAAATAGCTTGCAAATGCAAGCCGCGTCCAAGAAGCATCCGTGAGGCGTTAGGCCCGCGCAAACCATTTTACTGTATAGGCGCTTTATACAGCGCCTATACAGTATCCTGGGTGCGCTGGTACCTGTCATTTCAAATGTCATTTCAAATGACATTTGAAATGACATTTGAAATCCCCTCGCGACCCGACACGCAAAGTTAAACTTACTTTTCCCGCAGCCCTCCCCCGGAGACGGACCGCAGCCCCCCTGTCTCCCGGGGGCTGCCCCCTGCCTCCCGAGGGCAGCCAGCAGCGATCCCCTCGCGACCCGACATGCAAAGTTAAACTTACTTTTCCCGCAGCCCTCCCAGGAGACGGACCGTGGCCCCCCTGCCTCCCGGGGGCTGCCAGCGGCGAAAGCGGCCCCCGCTGCCGGCGAAGACGGATGCCTGCACGGGCCCTCTCCCACGATCGCTCCCGGGCGGCTTCCTTACCAAAGCGCGGCCTCTCCTCCGCAGCTTCTCCGCTCTTCCGCCGTGACGTCCATTCGGGCCCCCAAGCCAGCAAAGCGCACGAACGGGCGTGCATGCGTATGCCCGTTCGTGCGCTTTGCTGGCTTGGGGGCCCGAATGGACATCACGGCGGAAGGGCGGAGAAGCTGCGGAGGAGAGGCCGCGCTTTGGTAAGGAAGCCGCCCGGGAGCGATCGTGGGAGAGTGCCCGTGCAGGCATCCGTCTTCGCCGGCTGCCCCTGGGAGGCAGGGGGCCGCGGTCCGTCTCTGGGGGAGGGCTGCGGGAAAAGTAAGTTTAACTTTGCGTGTCGGGTCGCAAGGGGATCGCCGCCGGCTGCTTGAGCACCCAAATTTCGCTTTTTTCGTTTTTCGTTGCTTCAGGAGGAGGATAGAGAGGACTGGGCTGCCCCGGAGACCGGTACCCATGGACGCGGCCAGGGCAGGTGAGCGAGGGCTGGGGGAAAGTTTGCCGCCTACCCTTACCCCTGCCTCTAACGCCGGGGTAGAGGTAGGTGGTAAATTAGCAGGTTAAACGCGCGGCTAAACTGCAGGTTAAAAAGGCGATAGTCGGGGCGCGCATTACTGAATGGGGGGGGGGGGGGGGAATAGCTAATCCGATCGTTTACATCTCATATATATGCCGCGGGTGGAAGGGGTTACTCGTTGATTTAAAGAGGCGGTAAGAATGGGTTAAAGGGGATAGTGAATCGCGGGTTGGACTAACGCGGCCAAATTGTGAGTAGAAGGCGGGTTAGAAGCAGGGTAACCGCAGCCGTACTTTACTGTATTGGCCTGAAAATGAGATATAATCTAAGAAAGGAGTGGTCAAAGTGCATGTCTATCAAGATTCAATGCAAAAGATGTGCATAATCATGTATTTGGGGTGCAAAAATCCAAGGCAGCAGTACATGACAATGGTAAGATAATGATGTGAATTAACCAGGAGTAAAAGACTTCAGGATAACAATGCTGATAATCTCAAAATAATGGTGGGAAAGGCCTAGAGGGATGCAAGGGTGCATGGCGACAGACAGAACCACTAGACAACAGGAACTAATGCCTCTGTGCAGGTTGCCATTGAGATCTTATCTAGAATACCGTGTCCAGTTCTGGAGGCTGTACCTTCAAAAGGATATACACAGGGTAGAAGAGGTCAACAGAAAGGCTACCAAAATAACATCGGATCTGCACCAGAATCTCTATGAGATGACACTACATAAATATGTACAATGATACGAGAAGAGAAGAGACAGGGGAATAGGGGAGAAATATAAATTCCTCAAAGTTATAAATAATGAAGAAGGAACAAATGCTTTTCAAAGGAAAAAAATTCTCTACAACATGAGCACAGTATGGGGCTCCCAGCAGGCAACATCAGAAAACATTTGTTCATGCATGGAATGCCTTCCCAGAGGACATGACAAAAACAGTAACAAAATTAAAGAAAGCATGGCATAAGCACAGTGAATACCAAGAAGTGAGGAGAAAGCCAGAGATCCATTGCAGTTTATAGCACTGTACCCAGAATGAAATAGGGCAGGATAAAATGGACCTTATGGTCATTATCTACCTTATGGTCATTATCATTATGGTCAGTACTATGACGTTTTCGCCCTTGTCTTTTGAGTCAGAGTGTATAGATATAGTGGTACCGTGTGGCTTGGGTATTTATAATGAATTCTTTTTTGTGTGAAAAAGGTAGAAATTGGAACTGCATCAATCACTTGGTTTTTTATATGATTGAGACTACAGTGTCCAAATAATTCATTCTTCCTATTTTGAATCTAATTGAAGAATGGAATATATTGAAAGTTGTAAAATGGTTTAAGATTCTATCTTTCCTCAGTCTAAATCATAAAAATAGTGTCAACATATGTGTCATACCTGGAGTGGCATCCATTCAGGAAGACATCCTTACACAAATTGACATTCACTTTGGCGCTGTTATGCAAGCCCATTCTCAGAGAATAATATTTATGGTTACTATGAACTGGAAATTCATAAATGGTGCACAGGCACCATATTGGCATTTCAACATTAGCAAACACAGCAAGAGGCAAAAAATGCTGCAGAAATGCATGACTAAACAAACCAAACTTTTTTCAGATACACAGGGATATTTTTTCACCAAGCACTCTCAACCTTCTGCTCAATACTCAATACTCCTGAGCCGAGATCTATAGAAATAATGGTGGCTTGCTTCTATGAGGACCTGCACTGTTTCTCCAGTGACCAGAAGAGGCACTGTCTGCTTTACAACATGTGCTGGCTGCCCTATAACAGCATTCAATAGGGCAGGTTAGCAAGCCTTCTTCAGCAGGAAAGCATTAAATTTGGCCCAGAAGAAAGTACAGGACAGGGTGGCCAGAAGGAAGCAAAGACAAGGGCTGATCGGGCAAATTCAAAGACTGTGTTCAGCACTGTACAGTGTGGGAAGGAAGGAGAAAAATTAACCCATGCAGGATAAAGATGATTAGTAGGGACAGATAGTGGGGGGAAGGGGCAGGGAGGGGGATGTCAAAACATCCACTGGTGAATTTCACTGGCTGTCAGCTAATAATATTAAATTCCACATCCTGTATCATTTTTAATTATCTGTTCTAAGAAACAGATTGGCATGTTGCCAGTTTATATTCTGCCTAGGATACTCCAGCTCTGAAATGCTAAAAACCTGAGAGATTAAAGTTTAATGTTTTTATTCTCTGTTTTAAGACATTCTGATAACATTTCTGATACCTCATTAAGAAATAAGGAGTTTTAAGGCATTAAAGAACATATAAGCAGGCTTAGGAAAATACCTTTTGAAATTATAGTGTGTAGTTGTTCCATAATATTAAAGATAGTCTGCTGGGTGTTGCTGTATTTTGTTGGGGGAGGGTGTGTAGTGATTATATTTAAGAACAAGGATTGCGCTATGAGAACAAGTCACCGCCAACACTGCAGAAGCTCCATTAGCCACCAATGGCAGCCAGAATTTCATTCAGTGTTTAACAATGTTTGGCTAGAGACCCCAGTACTTGAAAGATATATATATTTTCCATCTCATTTGCAGCTAGCCTCCTGGGATATTCTTCTTTCATTACGGCCCTTTGCTAAAGTTAGCAAGCAGCACATTTAAAACTAATCAGAGAAAACTTTTTTTCACTCAACTCACAATTAAGCTCTGGAATTTGTTGTCAGAGAATGTGGTTTATACAGTTAGTGTAGCTGGGTTTAAAAAAGGTTTGGATACATTCTTGGAGAAGTCCATTAACTGCTATTAATCAAGTTGTCTTAGAGAACAGCCACTGTTATTATTGGCATCAGTAGCACAGGATCTACTTAATGTTTGGGTACTTGCCAGGAACTTGTAGCCTGGATTGGCCACTGTTGGAAACAGGATGCTGGGCTTGATGGACCCTTGGTTTGACCCAGCATGGCAATTTCTTATGTTCTTATGAAATATGAACATAGTAGGAAGAATACTTTTTCTTTTGTAGGTACAAATCTATGGAATTCAGATACCACGGAAGAAAATTTATAAGGGACTGAGTTTTAGAAAAATGTGTAAAATGATGGTAATTGAATGACACTTATTAGTTAAGTATGTTTGAAGAAGATCCCATCTTACTGCCGTTCTATATTTGTATATTATATATATATTAAATCAATTACAAACTGTATTTTTTTGTTATATGTAACTCAGAGCTCCTTTTGGAAATAAGCTAGTTAAAAATCAGAACAAGCAAGCTCCTAATTTCCTGTGGCAGCTCAGGGATAGATTCTGTAACAAGGGTTAGACAATTCTGCAGAAAGATTTGTCAGATATTCAGCAGCATATTTGCATACAGCTGTAGTTTAAGCAAAACCAAAACAAAAATTTCAAACTTAATTGTTTATTAAAATTCACCAAATATACAGAAATCATTTCCCCCAAAACAGTGGTCTCGGAAAGACTCTTGCTGTTCTATTTCCAACAACCTGCAACCCTGATCCATTCACATTCACATTAGTAAAGCTAGCAAGTGGGGGCTTCATAGCCTGCATCCAAAATTATTAATTCATCCCCTCTGATGGCCTGCATCTTACAAATCTGAAAAAGCCATGGTGTGGCCACTAATAGAAAAAAACAAACAGATCCAGACAAATCTGAAAACTACTGTCCGGATAGGGGTTATTTATCTGTAACAGGGTTCTCTGATGGACACAGCAGGATGTCAGTCTTCGCATGTGGGTTACATCAGATGGAGCCCAGAATGGAAGTTTGATTTCACAGCTTCTACAAGTTTTGAGCATGCCATACCAGGCATGTGCAGCGCTAGCCACCTCCCTGCCCAATAGTCTATGATAAAGCTAAGACTTGGAGAAACCAACTCCAAGGGAAGCAGGAGGCATTTGTGAGTACTGACATCCTTCTATACATTCACTGGGTAACAAGAACTATTTTCTCTATGTAGTACAATGTAACAACACTTAAAGAGAAAAGTGTACAACTTTATCATAGATTACAGAAATATTTTTGGAAATGTGTCCATATATAAAATCACTCACACACTCATTCACACCTTAAAACCTTCAAATACACAATGGAGCTAGCATGTAGGACTCCAATGAGCCTATACAATTTTACAGTACATCTTCAATACAGCATATAGCTTAAATGTCCTGTGGATATACCCACTTACAATCTATATATACCCACTCCCACACCTGTTTCCTAATACTTATAAGCATAAAATGCCAAACAAATGCATCATCTAATATATGTTCATGCTAAAGCTGGCCCCTGTTGTGCAAATCTTCTCTTTGGAATGTCCGTTTTCAACTTCTTTATTGATGTTTATTCGGGTGGTCTGACCCCAACAAGCGGCCCCTGTTTCACATGCGTTTGCTTCCTCAGGGGGACTGCAACCACTGAGAAAACCAAACTTACATTTAGATATAAGACCATAGGACACACTCACTACTATACATGTTAAACAGTTTTTTACCTCAAAATCGTTTATACTCAAACTTTTCGCCAGACTGCACAAATGTTCTTTTTCTCCCGAATTTACTTAAAAATCATGTGTTAAACAATTCCAAAGATTATTCTTCTCAAAACACAGCAAACATCATAATCTACAAAATTCCAAACAAATGTATGCTGAACATTAGGCTTCATTGCGACAAAGTAAATCAACTACCCCATCAACATCTTCAATTATATGCACTTACCCATTCCATGAAACTACTTAATTCTGTGCCACGGCAATAAAACCGATTAGTATGCCTCTCCTTTTGCAAAGACATCCAACTACGCCATGATTTCACCAATATACTCCACCTCTCCCCAACAAACTTTTTTAAGACGTCTCTCAAGGCACGCCACAACGTCCCTCACTGCGGAACGCAGCGGCATGTTGTCATTACTTCGTCCTAACCACGCTAGCCCCCTACGTCAACACGTCAATATTCAAAATCACCGATCAAACCACTAACATTTCCAATAATCACACATTAACCCATACACCAAAATTCATACACATTCATACCATTAACTTCTCCTTTGTTCACTAAATCGTTTGTATTCACCAATCATAAAATCCTTCCTTTATAACCCAAAGCACGTATCATTCACTAATCACTGAACCCTTCAATGTCAACAAAGAGTCACCATACCCTGTTCACAAACCTTCCTTATATAGCCCTTCAACACCAACAAAGGGTCACCATACTTATATGGAAATTTAACAATCAATCCCTATAACTGGTTAAATAAGAATAAGGCTTATTCACTTTTAAAGGAAGGCTATCCATTCAATTTCAGCGTTCAAACCCTGAGGCATCAGCGTTTGCCATTCAAAAATACACTGCTGTTCCCATTGGGTCAATAACCGTTGTGTATCTCCTTCACGGTTTTGGCATTGTCTCACCACGAAGAATTTTATATCATTAATAATATGGGCTTGCTGTACCCAATGGTTTACCAATGGGGCTGACTCTTTTCTAGTTCTCACACAACTCTTGTGTTCTTGTGTTCTATAATTCTCTGTCTTATGGTCCTATTAGTGTGGAATGAATATATATTAGATGACGCATTTGTTTGGCATTTTATGCTTATAAGTATTAGGAAACAGGTGTGGGAGTGGGTATATATAGATTGTAAGTGGGTATATCCACTGGACATTTAAGCTATATGCTGTATTGAAGATGTACTGTAAAATTGTATAGGCTCATTGGAGTCGTACATGCTGGCTCCATTGTGTATTTGAAGGTTTAAGGTGTGAATGAGTGTGTGTGTGTGATTTTATATATGCAGGTACACTAAAATAGTGCAGTGCCTCCGTCTATATCAAAGATAAAGTATACAATCAGAGGTCCTATACGTAGTACTATATTCTACAAATAAATCTTTTTTATTAAACACATTCAATATAAATCAACCTCCTCTAATACATAGGAACTCCAAACTAGACAATAATTAATAAAAACCGCTCACTCATTCATTACCCCCAATCATACTTTCCACACACATACCATTCTCTAAAAAATACCCCAACATGATTAATATGTCGACAAATATCTTATGAACATTTCACATAATATACAGCGCACTCCCTCTCAGTATATAACGCATGGAATATTAAATGTCTATTTATATGTTCAATCACCCGACGATGATCTCGTTTCGTCCGCCGTAGCAGACTTCCTCAGGGATGTGTTCATAAACGCATTAGTTAATCACGTTGAAGTTGAATATTGCACCTCCCGATCACCATAATAATCACCCTAGTTCACGAGAAGAACTAGGGTGATTATTATGGTGATCGGGAGGTGCAATATTCAACTTCAACGTGATTAACTAATGCGTTTATGAACACATCCCTGAGGAAGTCTGCTACGGCGGACGAAACGAGATCATCGTCGGGTGATTGAACATATAAATAGACATTTAATATTCCATGCGTTATATACTGAGAGGGAGTGCGCTGTATATTATGTGAAATGTTCATAAGATATTTGTCGACATATTAATCATGTTGGGGTATTTTTTAGAGAATGGTATGTGTGTGGAAAGTATGATTGGGGGTAATGAATGAGTGAGCGGTTTTTATTAATTATTGTCTAGTTAGGAGTTCCTATGTATTAGAGGAGGTTGATTTATATTGAATGTGTTTAATAAAAAAGATTTATTTGTAGAATATAGTACTACGTATAGGACCTCTGATTGTATACTTTATCTTTGATTTTATATATGGACACATTTCCAAAAATATTTCTGTAATCTATGATAATAAAGTTGTACACTTTTCTCTTAAGTGTTGTTACATCCTTCTATACATCTCAGAACCACCATTACAGGTAGATAATTTCACTTTCTCCAAGGGCAAGCAGGATGGCAGTCCTCACATGTGGGAACTCCCAAGCTACAGGCTGCCATAAAGAAAAGAGAAAAACTAAACAGTGCCAAAAGCACTACTGTTTTGGGTGGCAACAGGCCAACCTCACATTATCTGTTTTTCTATTTTTGTGTGGCAGTCTGACCAATAATAAACCCTAGGAGGGAATAGATTGGGTTCTACGTCTCAAAGAGACTCCAATGGACAAAATGTTCAAAATTCAGTTTCTCATCAGAAACCCCTGTCAAAGCAGGAGTGTGCTGTGAATGTGTGGAAAAAATCCCACTTCGCTGCTTCCAATAATATGCAATCAAAGCTCCAAGTACAATGAGCTCTGATACATCCTACTACACACCAAGGTCCCTCCTGGGCAAGAGAAAGGGCACTATTCATTAACCAAGAGAAAGAGAGCTCTTGGCTATGGTTATTACAGGATTTTTGGTGTCAAGAACCTGGATGTGGAGCCCCTTATATGAACTCTCAACAGAGTCTAGATGCATCCATAGCCAGGCCAAGTTGTACTGGACAACTTCAGAATGAATCAGTCACCAGGACAGTGTGTCTTGTGGTTAATTGCAGATGTTGCCCAAAACGTGGAGTGGATGGAACCACCCACATTTAGGGGGTCAGCGTACAACTTGAGCGTGATAATGACCTGTCTTGAACCAAGATCAAGTGATCCTTTTATGCTCTCCACAGCAAGAATTCAACATACTTACGCAGAAGAAAGATCCTTTCAGCCTCTAGGGAGCAGACTCCCAGTAGAGGAAGTCCACTAACAATGTGTATTGCCTTCTCCTTGCAGCAGAACTGCACAGGTCTTGCAACATCCAATACGAGCACCTGCACAATTACCAATGCAGGTGTACTCCACCCCGATGAATGACTGCTTATAGACACTTACTCCAAGTGGTGCCACAGGACAAAGGAACATCTGGAGTTAGTGCCAGGTTTATCTCTTTTCCTGAATCCAGCAAAGGATACTGTCCAAAAAGGACAGATGATTCAGGAAGAAAGTGATTACTCAGAAGTAGCCTCCCCAAGATAAGGGAGCATATTTATTTATTTATTTTAAGTTTTTCTATACCGGCATTCGCGATAAAAATCGCATCATGTCGGTTTACAATTAACAAGTGGATAGGGAACAAAGTCAAAAAATAACATTTAGTAATAAATAATAATAATAATAATAGTAGTAAAAAAAAAAAACCAAAACATCACCTTCTCTGAGAAGGAATATAAAACATCACCTTCTCTGAGAAGGAAGTAAAGTGAGGAGAGAAAAACTCAAGTTTTCTCTTAGCAGGTCTTGCATAATGCACTTGCATCCAGGATGGGACTGAATCATCTATGTAAGCTCAACAGACCCAATGGTACTCCGATGGGGAATGTCTTTCCTTTTCTAACAATGAAAAGCTGCAAAATCATTTATCACAGGGTGATTTGAAATAGCATCAAAAAGGATTACACTCCTTTTCTTAATGTGAGTATGTTGGATACTCTGATTTTAGCTAAAATTCTCAACCCCTCTCGACTGGGAGGTATCACAGCAGCAACTCTGAAATGTGGGCAATAATCGCCTGATCCTGTCAAAACCCGAGCCAGGTCCTGGCTGGGATATGCTGAAATTTATAGGCCTTCCACTCTCGTCATGAAAGCAAGGAATGAACTGCTGAGGGGTGACGAGATCATTGGAAGACTCTCTCCCCCTCATTATAGTGCTCCTCACCCAAGCCTCAGTAGTGGATAGTGAGGCTATAGTGGTCACAGAGCAGGCAGGTGGTGACCTTAACACTAAGTCATCTCTACCTTTAAAAAAAGTTCACCAGTATCAGGAAAAAAAATGCAAGGGGTCTAACAAACCCCAGCTCCATATCCAGACCCCTGGTAAGAGCTGCTCCAAAGCCCCCTCGCTCACTTTATAGAGTTTGGGATAGTATAACTTCTAGGAGCTCCCCAGTAATCGGGAATCCAGGTCACAAGCTGTCAGAGAAAGGATTCCCTGGAAACCATTTCACTTCCTGCAGAAAAGGCCAATCAGAGCTCTGATTCATAGTGCTACTCCTCTGATAACTCATCCAAACAGGATGATCTGTAACTGACCAAGATCATTTAACAGAGATCCACAAAGACTAAACAGGATCTTTGTAGGTCTGAGGGGGAAGAGAGGCAAAAGATAAAAGGTAGATTTGGCAAGAGAACGGCAGTAAGGATACAGAATATGATAAGTTTAGCGGCCCGAGGGACAGCTCTATGAGTCGCCTCATTCAACATCACCCAACATCAACGACTCTTTCATGCTGCAAAGATGCCACCACTGCCTCCCCTTTCATCATGCTGTGTCGGCTCCTAGGGAGTGCACACCGCTGTCAGCCTTAATAGACCCAGCAGCGGGAAATCAATCTCAGCATGGAAGGATGACATCCCCACGGGCTGGGGATTTAAACCCCTGCAGTGCTCTGCCTCAGCAACGTGGTCTCCCGCTTTGCAGTGCGTGTTGCCTCAGTGTCGTTCTTGTCTTTGCTTACCTTGCCTTGTTGTGTTCAGCCTGTCCTGCCTTGTCACTTCAACCTGCCTGTTCTCGTCCAACGCTCTCGTCTCATCAGTCCACCTCCCTGTGCCCCTGCCTTCCCCTTGGGCTGCCTACCTGGATCTGACCCTTGCTTGGACCCTAACTATGCTTTGCCTGTCACCTACCTCTGACTTAAGTCTGGACACTGACCATTCTTGCCTGTCTGCCACCAATCCTAGCCTGGACACTGACCACTTGACTGCTGCCTGCCCTGACCCTGGACTCTCCATCATGTCTTACCCTGAGGGACTCTTGCTTAAGTCCTGCCAGCCCCGGGAACCCAAGGGCTCAACCTGCGAGGAAAAGGGCTGGTATAGATGAAGCTTCAGTCCAGTCCAGTCCCTTTCCAGGGTTCATCTGCCTGCTGCCAATGTGGACCAAGGGGGCTCATTCTCTAGGTTGTGCCAACCACACCACATTGATAATGGCAGGGAAAAAAATTGATAAATCTCATGTCCACCATCCATCTAAGTCCACCTTACATTTTTCCAGGCTACTATTCTGAATTTGCTGTGGTGAAGTTGAAGATTCACACAAAAACAGGAAGAAAACAAAAAGCACAATATATCTCAGAACGCAAGCGGGTTTTTTTTTGTTTGTTTTTTTTTTTTAATTTTAAGAAATCCAAAACAGGAGAAGGGATTGAAATGGAATGTTTATACTGCAAATGGTGTAACATCGAAGCTGACTCTTGGTCTGACCAAATTAAAGAACATCTGTAGAGCAAACACTTAAAATTAAAAGAAGACGGGGAAAATAGAAACAAGCAAAAAATAGAACCTGCATTCATTCATACATGGCAGAAAGCGCAAGATCAGTATGATGTAATACGTAAATTCATCAATAAGCCATTTTTTCAGGGCAGCCACTAGGTCTTGATGATGGTTCTTTAGGGGGATCCATTACAAACTTCCATCCAGCTGCAAAATCCTTACTAAATTCAATCAATTAGACCAAGAAATATTTGGAAGAGAATGATGCCCTTACCAACAAAATTAGAGAGAGGATGACTGGAAATGTGGTTAGTTCTTTGATGTTTGATGAATCACCAGATATTCTTGACCACCCTACCATAGCGATCTTGTTTTCATTTTTTTATTTTGTTATGGAAAATCCTGCATTAATTTTGTAATTTCAACAAACAGTAGCATCTTGTGTCAGTAAAACTTTAAAGGAATATGAACTTTCCTGGCATGATGTGGCAGCAGTGAATAGCGACTCAGCTTCCTACTTTTCACACAGGATGTGAAGCTGAAGGAAAAACCTTAATTACTTCATTTATCTTACCCTGCCCACCTACTATAGGTTGTTGTCTCTCATGCAAAATAGGCGATACAAAGAAGCTCATTATTGATTTTGATGCAGTTTTCAATTGTTCTAATGAAACAAAAAGCTCTTATGATATCTGTGAAGAGATAGTGTCGGAATGCATCATTCCAATTCCTGTTGTACCAATAAGATGATTTAGTTTGGTTTTGCCTGCAGTGTGTGTAAAAAGCATGGCAGATCTTAATGTGTCTTTTAGATCATGAACAGTTCAATAGTGGAAAAGCCAAAATATTGAAAGTGCAGGTAACTACGCAAGAAGCTATGCAAAGCCTTCATATAAAACATGAATTTCTGATTGAAACACTGACAATTGTATGAAGCACGGAAGAAACTGGAATTTTGTTGTTCTGAGCAAGTTGCTATCTCTAAATCAGGGGTGTATGGCATTCTAACTAAAAATATCAGTGCAGAACTTTCTTGCAAAAACACATTTGTCCATGTTGCCAGTCTGTGAGAAGGAGACACTCACAAATTGTTTTCAAAATTTTCATGAAGCTTTGTCAAAGTAGTGGGAAGGCTACTGTCACTCACAACCTGTCCCCTGAAGCTCTTCACAGCGCTGCATCATTCTAGAAAGTAACTGCGCTGTTTGACTCTCATCGCAAAAGTGTTGTCTCAATGAATACATTTCAAGACTATTGTGTTATGTCACCCTTTGTGGCTTCAAATGAAGGAAGAGATAAAATGAAAAGTAAATTCTACGTCTACTCTGACAATAGCACCATCACTCCTCTTCAATTCTGGATAATCCACCACATCAACTTTCCAACTTTGAGTCATGCTTCTTCTCGTACCCTCAGTGTCACCTGGCTCAGCAACTGTGGAGAGTGTTCTCTATATTTCGCTATATCCAAAACTGGAGAAAACAAATCTTGAAAAAGACTCTTTACAAAAAAAAATTGCTCTGAGCCTCTGCTACACAGAATTTTTGGAAATTACACTCAAGTCCAGTAAATGTCTGCAAGGATACATAGAAAATTAAATTTCAAAAAAGGAGCAACACATCCTCATCCAACAAAAATCAAATTGTCAGTTTTCGTTGACCCTTGGGCTGTAGTAGGAAGCACTGCAGCAGGTGGATGCACCCTGATGTGGGACAGACGGAGCTTCGCCTTTACCAACTGTTTTCTGATGGCTGGCAGGTCTTAGTGGGTCCCAGGGATTGTCCAATGAATGCAAGTCAGGGTCCAGGCTAGGATCAGGGCAGGCTGAAGATAGCAGAATCTGAGGATCAGACCGGGAGTTGAGGCAGGCAGCAGGCAGTGTAATCCAGAAGCGGGCTGAGGTCAGGTAGGCAGCAGATAGCAGACAACAAATCCAGGCAGGGGGCCAGTTGTGGGCAGAAATCCAGAGAAGTCCAAGTCCAGGCTGAGGTCAAAACCAGAAGATCAAGAAGAGAAGAATAGGACAAACATGGGAGTTAAGAGCAAACCAGACAGGAGCAGGAAGCAGGGAGGCACAGGAGCACACAGAGAGGGCACCACAGAAAAAGCACAAGCAAGGCAGCAACCAAAACTGAGGAACAAAGCATTCACAGAACCTGTTGCCAAGGCAAGGGGCGCTGGGAGGAGAACTCTTAAGTGCAACTGACAGTTGACATCATCCAGGGTCAGCTCCAGTGTTTGTGCCAGTGCTCATATTTTATGCGTGTACCGTGCACGCATGCCTAAAGCGCGTACTGACCGGGTCCTCTTCTCTGTGTGCGACAGCGGCATCTTCTCCTGATGCCGCAGCTGGAGTCGAGTGAGTCCGTCGCTTCCATTTAGAGTTTCGCGAGCCTGGGACATATTCACTACTTATGCATGTTAATATAGTCTCAACCAAAGTTCATGTTACTGAAGTGAACTGTCTGTGAGCTTATTTTATAAAGGTTTGGACTACAAGCAGAATAAAGAGTATAATCATATTACTACAAGCAAGCTTTACCTTTATAGTTTGTAGTCCAAACTTTTACAACAAATAAGTTCACTGACTAATCGTGAATATGTGGATATATATATGCTTTGTGCTGCTTGCGGCCAAAACTTTCAGAACAAATAAGTTCAGTGTACGGCAGAACTAATTTATGATACTACTTTGGTTGGGACACTATTTACATAGACAATGGATGTGGGTCTCAAAGGCATAAAAAATGCTGGACTGTGGTATCCAAGTGAACATTTTTAAAGGGAGTCTCCTTTGACTTCAGTCAGAGTTTCCTGAGACTGAATGTACTTGCAGTCATTTACACATTCCTAACAACTTAGTTTGAATGATTTTTTTTTATTTTTAAGTAGACGTGATGTTGCATCCATCCAGTCAATAGCAACTGAAATTGTAGATGGAAAGCACTTCCTATTGGAATGGTTCCACTGTATCTCTGTTAAACTAGATTGAGATTTAAAGAAAATCATACCCACTGCACACCTAAATATAGCCTCATTCTTCATGAAATAGATATTGCCAGGCCATGCCTATAGTAGCCCATTACAACTATTTGACCTACTCATTCAAAGCAAATGGTTATATGCTCAGGATTTTATAAGAACATAAGATATGCCATACTAGATCAGACTAAAGGTCCATTAAGCAGAAGATGTCAACATATTATCCACGATAACACCTAGATCCATTTCCTAAATGGTGACTTCAAATGTGGAACCTTGCATTATGTAGCTATATTTTGGGTTACTTTTCCCTAAGTGAATCACTTTGCACTTAATATTAAATTTCATTTGCAATTTTTATGCCCAATCTCTCAGTTTTGCAAAGTCATCTTGCAATTTCTCACAATCCTCTTGTGATTTAACAGCTTTGAATAATTTTGTGTCATCAGCAAATTTGATCACTTCACTCATTCCCAGGTCGTTTATAAATATGTTAAAAAGCAGTGGCCCCAGAACAGATCCCTGAGGCACTCCACTATTCATCTTTCTCCACTGAGAAAATTTACCATTTAGACCTATACTCTGTTTTCTATCTTTTAACCAGTTCCCAATCCACAATAGGACACTGCCCCTATCACATGACTTTCTCCTAAGAAGTTTCTCATTAGGGACATTGTCAAACACTTTCTGAAATCCAGATACACTATATCAAATGGCTCACCTTTATCCACATGTTTATTTATGCCCTCAAAACAATGTAGCATATTGGTGAGATTAGACTTCCTTTGGCTAAATCCATTGTGAAGGGTGATGTGGGTGTGAGCGCTTTGCGCTGCAGTGTAGACGACGCAACCTCTAAGGTGAACCCATGAGGCCTAACAATGGCAGCTGGCGAACGCGCCCTGTAGCAGGTCAAACCGGAACTTCACCTATACCAGCTGCCTCCTCCAAGGACTGAGCCCTTGAGATCTGATGGCTGGCAGCAGACTGAGTCAGACAGGCCAAGGTCAGGGCAGACCGCTAACATGAAATGTCCGGTCCAGGCAGCAGGCAAATAATAGTCAGGGACACGCAAGGAGGTCAGATCTAGGCAGCAGACAATAGTGGTCAGGTCCAAGCAAGAGGTCAAAATCTGATGAGTCAGGACAGTGATGGGACGAAGACACACAGAAAACACTGGATGAGACAGGAAGGACAAGTCAAGACTGGACAAGGAAGGCAGAATGAAACAAGGCTAGAGAGACAAGGCTGAACAAGGCAAGGCTAGATGAGACAGGCTGGAAGATGAGGCAAGGCTGAACGAAGCATACAGGAGAAATAGAAACCAGGAACGCAAGCAACACACTCTGGCTAAGGCACGAGACCCAATGCTAAGGCATCTTGTTTCTCAGAGGGAGCCTTAAATAGGGAGCAGGTAAGGATGTCATTAGGTGGCGCTGAGGCACCACCCACCATGGACCCCTTACAGTGTGGAAATGGGCACACACGTGCTTAGGAGGAGGGGGGCCTTGGAGTAATGAAGCATGGTGGCCAGCCATGGGAGAGTGTTGACAGCGCCCTGGGCTGCTCTAGGCAGCATTGGGGTGAGAATAGCGTGCTCATAACATTCATGTTAGATGTATCCCATTAAATTATGCCTAGCTATATGTTCAGTAATTTTGTTCTTTATGATAGTAGAAACTATTTTGCCTGGCACAGATGTCAGATTCACTGGTCTCTAGTATCCTGGATCACCCCTGGATCCCTTATTAAAAACTGATGCTACTTTGGAAACCCTCCATTCATCAGGTACCATAGACTATTTTATTGATAGTTTAAAAATTACCAATAGAAGGTCCGCAATTTCATTTTTCAGTTCTTTCAGCACTCTGGGATGTATACCATCTGGTTCAGATAATTTCCTACCCTTTAGTTTGTCAATTTGCCCTATTACATCTTCCAGGCACACAGACTTGTTTCAGTCCTCTGAATCTTTACATTTGAATATCATTTCTTGTATGATCTCTCTCTCTTACATCTTCCTCAGTGAAGACTGAAGAAAAGAATTAATTAGGTCTCTAAGGCTTTGACATTCCTAAATGTACCTTTTACCCTTTGAACATCTAATGGTCCAACTAACTCCCTTGCAGGCTTTTTACTTTGAATACATCTGAAAAAGTTAGTTATTATAACGGGAATTTTAAAAGCCCTGCATGCACCAAAGCCGGGAGATATGTGCACAAGTTGGGCTGGTGCGAGCAGAGCGGATTTTATAAGCCGCCCTTGTACACGCACAAATATAAATTTTTAAAAAGATGCAGCATGTGAGCTGAGTAAGGACGTGGATATCTCAGGTGAAGACCAAGAGATGTGCATGTAAATATTTACAGGCACAGGTGCACGCCAGGGTCCCCTGCCACGTAACTTAAATGCCATCCATAGCAGAAGAAAAAAAAAAAGTAAGGAGGTGAGTAGGGTTTTAAAGGTCAGGGTTAACATGGTAAAAGGGAAACTATTTAACTAAGAGTGTTTGGAAGTCCTACCCTATACCTGGGCGAACTGGGAAAACTGGTAATTGCAGTAGAAGTGACATTTGTGGTATATATACATGGCTACTTAAAATTGCATGCAATGTGCGAGTGTTCAGCTTATTTTATACTATGCACGCATATATACATGTATGTTATATCATGGCCATATCCCTGGGTGCACACACATGCTCCCGAGTGGCTATTTAAAATTTATTGTCTGAGATTTTGCTTCCTTGACAATATTCTTTTCAAATTCTCTCTTTGTCCTCCCTATCAATGCTTTGCATCTTTGCCAGTACTTATGTTTTTTCCTGTTTTCTTGATTTAGATCCCTTTTCCATTTCTTGAAAGATATTTTTAACTATTACACTCTCCCTCATCTCACCTTTTAACCATGCTTGAAGTAGTTTAGCCTTCCTTCTGCCTTTTCTAATGCATGGCCTACATCTGGTCTGGGCTTCCAAAATGTTATTTTTAAACAAGGTCCATGCCTGATGTAAACTCAATCTTTGCAGCTGCTCCTTTCAGTTTTGTCTAACCATTTTCCTCATTTTATCATAGTTATCCTTTTAATAAAGCATTGATTCAAAAGAAAATTATACTTTGAGTATTTGTTAATGCAAGTTGGCATAACTCTTTAGAGGTTTGTTTTACTTCTACCACAAGCAAACAGTAAATTCTGCTTACTAAAACAATCTGCTTAGTATTTTCCCCCTGTCCTTGCTTCTGTCCTGCTCAGAAAGTATACTCCGACATTAACCCCCCAAAAAAATGTTCAACTAATTTTTCTCCTGTTTTTCTTCTTATCATAATAAACTTTGATAAAGTCCTGGGAAAAATTAAAATTAGAAACCAAAATTGAGGACCCTTTGTATAGATTACTGCTACTTCAATGCATTTTTTTAAAGACACTAGAAGGCGAAAAATGTACAAGGGTGTGAAGGTTTTTGTAAGATTTTGAAAAAGCTACACTGCAAAGAGTCACACTGGAAGTGTTCTGCCGTCAATCACAGCCAGGAATCCAACCTACCTTGAACAAAGGGATTGCGTGATAG